>NC_069124.1:31571382-31886382 GCF_026914265.1 Mya arenaria | reverse complement strand
ACAATACGGGCCCTGCAGATTGCAATGCATTGCAATACAGGATCTGAAGATTGCAATGTATTGCAATACAGGATCTGAAGATTGCAATGTATTGCAATACAGGCTCAGAACAATACGGGATCTGCATATTGCAATGCATTGCAATACAGGATCTGAAGATTGCAATGTATTGCAATACGGGCTCAGTACAATGGGTTATCTGCAGATTGCAATGTAATTGTAATATGGTCTAATTGCAATACGGGATCTGCAGATTGCAATGTATTTCAATACGGGCTAATTGCAAAACTGGATCTGCAGATTGCAATATATTACTATACCGGCTCTGAAGATTGCAATGTATTGTAATATGGGCTAATTGCAATACGGGATCTGCAGATTGCAATGTATTGCAATACGGACTCTGCATATTGCAATGTATTGCAATATGGGCTCATTGCAACACGGGCTCTGCAAATTGCAATGTATTACAATGCGGGATCTGCAGATTGCAATGTATTACAATATGGGCTCAGTGCAATACGGGCTAATTGCAGTACGGGCTCTGCCGGTTGCAATATATTGTAAAATGGGCTCAGTGCGATAAGGGATCTGCCGATTGCAATGTATTGCAATGCGGAATCAGTGCAATACGGGATCTGCATATTGCAATGTATTGTAATGCGGGCTTAGTGCAATACAGGCTAATTGCAATACGGGATCTGCATGTTGTAATGTATTGCAATACGATGGCTCAGTGCAATACGGGATCTGCCTTTTGCAATGTAGTGCAATACGGGATGATTGCAATACGGGTTGCAGATGCAATACGGGCTCAGTGCAAAACGGGCTCAGTGCACTACGGGATCTGCAGATTGCAATGTATTGCAATACGGACTCAGTGCAATACGGGATGATTGCAATACGGGTTGCAGATGCAATACGGGATCTGCATATTGCAATGTATTGCAATACGGGCTCAGTGCAATACGGGCCCTGCAGATTGCAATGCATTGCAAAACGGGCTCAGTGCAATACGGGCTCTGCAGATTGGAATGTAGTGCAATACGGGCTCCGTGCAATACGTGATCGGCAGATTGCAATGTATTGCAATATGGGCTTATTACAATGTATTGTGATACAGGCTCTGCATATTGCAATATGGGCTTATTACAATACGGGTTCTGCATATAGCAATATATTGCAATACGGGCTCTGCAGATTGCAATGCATTACAATACAGGCTCAGTGCAATATGGGCTCTGCAGATTGCAATGTATTGCAATACGGGCTCTGCAGATTGCAATGTAATGCAATACGGGCTAATTGGAATACGGGCTATACAAATTACAATGTACTGTGAAATCATTAATGTTCATGGGGCATTAATGTTCGTGGTTTTCGTGGGGTGGGTGATCCACGAATTTAAGATCCCACGAAAAATAGACCCTTTATTCACTTTTTCAATGCCATGTCGAATTTATTCGTTACAGAGGCCGCAGTACACAGCGTAAATATCCGTCTCACTGTACTCTTACTATCATTGTTTCATTAATTTATTATATCTTCCTTTAACAAATAAAATACCAAATCAGTTAAAAATGTTTTTATGAACGAAATGACAGAAGCACGTGCATGAACGTGTGCTGTTCATTAAAATCTCCAGGTTTACAAGATGTGAGAGATGAGTGTCGGTTCTCGATTTGTTTTTTTAATGAAATAATTAATCGATTACATTGGAGGTTACTGAGCACCCATCGTAACAATGTACAAAAAAAACGCGTTCAATATACTTATTAAACAAAAGCGTGTGAATAGATATTGAAATGATATGATATGAAATGAGATGATATTTAAAAGTGATTGAATTTGTAAACATTAGCTATCTTTAGGGACTGTTTTCTCAAATATACGGACCTTTTCGGTGTTTTCAGTTTGCAAATCTTTTAATTGGCATTCAATGGCTTCGCCTATCTGTATTTATGATCAGGGTACATCTTCTTTTATGAACTTAATTTCCAATTAAATCGATAATTGACATGGGTATATGCACTAATTGGCATGTCGTACCACTTTAACGAGAGTCATAAACCAAGTGACGTAGAAGACGGATATCACGGGCCAGCGCGTGGAGATAATGCATACGATCTTGGACGATCGCAGTTTCGATTTTTTTTTTCAAAATTTTAAAAAACACGAATTCAAGTACCCACGATGTAATGTTTTGGTAAACCACGAAATTTCATGCCAACGAATATAAATGATTTCACATATATAATACGGACTCAGTGCAATACGGGATCTGCAGATTGCAATTTATTACAATACAGGCTAATTGGAATACGGGCTCTGCAGATTGCAATGTATTGCAATACGGGCTCTGCAGATTGCAATGTATTGCAATACGGACTCAGTGCAATACGGGCTCTGCAGATTGTAATGTATTACAATACAGGCTAATTGGAATACGGACTCTGCAGATTGTAATGTATTACAATACAGGCTAATTGGAATACGGGCTCTGCAGATTGCAATGTATTGCAATACAGGCTAATTGGAATACGGGCTCTGCAGATTGTAATGTATTACAATACAGGCTAATTGGAATACGGGCTCTGCAGATTGCAATGTATTGCAATACAGGCTAATTGGAATACGGACTCTGCAGATTGTAATGTATTACAATACAGGCTAATTGGAATACGGGCTCTGCAGATTGTAATGTATTACAATACAGGCTAATTGGAATACGGCCTCTGCAGATTGCAATGTATTGCAATACGGGCTCTGCAGATTGCAATGTATTGCAATACGGGCTAATTGGAATACGGGCTCTGCAGATTGTAATGTATTACAATACAGGCTAATTGGAATACGGACTCTGCAGATTGCAATGTATTGCAATACGGGCTCTGCAGATTGCAATGTATTGCAATACGGGCTAATTGGAATACGGGCTCTGCAGATTGCAATGTATTACAATACGGGCTCTGAAGATTGCAATGTATTGCAATACAGGATCTGCAGATTGCAATGTATTACAATACGGGCTCTGAAGATTGCAATGTATAGCAATACAGGATCTGCAGATTGCAATGTATAACAATACAGTCAGGCTCTGAAGGTTGCAATGCATTGCAATACGGGCTCATTGCAATGAGGGCTCTACATGTCAGAACATATCTCAAAGCGTTTTTGAGCATATTGATGCAACCATAGGTCCTTGTAAACATTGTAAAGACATGACACAATGTTACAACGAAAACACATACTTTGACAAAATAAAGACTTACAAAATGGACAATAGTTGGTGTCCCTATTGAATGATCCCATCAGTTTACATGTGGTTTCTTCCAGGTTCGGAGGTAGTAGCCCATTGCGAAGTATCAGTTTTCCTGAAGTTCACCATTCAGTTAAATTTTATTGTTTTTTATATCTATATATAAATACGCACACTACCTGAAATAATATATAAAGTATTGTAAATAATGAGCATGAAATTACATAAAAAATAAAGATACACTCTGAGCCTCAACCAAGATGTATAACAGGATTATTAATATATGTGCGTTTTAAGCTATTAAATACTCGGTTACAATTTAATTATCAGTAATTAACATTTTCCATAAATGTTTTATTTAGAAAGTACTTTTTAAAGGGTTAATCACTTTAAACTTTATGTCTGTTATACATGTATATGTATTGATTTTCAATACGAATGTCACTTAAAGCTTTCGGCAAGATGGCAAACATGAGGGATGATATCTGGTCGGTTTGAAAAGAAAGAAAAAACACCAGTGAAATGTGTTTGCGTTAAAATATATCGTACATGTATGTAGAACCTTTGGCGACAGGAAATGAAATTTTCAACTAAATGTTTTTGTATAAAATGTCACACGTTACACAGTCGGGGGACTTCAAAGCTTCTAAGTGAATATTGTCAACTAATAATGTGTTTTTTTTAGGTTGAATTCATTGAAAACTAATGATGGAAAGTGGTAATCGAGCCAAGCGAGTTCGAGCCAAAGGGGCTCGACTGTAATGAAGGCATACGAATAGATTTGATTAAAACTAGAGCGTATTTAAAATGTTCGTTTTTTAAAAACCTCACGAAGGTCCGGGGGTATACCGGGGATAGGCGGGGAAATGGGCCGTGTTTTGACCTTCCAGGTGGCCCCGTAGCGCCGGGTGAATGCGGTGGTTTTGTCTTGGCGCCAAAAATAGCGGGCAATGGGACTAACCTAGGGTCCCTGGGGTTCGGAGGCATTTGGCGGGGATTTTACAAGCAGTCCGTCACCGCAGGGCGGGGATTTTTACCCGGGGTTGGCTGTACCGAAAGTCAAAGTCCCCGCTTTTCCCTGGACTTGAGGGGGGGGGGGAGGGGTCGTGGTTATAACTGGCTGGTGCATTATACCACTTGCATTGTACACTGGCTCGTTTTTCAGTTTCTGATTTTTCAAGGTCGGTTTCGTTCAATCTTGAAGATTTGTCCGCTTAGAGACAACTCGCAATCTTGTTACAAGAAACAAGGTTTACAAACACTCTTATTTGAGTTATAATGTCCAAATTATTTTCCGAGTCAGTGGTTAACGTTAATCAGAATAATGTTTTAAAATAAGTTCAGGAATAAAGAAATCTTCTTGGGACCCCAAGTTTTGCAACCTGCTTCATTTTATGGCATACAACTCCGAGGCCGTTTAAATAAAGATTTTAGTAGTAAATTGGCATTATTTAAACCGTCATACGGTTTCGTTATTTTGCTGCGTACAGTCGAACCCCGTTGACTCGAACTCCCAGGGGTCGGCAAAATACCTGGAGCCTGGGAAAGTTCGAGCCAACGGGATTGTTAACCCACAGTATAAAGAAAACGGTCGTTTACATCTAATTCGAGTCAATGAGTAGTACGAGCCAACCGAGTTCGAGCTAACGGGATTCGAATGTATTAAAGTGAATTGAACTTAAACCTTTTTGTTATTTGATCATCACAATCAATAATGCATTTCAATTTTAAATTTACACACACACACTTGTGATAACGTACAAAAGAATGAATTTGTATTCTATAATCTTTGCTATATGGCAGAAGGGGCGTGGTCAAAGGGGTGTGTCAAAAAACGCGCCCTGCTCCCGTGCATCCACCTACCTCCCGTAAACGTCCTAATCCTCCTGTTTTCTTGCTTGCTGATCCCATACAAGTGCGACAAGTCTATGAATGAGGTCTGGAAGTTCACTGGGGTACGGGTACCTATAAATGGCATTAAATTATAACTATAAAGTGTACATCCTATGTACATGTATGTTATGGTTTGAGCATGTCAACTGCCCGGACAACAGACTTTAAATATAAGTAGTGGTGGATGTAATAACCGCACAAAATGCTACTCGGCCAAAAATTGATACGAAAACAGATTTTTCTATGAGTTCCAACGCTTACAACAGATGATTCTAAATCTATAAGTGGTAATTTTTACAAATATTTCTACACTTGCCTCCATTCACAGATGATTGTAACAGTGTCTACCTTTTCCCTTTGATTTTGGGAGTCCCTACGTTTACTGATGATTTTACTGGTATATACATTTACAGATGATTCTGTGAGTACATACGTTTACAGATGGATCTGTGAGTACCGACGTATACAGATGATTCTGAAGGTAACCACTTTTACAGATGATTCAGTGAGTACCTACGTTTACAGATTCATCTGTGAATACCTATATATATACGGATTATTCTACTGTTATATACCCTTACAGATAGCTCTGCCAGTGCTACATTTACAGATGATTCTACTGGTATATATGTTTACATGTGGGTACCTACGTTAACAGATAATTTTACCGGTATATACATTTACAGATGATTCTGTAAGAACCTACGTTAACAGATGATTCTACTGGTTTATATGTTTACATATGGTTGTGTTAGTACCTAAATTTACAGATGATTTTAACGGTAAATAAGTTATCAGATAGTTCTGTGAGTATCTTCGTTTACAGATGCTACTTCTGGCATTAACGTTTACAAATAGTTCTGTGAGTACCTACGTTCACCGATGATTCTACTGGTATATACGTTTACATATGATTTAACTCGTAGATCCTGTGAGTTTCTACGTTTACAGATAATTTTGTGAGTACCTACATTTACAGATTATTATGTGAGTACCAATATTAACAAATTATTATGTGAGTAGCAACATTTACAGATGATTATGTGAGTACCTTCAATTACAGATGATTATGTGAGTACCTACATCTACTGATGATTATGTGAGTAGCAACATTTACAGATTTAACTCGTATATTCTGTGAGTATCTACGTTTACAGATGATTATGTAAGTACCTACTTTAACAAAAGGTCCTTTGAGTACCTTCTTTAACAGATAATTCTGTGAGTTCCTACTTTTACAAATGATAATGTGAGTACCTACTTTTACAAATGATTCTATGAGTACCTACTTTAACAGATAATTCTGTGAGTTCCTACTTTTACAAATGATTATGTGAGTACCTACTTTTTACAGATAATTCTGTGAGTTCCTACTTTTACAAATGATAATGTGAGTACCTACTTTTACAAATGATCCTATGAGTACCTACTTTAACAGATAATTCTGTGAGTACCTACTTTTACAAATGATTATGTGAGTACCTACTTTTACATGTGATCCTATGAGTACCTACTTTAACAGATAATTCTGTGAGTTCCTACTTTTACAAATGATTATGTGAGTACCTACTTTTACAAATGATCCTATGAGTACCTACTTTTACAGATAATTCTGTGAGTTTTACAAATGATCATGTTAATACCTACTTTTACAAATGATCCTGTCAGTACCTACTTTTACAGATGATTCTGTGAGTTACCACTTTTACAGATAATTATTTAAGTACTTACGTTTACAAATGATTCTACCAAAATATACGTTTACATGTGATTCTGTGAGTTCCTACGTTTACAGATGCTTCTTCCAGTTTATCATTTACATATGAATATGTGAGTACCTACATTTACAAATGACTCCAGTTCAAAACAAAATTACCATTGCAGTTGTCTTTCGCCACGGATCGTACGAAGTTCATGCATTCACTGGTTGCAGGGAACGGGTCGCCATTTCTTTGAACAATGGGGAAACACTCGGGGCTGGAGCAAAGAAAACACTTCGAGTTGTTTTTGCGGATTATTACATGTACGGGTTTAAAATTTTATAATTCATCCTTTTACTATTAACTTGGACAATCATTGGAGCCGTTACATTTTTGTTACGCAGTGTAAATGCTCCAACGTGTCTTCCGTTATATAGTGCCAATGAGTGAAATATGGGAGTAAACCGTACAAGTGGTTTCTGTTTTAGAGGTTTATAAGAGTATACTTAATCAAAGCGCGAGGCGCTGAAAGACTATCTGCGGGCAAATATGTAAGAGTTGCAAATTTTATTTTAACTATGGGAATGGCTGAAGAGCACATAAATAAAAAGTGAAAAATGTGCCGACAGCGCTTGTGCCCACACTGGGCGAAGAAACAAACATATCTATATCTTTATGGCGTCGTGTGGCATTTTGTTTTTGTAAATGTCACTTCAATCGTCGTAATCCCCCATCCCCATGCCCCACTTCATTCGTTTCTAAAGGGTTTTCGTTGCTTTGATTAGATATAATACGATAGGAAAATACAATACATCATATATATATATATATATCATTTTCTTTTATTAACATACACGTTTTGTTTAGGGAAAATCATTTTTTTACAAACAACTTTAGCAATAATTCCATTCAAAATGCACAGCTTTATATCAATTCAGTCGACGTATCCCCATGTATTTGAAGTTACAGTAAATGCTCTTTTCAATCGCGTCTAAAGGGTTTTCGGTGCTTTGATTAGATAGCATACGTTAGACAAATTTTATGAACTTACACGTTTTAATTCTTTAAGGAAAATGATTTTATTTTTACGAGCAACTTTAGCAATACTACCTTTTGAAATGCAGAGCTTATCAGATGGTCGTTTTCTCGCGGTGAGGACAAACATGTGGTCAGTTAATGTATGTAGAAACTGTTTAGAATATAGGTGAGTTAATGAAGTTGAAACTATTTTTAGATTATCGGAACTAGTCTGTTTTTATGAATGAGAATGGGATTGTGCTTTTTAACGTTTATTGATAAATTTAATGTTATTTATGTTTAATGTAAGTACCTGTGTAGAAACAGTACTAGTGCTGTTATGAATGCTTCGTACTCTTTGGATGTTAAACAGGTTTAATCCGAACTACTTTGCTTCACCAAACGTATGCATGACTCACTGTCGTATCAGGGCATGTGTGCTTATATAAATTGAAAGCCTAATGTCTAAAACTATGCCAAGAATACAACGGAACGAAGCTTTTATGCAAAAATGAAAAACATCTCATTAGAAATATAAACGCCTAAAATCATAGAATGAATAGTATCTTGTTATTGTAGGTAAATTACAATGTATAGTATTTGAAGCATTAGCAATGCGAAACCTGAGATACAACTATTTTAACACTAAGACAATAACTATATTTGTTTCTTATCTCATAAAAGTCAAATAAAAAATCACGTCAGGTTTAAAAAACAAATCCTGCAGGCGATGGGACACTTGCGGTCGGTAATAATTTCTGAAACATCATGGGCTAAACTAGAGTGAATATCAATACTGTATGTTATCTTCCTACCAGAGCCTCCATTATCTTGACCCTCATTAATCTGATAAATATAACGATCTAAAAATAGTTATATTCTGCTAAAAATAAAACGCCGGGATACATAATTACAGCGCGGAAATAGCCGAACAAGCAAAAACTCATACTCGGACTGCAACACGACCAATCCATTTGTATGGTTTCGACGTCATTCTGCTAAACATTGAGCGCATTGAGACAAAAAATGGGTTAAAACGACATGAATAGAAGTAGTTCTTTGGAGTTTGTGGTCTTAAGACTACCTGCGCGCATGCGCAGATAGTCTAAAAATGGCTGAAGTTGCATAAAAAGATCGATTATGGGTTGTGTAAATTGTACAAAATGATCGTCTAGAACATGCTTAAGCTTAATTTGGACAACGTCAAAGTCTGGATGTTCATGAAAAGTGTTATCGTACCTTAAGTTTTAGCAATATCTTCACATGTTTTTAGCCTTTTATTGTCAAAATGTTGCCTAGATACCTTAAATTTGTGAAAGTTGTCTTGCTTAAAGATTGTAATTAGGTAGGAAATGAAATGTGAAAATACTGAAACAATTTACTTTATTAATATCATTTTCGATCTTTTGAAAGTATGACAAACTACCGTTGGAGCATTTTCAACGCATAACAAAATAGGTATGGTTCCAATGATTGCCCGCTGTGTACGCGACAGCTCAAAGCTTGAAGTTGACATCTTCATATGTTTCTTTTATGAAACAGCATCAATAAAACGAAAAATATGTGGTTAAACTTACTGATTGCATATACCATCACAGCAGTGAGGTGGTTCACCATCTTTGTCTGAAGATAAAGTATGCATTATTTTTTTTATATTTATCACTCGTGTGTTTGCTTTTATTTAATACTTATAAATGTGGACATGACCTACATATCAAGCATTGACTATTGGTTAGGGTTGTACCTTAAATTGTTTAATCAATTAAGTAAGAAAAATCTTTAAGTATATAAACATATATATAACTATATAAAGTTATATATGGTTAGTAATATTAATGGCAGTTTTAAAGTATCTTCACGATATTCAGAATTGCGCACCGCTTTGAAGGTACCATGTTTTAAACTAAAATGAAAAAAATATTTAACAAATAGTTTGTTTCATTCGCTAATGTTTTTGAAAATGCACGTTTTTGAATTGCTTAATAAAGCTTGGCAAATCATACGAAGTGTTAAAACCAAAATACCAACAGCTGGAATCTTACAGCAAATGTTACTCAAATATCAATTTTCACTAGCGTAAATAACGGTATTGAGCGATTCGTTGTTGCTTGATCGGTTGATTGACATTATCACTTGATGTTATCAATGTATTGTTTAATGGTCAAAATATCTACACTTGGTGGCCTAGTGGTTCAGGAGTCTGCTATATATGTTTTCTTGACTTTACCGGCGTGGCTTCAAAGCCAACTATAGCCAAAATACCTTTTTATACTATAAATGTATTTTTTCTTCAATTTCGATATTATGAAAAATAGAGTGGTTTCAGATGCATTACCGAGAAAACTTATATTTGGATCTAAACATGAGCGAGTCCCTTTAACGATATCAGACAATTACCTTTATCACCATAATCCGACTTTTATGCATACGGCCGTTATCTGTTAGTTTGTTTTTAATTTGTATTGGTATGACTGTCAAATTCAAAAGGCTAATATATAATAATCATATGTGTATTATCTTTGTTAATTTATATTGTGTTCGTTTCATACAAACGGCCACATTGTAAACATGTTGTTTATTGTATTGAATATTTAAGATGAACTGTTATAAATACTTGTATCTTAATGTGTTACCATCGGCAAATGAAAATGTTATTAATATTAGTTATTATTATATTATTCAGTATTCTATTTCCTATTAAGATGCCCTCAAGTGATAAGTGACTTCGTAGTATTTTGACCTTATAAATATTTATTTTAGATACATAGTTCAAATTTTAAAATTAATATTTGCATTTATATAGTATTCATTTTGACATGAATGAAACACAAGCATGGTTAACACATTACGCAAACATGATAAACACAGTCTTAAACAATCGGAACACCTCGGCCATTTCCTCCATACGACGGGCCTCGGATGTATACTGAAGAATCAGTAAAAGTAGTGCGTAAAATTATTGTGTCGAAGGAAAATGGCCGAGGTGTTCCGAATGAAGCTCGGATCTTTCCGTACAACCTCTGTTAACATTCGGCAATTATTATTATTATAGGTTTCTCAAATGACTAAGACAAAACCTTTGTTGCTTGCCTTCTGAGAAATCTTATATAAATCTATGTAGTTTTTTTCTTGACATCAGGATAAAACATGCATATTTCTGTTTGTTCTATTACCCTGGACTAAGACGTACATTTGGTTCTTCTATAAACATTGAAAAAGCTTCGTCAGCTTGATATTAGGAATAAGCCTACATATGAATTATGGTAGTTCTACAAACTTAGATAAACCCATATATGTGTAACTCCAGGATTCTACAAACGAGGGTCGTTATACAAACCAATCCACTTGAGTTCAGGGGTCGCACTACAAATCTTTACTTTTGACCTCGGATGCATCATATACAATGAACCCAAGCGTAGGGTGTTTTGGGGAAACGAGGTTTACCGAGTTTCCACAGAACACCCTGCGCGAGAGTTGGGGGGAATGTATCTTTCACGAGTGGCTATGGTAGATGTTTTTTCGCCCACCTCAGTTAAACAAAATAAAGTAAAAATGTATTTTTTCGCTGGAACTCTTTTGTGCGTAGTGAAAAAATGTGCGAACAGATATGTGATAATTCGTAGTTGTCATGGACATGCGCGCAGTGATTCAGATAATGTTAAAAGTCAAATCATTCTGTAAATAGTTCTGAGGATGGTGCAGCATTATTTCTTGAATGCAGCGTGAAAACTTTTTTGTGTCATTTGAAGCGAGAAATGATTGATGTGGATTATAAATATTGCCACAGGACAAGGTTTCCATGATGCTATAGACGATGGTCTTCAACATGTGAGGTAATTGTGTGGTGACAATAAAAGAGTTCCAAAAGGGTACTTGTTTTATCTTTGCCCATGGGCTTTCCAGCATGACCAAATGTTTGGATCTTCTTATTTGAGATGGACAAAAATGTCATGTCATGTCTGCTTGACTTCCGGATAAAACATGCAAAAAGATCGTTCTATAAACCGACGTCAAATCAATGTCTACTTGATTTCAGGATAAACTATACAGTTGTTGTTCTACTAACCGAGATAAGGTTTTATATGTGTGATATCCGCGACGAGGTAGGCACCGACCACCAGGTTCAGGAAGGAGAAAAAATTGTCTGTTTTGTTTTCCTGATCCGCCATAGGTCTGTGGACGGCTAGGCTGATCGCCCGTGGGTCTGGCAACTCCTGGCTACCACAGCCCGTCGTCCGTGGGGCGCCGGTACCTGGAGGTATGGAAAATAGTTCTTCATCGAATATGCATTCAAGTAAGAGTGTTTCCAGTACATTGCTGTTGATCTATTAAGGTACACAATCTCTTAATATAATGATAATACCGAGCGAGCGAGGCAGATAAATACCTCATGGATTAAATGGGTGTGCGTAGACAAACTTAAAATAATTTAATTTCATTATAATGACCGCGTAAATTCAATGAAAAATAACCAGTTTAATTACCGTTTGCATACACATGTATGTAATCTGCAAAAAATGCCAATATTGTTAATAGTCACCAGCCATCAACATTTAACACTATGTAATGGAGCTATGACAGAACTAGCTAACTCTTTGGTTGGATTCCTTAATATATCTAAAGGTACCACTCTTATTATTGCGACGAAATGAAAATGATCTCATAAAATAAAATTCAATATGTATAAAACAGCCAATAAACGACCACAGTTGTATACCAGTAACAAAAAACATATAAACATGTTAGTATATACATGTATATTGATTACAACACCATCAGCAATAACAGCAACAACAGCAACATCAGAATTACAGTGCTCCTGTTCTGCTCCTGATGTTAAGCAGAAAATAAAATAATCTATCTATTCAAGTGAATAAATATAGTGACCATATGAAATGAATAATAATGTGTTTTTTACCGTTTGCATAATTACTCGGCAACAACCTTCCTTGAACGGTTTTAGCCATGCCCCATGTTGGATTTTGCAGATTATTACAGCTGCCGTCAAATGTGCGATAAACGGAAGTGGTGCTACAAGTTCCGGTGCTCATACTACCCAGCTGGCCGCTCATAGGACAACCGTTTCTAGATCGATCTGATTGGAATGATTTTGGCATTGACCTCTCGAAGGAGCTGCCACGACAATAAATCATACAGCGCGTACTGAAATTATACATGCATGTGGTACATAGAGGAAATTTGCTGATTTCAGTGTAGGATCGTATTCCATTTACAAGTGATCAGAGAAAAAAACCCCAATAAAATCGTTTGTTTGTTTTATTTCAGGGGTGATCAAAGAAAGAAATCATTTTCATGAGTTAAAACATAAAATACGTGTGTACGCTTCTTTTCAGATAAATGCAATTTTATGATAACATACAATTATTTATGGAATTGTTCAAACATTAATTTAGTGGTATTTAACCACGTCAGCAGGCAGTAAGCTCCCGCATAAATTATTGCCTCAGCCAATCACCTCTGAGTTTTATCTCAAGTGGCACCGAACAGCCAATCGCGATAAGTTGTAGCCATTACTGATATATATTTAGGGTGGACAAAAGCCTCGGCATTACTATTTTCAACGGTAACTGTTTTGCTTAAAGTGCGTCAGCAAATGAGAACAGCACCTGACAATTACCTGAACATTTTGTTTTTCGGCAATGGTATTGATTAATTTCTGATTCGTGATTTATTCAAAACATAGAACAGCACTTGTTCATTCACTAAATCGACGATTCAAGCAACTTCCCTGCACATAATGACTGGCAGAAAATCAGCTTTCAACATCGTATGTCTCACAAGGCAAAGAAATGTTTTGACGAAAGTCTATGAATTTATGTTCGAGCATTTTTATTGTTTTCATTTATTATGATTTTGTACTTTGTCCAAACAAGAGCGAAGGTTTGAGGACATTCAGCTTCAAAAAAATGGAGTCAGCATTTCCCTAATAAACAGTGCTTTTTATTTACAAAAACAGAATATACTAACACATAAACATTTTTTACAATCATACTATCTACATTGACAGATAACTCTATTTCAAAAGTGAGGTACTGCATTTTAATCAGAGGGAAGTAATAACAATTGATAATAAAAGTAGTTCCCAATATTGTTTTAGCAATGTAGTTTGATTTATTTTCACTGTTAAAGGTACGCTCTCAGAGTTTGACAGTTTAGGCTTTTATTTTATGTCTGTCTCAGAACCAGCTGATTTTGGCATCAATACCTTTAATTCGGTCATTGAAGATAACTCAGTAAAGCACATGTCTCAATCATAAAACATCAATTTTCTAACGTTGACATGAAAAACTGCGATCTGACCTTTGTGTCAGCAGTCTTTTATCACTGGTTTTCATACATTAACGCACAGATTGGCTCATTTCAATACAAAAGTTGTCAAAACGGTCAATCTGTGAAAGTGCAGCATTAAATTTCAATTCCACATATAAATGTGGACATTAATATGAGTCGGTTGATATGTGGTGTCGTAAGCGTAAGTTGCTTGCGTAAGTTGTATATCTCAAAATACCCCTTGTGCGATGTTACTTTACAAAAGTAAAATTCGACCCCAGATGTCTTGTTTCCGTCCGGAAGAATAATGGAAGTTGATTGTTGCGTGTGTACTGATACGGGTAGAGGAAAACACAAAAAGTAGTTCCTGCTTCTACATTTTTGTCTAATTATTGAAATATCTCAGACAAAAAACAACAACTAATGTTGATATTTTCCAAGAAATAAAATATTTTCTCTTCCGGAATAAATTTCAATGAATGAATTTCTTACTCCTGTTAACATTGAAAATTCGACTTTTATTTTTGAATCTGTTTTTTTTTCGGAAAAGCCAAATCATTGAAGGCATTTATTTTGGCGGATACACACGTAAATTTGCTGGACAAACTTTAAAAAAAACAACAACAACACACCTCACTCTCTATCCGACACTTACATTCGTCGACAAATACTCAAAACCTTTATTGTAATTGCATTACATCTTGTAAAATTAATGTTCCGTCTTCAGTACCTTCAGTGCTTTGATTCAGTGATCAATATCGGATAGACATTTAGACATGCAGTCAATTTAATTCTAATATGATTAGAATTTAAAATTTAATTTTTTGTTTGATTAATACGCTTCATTGAAACAGCATAAAAGGCTAGCTGTTTTATTTCATTATCAATTGGGGCGTACCTGAAGCATTTTGCACTGTACGCCCGCGATGCCAACATGTATTTTGGTCTGAAGATGTTTAAGGGTTTGGCACAGGAAGGGGTTCGCCTATCTAAGTATTTTTTATAAGAAAATAGTTTTCTTTTTTAGAACCGGGATTCTGTAATAAACCGCCCTATATCAGGTTTTATTACTATTGTAGAAAATAAGAATATATAAACATTTTTTTACATCAACACATAAAAAATACTTGCACTTTTATTTTGGAAATTTCGGAAAAAAATCCACACTTTGGCAAACAAAGGTCAATGGCTGGGTGGACAAAATAGGGTGAGTCGAGTTAGTTGAAATAAAGTAATCAATGTTTTTACACCTTACACATATATGATATGGTTATTTTCTCAATTTAATAATCAAAGCACTGGAAGCAATGTAAGATAGTCATTCTTAATGCAAGAAGCAATATGAGAATAACTATTCTATGCAGTAAGTAAAGATGTCATTTTCTGTATTCAGCATTTTTTTTCCGATGTAAATTAACATTAAGTGTACGAGTCTAGTAAGTCAAAACAATATAAAAAATAACTGGATAATCCCTAGCTTCAATAATTCCGAGCAGATAGTTAAAACGGACGGAATATGAACATATTTGAAATGGAAAATTGTACGAATCCACATCCAAGATAGTTCAAATTGTCTGGATTGAAACAGTGACATTGAACTTGTTTTAAAGTTAAATCTTGTTAAATCAAACTTGTTAAATACTTATTTTATAGTGAGACATCCCACCCTCCTATTCCGAAACTTACGCTCTTCTTCGCACTAGGAATCTACGAAGAAACTGACATTTATCAGTTGGAGCAAGCCCAGAAGTTAAGAAGTACAAGTCCTCGCTTGACAATTTCGTAAATTCGTCTGAAATTTGCCAAAAAACAAACAATTAGCAAAATCAACCGATTCATATAAAATGTCATGATCAAAAACTATTCTGGCATATATGGCATATATTAACAGTTTTTTATTTTATTTTTTGCGTTGAAAATAATAAGATATAATAAAAATGAGTCTCCCTCTCTCTCTATATATATCACGAAAACATTCCATTCATTTAAATTCTGATGAACCTAATATTGAGGGGGAAATGTATCGTTGGTTCATGTTCAAATAGGGGTGGAATTAATTTAAGGTCGTTATTAAGCAAATAACACACCAAGCAATACCAATTTGGATTTATGAAAGTTCTTTTTATTAGAAATTAATGCAAATAATTAATGGTCGTTATCCATTTAAAAAAGTACGATTCTGAATAAATAACAGTTCCTACTGGCATAGAATTGTGTATTCGCCTCCTCAAGAAGAGTGGTGCAGGCAGCAGACCGTGGCGCTGTCATTGAATTCACCGAATTCACGGAATTTGATCCTCTCCCATGCCAATCATGGCGTGCGAACGACCCGCCGATCAATATCACAAAGAACACAATCCTCATGACGGAATTGATCCCTTGTCTTCCTGATTTGCAATCATAAAGTAAAGAATATTTAATAGGTGCCTAAACATCCATTGCTTGTGTGACTGAGAAAGGCAGGCACACGCTTCCAACGATATACTTAACAATCTACTCTCCAAACAAAAAATGATAAAAATACTCACCGAACGAATTTGGAAACTTATGTATAAATAAAAATAAACTGCTTTCAAAGGGTTTTCTGCTGTCAAATAAAAAAATAAACGCGCGCTGTCCTAATTCCAACACTGTGTCGGATCTTTTGTTACGTGCGACCGTCTCACAAGCAGTAAAAGTAACTCTCCTACATCTATCGGCATCCGGCTTCCACCGATGCGCTTACTTTTTCCAACGCATACTGATGTAAGGTTTGAACACTTTTGACAAAACATTATTTATTTGAACGAAGTGTTGCCTATACTAAACCTGAATAAATTATTTGAAATACATTTCCAGTTCATACTTTAATACGTATGCAAAAAGCTGCAGAAACAAGCTCATATAAGACATATCTTGCATTGAAATATTCCATTGTTATTAATTTGTTTGTGAGCAATAATATGTATGTGAAGAACACATACAAAAAGTGCTAAACAGTTTCCATCTTATACAACGAATTTGTTTAATTAACTATAAATATCCAACTGTTGATGTATGTGAATATTTCATATAACATGTTAATAATACTACTACCACTCACTGTAACTGTTGTTTACTGAGTGTGATGTTGTGTATCGGTACGCGAAAACTGTTTTAAAATAATATACTTTTAATATATATCATAAGTGGTTTATATATAGCATTCCTCCGGCTATTATTCAACATACGCTTATTAGGTAAAATGAGGGCGGGACCGACCGAATGTCACGAAGACCGATAACAGTTAAAGTTAACCAATAACATTTCAATAATATGAGGCGCGAAAATCTCTCTCACTTTCTCCCTCCCCCCGCCTCACCCCCCCCCCCCCCCCCTCTCTCTCTCACACACACACTCTCTCTCATAATCTAATAATCTAATCAATCACACTTCATATCATTCTTATTCATCGCATAGTTGTTTTCTTCTTTATACTGTTAAAAATAGGCAGGTTACATAAGCAGTAGTGTTTATAATTATGCTTAGTCAATCAAGACATATACGTATACCTATTAATTTACAGTGACATAAATTACTACGTCGTTATTAAAATAAAATATTAAATATTCTGTTTCCTGTTTAAATACACCAAAATACACTCAAATATACCCTTGATAAATGACTTTAACAACGTCAAGTTTACATATATATGTAGACTTAATAAGAGTACTCTATTTCAAATTAAAGTACACATTTCAATATAATAAATACACACTTTAAATGTAACTTAACAAGAGCGGTCACAGACAGCTATATCCCCCGCCTCACGGGGGGCATTTTTTTGTAACTAAAGCCAATCAATGGTAAGGGTAGTTTCTCAGGCACATAAAAATTGCGTAAAATTGTGAAAGGGCAATAACTCTTCCTAAAATGGTCGAATCGCGAAAGCCAGACAATATGCGCTACGTCACTATATAGTCATCAATCTGTGAAAGTTTAATAGAAATCGCATGAAAAACGTAAGAGGAGTTGCGAAGAAACCAATTTTAAATGTAAAAAAGGGCAATAACTCTTTCAAAAATGGTCAAATCGGGAAAGCCAGACAATATGCGCTGCTTCACTTTATGATCATCAATCTGTGAAAGTTTGGTAGAAATCGCATGAAAAATGTAAGAGGAGTTGCGAAGAAACCAATTTTAAATGTAAAATAAGCAAAGGGCAAAAACTCTTTCAAAAATGGTCGAATCGGGAAAGCCAGACAATATGCGCTGCTTCACTTTATGATAATCAATCTGTAAAAGTTTGGTAAATATCGCATGAAAAACGTAAGAGGAGTTGCGAAGAAACCAATTTTAAATGTAAAATAACCAAAAGGCAATAACTATTTCAAAAATGGTCGAATCGGGAAAGCCAGACAATATGCGCTGCTTCACTTTATGATCATCAATCTGTGAAAGTTTGGTAGAAATCGCATGAAAAACGTAAGAGGAGTTGCGAAGAAACCAATTTTAAATGTAAAATAAGCAAAGGGCAATAACTATTTCAAAAATGGTCGAATCGGGAAAGCCAGACAATATGCGCTGCTTCACTTTATGATCATCAATCTGTGAAAGTTTGGTAGAAATCGCATGAGAAATGTAAGAGGAGATGCAAAGAAATGAATGTGGGACGGACGGACGGACGGACGCACGCACGCACGCACAGACGCACGGAATCGCGCATACCATTACTATATCCCCTCGCCTTTTCAAGGCGGGGGATAATAATATACACTACCTACAAGGAATGTTTCTAATTGTACGGACACTTCAAATACATTAGATTGGATCTTCCGATTGCAACTAAGTGACAGAGACTAATCGAGAAAAAAAATCGTAAAACAGGTCCTTAACATTCTTCTTCAGTTTTGTCTATCTGAGCTCAGGAGGGAACCTACAAGTAACAAAAATGTAGGGATAGAAGTAGGAGGATTTTGTTTGCAGGTATTAAAAAGGCAAAAGCAGGGATGATACGACTCTTTACTTACCTTTTTGGATGCAAATAAATGACTTCTAAACCTTTTCATCACTTGTGATGTACATGTAGTTATCTTTGCTTAAACTAAAGCTTCAAGAGTGATTCAGCCAGAGGGTGAGGAGCTGAACCTGGAACTGATTATGTTTTATAAGATCCGAATTCAGAACATAGTAGGCATCATAAATAACAACATACTAATATAAAGTCTTTTACATATAGAACGTATTAAAAATATATTTGACATCTGTACAAAGTAGCATCATAAAGCAACCGGCAAGACAAGTATTTTGTACACAGAGTATGTTATGTCTGTTAACAATACTAATGTCATACAAGTATTACTAGCATGTCTTGTTTATATGAATATTTAGAAAAGCAAGAACCTGAACTACATAGAAAAAAACATATGGTAGCTACAATTATAAAAGGTTTTTAACTAAGATATGGCATTGCACATGGTTACATGCTTGAGTTAGAATAAAAAAACAGACAAGGGTTTTGTACACAGTCAAGTAGTTATTTTATAATGATAAGGTTCTATTTTAGCTTCCAGCATGGTTACATGGTTAGAATGGTATATATGTTTCTCTATATGAGATAGAGGAGAACTAGCCACCTGGGCTATTTATTACAAGCCAAGCACACAATTTCTACAGCTCTACCCATTAATTTTCAGATCTTCACCATTTAATGGCATTAAGTTCAGTCCACAACCACATATATATAGTTCAACTGTTAAACACTACACTTTCCTTCCTTTCTCTCTTTCTTCTAGTGACGGTTCACTATAAAGCAATTTATGTCTTTTCACATTCAATGTCATCCCTATGTTTTCTGCATTTTTCCATGACATCCCTTGCTTGGTCAAAGTGTTTTGTTGCCTCTTCCAATTGACATTGAGCAATGTTTATCTCAGGAAAGTTATTGTCCTTCACACCATTTGTCAGTCTTTTATTAGCTTCTTGAAATACACTGTTTGCATGATTAAGATCTTCTTGGAGCTGTTTTTCATTTGCTTTTACTTTAGCCTCTTTTTACTTATTTTCCTTTTCTTTCTTCATTATTCTTCATTGTTTTCCCTGTACTCTTTCTAATATTTTTCTTCTTCATCCCCTTTTCTCTTCTTCTAGTCTTTCCTGGTATTTTTGTATGATCCTTGAACATTTTCATTTTTTTTTTCGTGGTAATTGGTACTGAAGTGACATTTCCATCAAGTAACGCAGCATCACGCGTTAGTCTTAAGCCATTTAATGTTTCACTACACATGAGTGTTCGTTCTGGTGTCAATATCCTCTGATTTATAGACATACTCGTTTCAACATCGGCATTGCAATGGAAACGGCACAGGCATGATGGGACATCTTTCTTTAGGGCAGGATACTCCAGGGTTCCTGCAGCTGTTTCCTATCAAGGATATTATTCCAATACATGTCAACTCTCTTCAACATGCAATCCTCATCATATAAAACATCATCTTCAACATTTTCTTCCCTGTAAATTTGCCACTCATCCCCAGCTTTTGTAACATTCTCATTTGTAATGTTTGGAAGGGGCACTGCTAGTTAATGTGATCACCTTCATTGCATGATCTTGGTCTTTGACTTCTGGGTGCAGACATCGAGCATTTTTGACCACTGACTCCTGCAAGGGCAATTTCTAGCCAAGGTGTTTGTTAACTTTTTGATAGAAGGTTCATATGTCGATTTGGACAGCTATTTGTTGACCACCTTCCAGTCAATACAACCCATAAAAAAACTTCTGGTCTTCCGTCCATATCTTTCAAAGACTTGCAGTTGTCCTATTCTAAAGTATATTTTGCTGCCTTTTAGCTACTTGCAATTGTGTTTCCTATGGCTGATGTCTGGCAGATCTTTAAGAAACAATGGCAAGTTGTTGTCCAGTTGTCCTTTACTACCTGAAGACACGGCACAAGTGTTAACCATCGACATTGCACAGGAAATAAATCGTCTTTCTTTGTATTCATGTCTCTTTTGTACAGATAGCCAATGGGCCCAGTTCTTGATTTTAACTGGAAAAACAACAACAACAACATAAAAGCAAACATGAATCGAACTTCAACGCAGTGATATCTTATGGCTTGATTTGAAAGTATTTCTTCCTTCCTCGGAGGTGGAAGCCTACCTTGGCTACATTAATAAAAATTGAGACGGGTTGGGTCATAAATTTAACTCCAACAAGAACGACAACTAGATAGTTAGGTAGCGCCATTGAAGGACATTAAAAAACCTAACACGCCAGACAAACATGCAATGTATGGAAGACACTATGAAAATGTCTTAACTCGTGAGGATGTTCGGAACAAACAGCACTATTATCTAAAGCGGGGACGCTTGTATCCATTAATGCCAGAGAAAAGGGTCACTGAGTCGGGAGTCGGAAAACTTCTTTAACAGCTTAATTAACAATAAAATATATTAGGAATGTTCTCTTTCGTGGAACTTTTTGTTTTTTAGATAAATGATCATGTCCCAATCATTTTTGGACTTGAATATATATGTATATATATTTATTTTCGGGGGGGGGGGGGCGTGGCAAAAAGGATGGGTCCTGTCAACGTAATTGCCGCCTACCGGACATGGTCATGATCAGGCCAACACTATTACGCAATTTAGTAATTAATTCCGGTGTCTAGAGGTTATATCTTTCAAACGACGCCCGGATTGTGAGAAAAGTATCTGAAAAAAATATTTGAAAGCCATATTCAGATAATGAAGAACGCTAACATCATATAACGATCCGAACTTATTCCACAATGGTCCGCCCAAATTTGGAGTATTTTGCTTCAGTCATAGTAAGCAACACATTTACAAATTAGAGTTGATGCAAGGTATGGCAGCCAGGTACTACCGTTGTCAATACAGCAATACAGAAACACCAGCAGCGTATCAGGAGTGTTTGGATTCATTTGCGTCCTGGCACAAAGTCCTCGAACAATCTTTCAGTCCCTTACAACAGGATCAAGCTTGTTATTTTTGTTTTAGTGGAAACTGTGTTATACTATCCATTAAAAAACTTTTGAGACTGTTTGAGATAGTATAACAATGCTTTGATTTAATGCCATGTGTTATTAAAAAATAACGCATTTCACAATGAGTAGGCACTTCCAAATTTGTGTTATTTGCCCTAGAGAACAGACTGTAACATCACAGATTCACAGATTCTATCACCAAATGGAAGACTCCACAGGAACAAATGCTGAGACGTCTGACTTTTAATTAGTGGATACGTTAATTCATATCTGGACTATAAGATGGTATGGGCAATTTGATAAAAAAAACACTTTGAAAACGTGTCAAAGCTATGCTGTGTATTGCAAGTAGAACATTTGCATTGAAAGCCTATAGCTATGATAATAGCTGTAGTAACGTGAAATAGACTATATGTTGAACAGACTACATGTTGAATTAACTTATGGGTTGCATTGTCTAATTGTATTCAATTGTACTGCAATGCTGGTCGAGAATAAATGTGTGTAAAGTTTATGAAATCTTAAGTTATTAATACAAAAGCATACATCTCCGGAACAATCGGACAGGTTGTACATATAACTACACATTTTCCATTTGAATTACTCGTATATAGGTTAGGTTAAGCTCACAAATCTTGAAAAGGAGAACTAACTGCCCAGTTCCAATACTAGATGCCGTAAATAAGTATTTCAAGTTCCATTAACCTGCCATTAATTGTCACAAAGACATTCCCCTTTGTACACTAGAGGTGTTGATGAATTCGCCTTTGAATGTATACACACTCCAGCTTAACATTCTAACGCAAAAATGCAACTTCAATATTTCCATTACTGCTAAACCTTATCTAATCATATTTAACAAATAGTATTAAGAGAATATATAGAGTTTAAGCCCGGTATTAAAAAGGGCATGGTGCTACAGAAAAGGGAGGGTGCTAAGAAAGAAAAGGGCATGTTGACAGACTGTGAAGATTTTGAAAATTAGGAAAATTCACCAGAAATGTTAGGTATTCTGCTTAATTGAAGTAATCTTAGATTTGAACTGCCAAGCATGTTTAATTAAAAGTGTGTATGATTTAATAATCATATTTTAAGTTTTAATCAAATAAGAAATATTTCATTAGCTTCCTCATTTAATTCTACAAAGGCACGAGGGTACGCATGTTTGTCTTAATGAAGGCAGAAGGGTCCTACCAAAAAGGACAGGATGCAGCACCCATCCATAACTTCTTAGTTAAAACCCTAGAAAAGACCTTCATTTTGGCCTTGGAATCCCATTTGCTGTACTGTGGAAAAAAGCAGTGTTAATGAATTGCACTGTCTATCAGCACCTTTTGTGCTTTGATTTTTAGCAAACGTTGAGGGATAGACAGAACAAATCAACTAGGATCTATAATACGTTTATAATACGTTTGGTGTCGCCTATAGTAGCGTACATGTATTCAATATACACCACAACTAGTATTGTCGTTTTTAAAATCATTACTCAAATATACACATACGCGCATGTTAGGTTGGTTTGTGGTCACCAAGCGGGACAAGTGGTTTTTCTTCGGGAACTCCGGTTTCCCCCACATCACAAGACCACACTCTCGTGCAACATCGTGCCAACGAGAGTGACTTACAATGTAGTATAAGCTATCATAGCTTTCTTCACAATCGTTGTAAAATATATAACGTTTAAACTCAATATACACACTGTCGTGAATGACAGTTGTTTATCTTTTGGTTATAAACACTATTTAAATCAACAAAAACACAGGGTGACTTGTTTCATTTATCATACAATGTACATTCCAAAGATACACAATGCATTCATAGTAAACAAGTCAAGTCCATCCGGTGGCCACAGCACATAACCAAGTGCCATACATTGGTCACAGCGCTGAGAGCCATGCAGGGGATGGAGGGCTCAGACTATCTCTCGCCATAGTTCAAAGTCGAGTTGAGTGTAGTCGCTGCAGGCCTGGATCGGAATCTGTGGTAGGGGATTAACGAGAAGCCAGCGAGGAAGTTTGTCAGCCGAGGTGTTGTCGCATATTATATTTGATAGCCTCAACTGGCGAAGGTGGTTTAGCTGGCCTGCGTAGGAAATATATATTTATTATATAATATAAAGTCGAAACTCGTTGGCTAGCCGGGAAGCTTAAAGATGGACTCTTACTCCCAAATTAGATTAACTCTATTAATAATATTGTTTCAATATTTAAAAAAGGATGAATTAATGTCGAAAATTATGGTTCTTATGAAGGATACCGAGTTAAATTTGAAAGAAATGTGCATAAAACACGTTATTTCTACATGTACCTTATGAAACTATAGTAGACCACAGTAAATCTTTTAGCAATCACCAATCATTTAATATTTTTGCGTGTTCAGCTATTAAATACACGGTTACAATCTTGTTATCAGTAATCAATATTTTCCATAAATGCATTATTTAGTAAGTAGTTTAAGGTTTATCACTCAAAAATTATGTTTGTTATACATGTTTATGTATTGATTTTGAATAAGAGTGTCACTTTAATGAATGTGTATTTTTCTTTAATTTAAGTTAAAGAAAGTCTTATTTACTTTGTTTGTTATTTGCTACATTATCTCTGCAATAGAAGAGTATGTTTTGGACATAGTTGCCAATACACACATTGAACAGTTCGCAACATGACATTTGATACTAAAATATCATTTGATTTTTGTTATTTATATACGCAATAAAAACATAAACACATCTATGTGAAAACAATTAACAAGCAATTTTATACAGTATGTAACACATTAGCATAGCTTCGGTTGTATATGGTCCTTCTCTTGATTGCTCAGCATTTGACATTTGTATATATAATTACATTTGGAGAAGCAGTCAGCGCATTTTTTATGTGAAGTCACCTTACCAAAATGCATTGAGATTGGTACATAAAAATCAACAACATATTTTGACGTTTGTACTTGTGACAATTAAAGTGATTGCATATTTGCTCAAACAGGTATTTAAGTTTGATTATAATTATGATACCAATCAAGCAAATCTATTCGATTAGCAGCCCGGCTCAATGAAGTCAACCAAACAAATCAAGGTGTGAATTTCTTACATGAGCCCGCGTAAATGACATCGAGTCAAGCAGACAAAACAAAGTGTGAAATTCTTACTAGGGACTTGACTTGACCTATACTTTGACTACGAAAACAACATCTAGCGTGGATATAATTATATCAACCCGCAAGATATTGAACCATCCGATAGAATTTTATAAATAATAAAATAAAATTGGTTCTTTTTATCCGGTTTGAGCTAACGATGATATCGGTTTGAGCTAACGATGATATCGAGCCAACAAGTTTTGACTGTAGTTATTTCCGCCTATGTGATTTTAAAGGAGTAAAATAATAGGTATAATTTCATCAGATGTTTATTTACAAACCACAACCAATCTACTATGATAGCATTTTGAGAGACTTCTCCTACACCCTCACTGACCTTCGGTAAAGCCCGCCTCCCTATTTTCAAAGAAAAGCCGGTCTCCAGTCCTCAACCTCTTCATCTGCATGGTTACAATATCACCGAAAAGAAAGTGGAGGAGACTCAGTGCCTCTCCCTCATCCTCGGCCAAGCCCCCAGTGAAAAGGTCAATATCGTCTGGGCATCTGAAAAGTCAAATGTACTGTAAAGAATAGTTCTTTAAATGAATGACAGGCCTCGAATCATGCAAAAGATACAATTTAAAGGTGAAGGTGTGGTGGCAACTATATTATAAAAATTGGTTATGCGTATGACAGCATTTACTGATCGCATAGAGCTTATGGCAGTGAGGGTGACACAATACAATTGATATAGTTCATACTGTGTTGTGAAGACAGAACTCTATAGTTATGTATAAACCGCCTTTAGAACCTGCAACCTCTAAGGTTGGAGGCAGCGGGATATCTTTACAATTTGACAACCTCAGAACCAATCGTAACAACTCAGCCATCTCTGGCAAGCTTCAAGATATACCTCGTAAATAATTGTAAGAATATACGAAAATGTGATGCGGCCGTCGGGGATTAACACCTTTTTTAATCTGCATAAAGAAGGCCTGTTATCAGTTCTTCCATTGTCTTGGAACATGAAATTGACCCTTTCATCATTATATTTGATATTACTTTAGTTAGTCGGCGCCCAGAAGACTATATTTGATATTACTTTTGAAATATTCCAACTAAGGGACTAGTTCATAAATTGCAGGACAATGATTTCAATAATTTCCACGTTGCATGATATAATATGAAGTTTAGTATATTTTATAAAATTTTACACTTCAATTTATAATGAATACTTAAATCATAATAGCTCAGCTTATCATTTTGAAAATTTTTGATTTTTAATACCAACTCAATCATAACAACTTGGCCATCTCCGAGATAGATACAGGCGGAGGTGTTCCGATTGATATTTACTTCCGCTCAAATAGATGAAGGTTGCACGGTACTATTACAATTTTCTTTATGTTTGTAAAACTCCTACGCAGTAATATCCCCTGGCGACAGCAAAAATGCCGAGTTTTGAAAAATTAACATTGAGCTTAATGGTTTGTTTAAAAAAAAATTCATTCGAAAGAATGAGCTCCAGATAATTCCCTCTTAATGTATAGGTTTTTTTATCCCCGTTCTATATACTCATATGAGTGAAATGTGTTACAAAAACTTATACAACATATAAAGCAAGGAATTCACATAACATGCCGGTACAAATAAAAGGTGAATTTCATGCTATTGAAATCTATATATTAGACCATTGACTCTAATTATTCCGAAGAAACGTATGTATATTTTTGGTATAATTTAGTTTTAACTGGAGGATTAGCTTGAACCCCCCCCCCCCCCCAGACTATCTATAATTCCGGGCTTAAACTGTTGTAACAATATTATTAACCAAAATGTCATTCGAGCATATGTACACCCAACATAAAAAAGATATTATCATTGAAATAATTACAATTTTTGGTTATCTGCATGCACGTTTTTCTTCTAAGTTCATTGCGCCGACTTGATGCTATGCATCAACTTTTTTCTTGTGACTTACTGATATACTTTCGCTAGCCGATCCTGAATATCCTTCGGAATATTTTCAAGGTCCGCGAAGGTAGCCGCCACTGACCGGTTGAAGAAGGCCCGCATCTGGTTGTAGGTTGGCAGGCCGTGATCGCGACCCCTGGATAAAACAAAACAGAACTTGGAGTAATAATTATAATAATAATATGAGATGTTCCTACTCTACTAGTTCCACAAACAGTGTCTCTATTATCTATTATTATCACAACCCCTGAATAAAAACAAAACAGAACTTAGTAGTAATAATACAAGATGTTCCTACTATGTACTAGTTCAACAAAGAGTGTTTGTATAAGGTATTTGATCGCATACACAGACTCACCAGGCTGGCTGACATGGGCAATGGACTATGCCGATAGACCAATCGGAAACCTCGGTCATCTCTGCCTATGACAAGCCTCGGATGTATGCCAGTGCAATATTAGTTCGTAAAATTAATGATATAATTTTACAATAATAATGATTACTTAAATTTCATTATTGCACTGGAACTTTAATGGGTAAATATGTGACCCGTTATTTTTCTAACAATGTATGATCTCGTGACTGTACCTTTGAATGTTGAGACTTGCGAGATCGTAGCTTCCCCCCATCCCATCTCGAAAGAGGTTATCAAGGTAGTCAGTTTCAAGGAATGGACTGAAAAAACAACAACACACACATGAACAAGCAGCCTATATCATAGTTACATGAAATGAAGTAAAATCTTAATGATAAAGAACAGGTTTAGTGAGCAAGGTAAGACATTACCACAGGTCATCTAACAGTCTTATGGTATGTCCTATATTAATGTATCCTTGAGGAAAAACAAAGAGTTAAAAAAAAAGAAGCAATGTCAGATTCATTCAAAACTTTCGAAATATTTGTGACGCTTCTTTAAACCTGGGACTGAATAATACAGTCATAATTCAAGATAAACTCATACTCAGCACCAGGCGCAACGGGGTTAACTATGAATAGCCGAAGAAGGTTTGTCACGCCTTCTCTGCTGCCGTTGTCAAAATAGCTGGCCACATTAAAGAGGAGGTCAGTGACGGCCAGCGTGTCGCCAAATGCGTTGAAGTTGGCGTCAACCAGCCTTAATGTGGCCGGTAATTGTGCGTGTCCGAAGCGCATGGCAGCGGTCGTGAACTCAACAAACACTGATGGGTCGACATTGGCGTTGTAATCGTTCTTGAAACCGCAAACCTGTGGTAATAGTTTTGTACACCTGTAGCAATGTTTTATAGGGAAAACGTCAAATATGTACCTTTAATACTTCTCTTGTTTATTGGTATATTCTCCTTTATACATCTTTCTTGAAATTTAATTCCTTAAACAGAATACAATCAGAACACGCTGGCCATTTTCTGGCCATTTTCAATCAAAACAATGTCAGATGTATGCCAGTACAGTATTCCAAGTCATTTGTTAAAAAAATTAATAATAATAATAATAATAATAATAATAATAATAATTATAATAATTGAGTGTAGGGTTTAAACGTATAATTGGGATTACCAAGTTAAAAATGATTACCAAATGAAGTGTAGAAAATTGCATGAATAATTATGATCTTGTAGAGTGAAGTCCTTAGGCTTAACTGCAATATTGAAAATACTACTTGATCTACTTGCAGCATAGTTAAATGTCAAGAATTGTAATGACATTGTAAACCGTTCTTATATTTCCGAGGTTGTTTTCAATTGAAAATGACCAAGATGTTCCAATTAGAACAGAATAGTGCATATACCCTGGTACCAATGTCGGCCTCTACAGCAGTCCCCACGCTGATCAGTTTAATCAACCACTCATTGAAGATGATGTTTTGCCACTGTGCGATAAGTATCCTGCGAGCCTCCTGAAAGTCAATGACAGCTTATTCAGTTCCTTTGCAGTTTTATATCATAATTAAATACATACTTGAAAATGCTTGGTTTGCCCTCACTGTAGGAGAAAAAAGCAATAAAATATGTCCAAAATGCACCGTTTCAGCCCTAAAATTGTTAAAAGAGGCGCAAGTAAAAAAAGCCCCCTTAGTTACGCCCCCTCAAATAAATCCTGGATCTGCCCCTGAATTGACATAAATGTAATTCAAAATCAATTTCAAAGAATTATTTCAAAGAAAAAACATTGAGCAAGAATAGCCATAGTTCGAAAGGCAGTTTAAAGAAGAAAAATATTATAAAACAGGTATTCAAAAATAATCATACATAGTTTGAACCCTGGTTTAATTAAAAATAAAAATATGGAGCTCGATTTCAAGGATAAGGTCAGAACAGTTTTTGACCTGGAAGAGCCGCTCGTCTCCCCAGTGTGGGTTCACGGCCGCGAGTCCGTCGGCTATCCTATTGTGTTCCCTGGTGAACAGTGTGTGAAAAGTAGTAATAACTGGGATGACCCTGATGCTGCTGGAAGCTAAAAGATGAACGGGAAACTATCTATCGGAACACACTATATATGAACATGATACATGTTTTTATCAACATTTTAACTGTACATGGTGTTAGATTGCAATACGGGCTCTGTATATTGCCATAGATTGCAATATCCGATCTGCATATTGCAATATATTGCAGTACAGGCTCTGCATATCGCAATATATTGCAATACAGGCTCTGCATACCTCAACATATTGCAATACAGGCTCTGCATACCTCAACATACTGCAATACAGGGACTGCATATTGCAATATATTGCAATACAGGCTCTGCATACCTCAACATATTGCAATACAGGGACTGCATATTGCAAAAGATTGCAGTACAGGCTCTGCATACCTCAACATACTGCAATACAGGGACTGCATATTGCAAAAGATTGCAGTACAGGCTCTGCATACCTCAACATACTGCAATACAGGGACTGCATATTGCAAAAGATTGCAGTACAGGCTCTGCATACCTCAACATACTGCAATACAGGGACTGCATATTGCAAAAGATTGCAGTACAGGCTCTGCATATTGCAATATACTGCAATATTTGCTCTGCATATCGCAGTATACTGCAATACAGGCTCTGCATATCCCAATATACTGCAATACTTGCTCTGCATATCACAATATACTGCAATACTTGCTCTGCATATCACAATATACTGCAATACTAGCACTGCATATCGCAGTATACTGCAATATTTGCTCTGCATATCCCAATATACTGCAATAATTGCACTGCATATCACAATATACTGCAATACTTGCTCTGCATATCACAGAATACTGCAATACTTGCTCTGCATATCACAATATACTGCAATACTTGCTCTGCATATCACAATATACTGCAATACTTGCTCTGCATATCACAGTATACTGCAATACTAGCACTGCATATCACAGTATACTGCTATACTTTCACTGCATATCGCAACATACTGCAACACTAGCACTGCATATCGCAGTATACTGCAATACTTGCTCTGCATATCACAACATTCTGCAATACTAGCACTGCATATCGCAGTATACTGCAATACTTGCACTGCATATCGCAGTATACTGCAATACTAGCACTGCATATCGCAGTATACTGCAATACTAGCACTGCATATCACAGTATACTGCAATACTAGCACTGCATATCGCAGTATACTGCAATACTTGCTCTGCATATCACAACATACTGCAATACTAGCACTGCATATCGCAGTATACTGCAATACTTGCACTGCATATCACAATATACTGCAATACTTGCACTGCATATCCCAATATACTGCAATACTTGCTCTGCATATCACAATATACTGCAATACTTGCTCTGCATATCCCAATATACTGCAATACTAGCACTGCATATCACAATATACTGCAATACTAGCACTGCATATCGCAGTATACTGCAATACTTGCTCTGCATATCACAATATACTGCAATACTAGCACTGCATATCACAATTTACTGCAATACTTGCTCTGCATATCACAATATACTGCAATACTTGCTCTGCATATCACAATATACTGCAATACGGGATCTGCATAGCACAATATACTGCAATACATTTTTGGATATCACAATATACTGCAATACTAGCACCGCATATCACAACATACTGCAATACTAGCAATATACTGCATGCGGGCTCTGCATATCATAATATACTGCAATACAGGCACTGCATATCGCAATATACTGCAATACAGGCTCTGCATATCGCAATATACTGCAATACTGGCTCTGCATATCGCAATTTACTGCTATACTGGCTCTGCATATCGCAATTTACTGCAATACGGGCTCTGCATTTCGCAATATATTGCAATACGGGCTCTGCATATCGCAATATACTGCATACTGGCTCTGCATATCGCAATTTACTGCAATACAGGCTCTGGATATCGCAACATACTGCAATACTGGCTCAGCATATTGCAACATACTGCAATACAGGCTCTGCACATTGCAACATACTGCAATACAGGCTCTGCATATCGCAATATACTCTGCAACATACTGCAATACTGGCTCTGCATATTGCAACATACTGCAATACTGGCTCTGCATATCACAATATACTGCAATACAGGCTCTGCACATCGCAACATACTGCAATATGGGCTCTGCACATCGCAACATACTGCAATACAGGCTCTGCACATTGCAACATACTGCAATACAGGCTCTGCACATCGCAACATACTGCAATACAGGCTCTGCACATTGCAACATACGCAACATGTGCTCCCAAATCGCAACATACTGCAATACAGGCTTTGCATATCGCAATATACTGCAATACTGACTCTGCATATCACAATATACTGCAATACAGGCTCTGCATATCACAATATACTGCAATATGGGCTCTGCACATCACAATATACTGCAATATGGGCTCTGCATATCACAACATACTGCAATACTGGCTCTGCATATCACAACATACTGCAATACAGGCTCTGCATAACCCAACATACTGCAATACAGGCTCTGCATATCACAACATACTGCAATACAGGCTCTGCATATCACAACATACTGCAATACAGGCTCTGCATATCACAACATACTGCAATACTGGCTCTGCATATCACAATATACTGCAATACAGGCTCTGCACATCGCAACATACTGCAATATGGGCTCTGCACATCACAACATACTGCAATACAGGCTCTGCACATCGCAACATACTGCAATATGGGCTCTGCACATTGCAACATACTGCAATACAGGCTCTGCACATTGCAACATACTGCAACATGGGGTCGCACATCGCAACATACTGTAATACAGGCTCTGCATATCGCAATATACTGCAATGCAGGCTCTGCATATCACAATATACTGCAATACAGGCTCTGCATATCACAATATACTGCAATATGGGCTCTGCACATCGCAATATACTGCAATACAGGCTCTGCATATCACAACATACTGCAATACAAGCTCTGCATATCACAACATACTGCAATACAGGCTCTGCATATTGCAACATACTGCAATACAAGCTCTGCATATCACAACATACTGCAATACAGGCTCTGCATATCGCAACATTTTGCAATACAAGCTCTGCATATCACAATAGATTACAGTATAAGGTCTGCGTATCCCTATATACTTCAATAAGGTTTTAAGGATATTGATGCACCTCTAAGTCATATCGCAATTTACTGCTATACTGGCTCTGCATATCGCAATTTACTGCAATACGGGCTCTGCATTTCGCAATATATTGCAATACGGGCTCTGCATATCGCAATATACTGCATACTGGCTCTGCATATCGCAATTTACTGCAATACAGGCTCTGGATATCGCAACATACTGCAATACTGGCTCAGCATATTGCAACATACTGCAATACAGGCTCTGCACATTGCAACATACTGCAATACAGGCTCTGCATATCGCAATATACTCTGCAACATACTGCAATACTGGCTCTGCATATTGCAACATACTGCAATACTGGCTCTGCATATCACAATATACTGCAATACAGGCTCTGCACATCGCAACATACTGCAATATGGGCTCTGCACATCGCAACATACTGCAATACAGGCTCTGCACATTGCAACATACTGCAATACAGGCTCTGCACATCGCAACATACTGCAATACAGGCTCTGCACATTGCAACATACGCAACATGTGCTCCCAAATCGCAACATACTGCAATACAGGCTTTGCATATCGCAATATACTGCAATACTGACTCTGCATATCACAATATACTGCAATACAGGCTCTGCATATCACAATATACTGCAATATGGGCTCTGCACATCACAATATACTGCAATATGGGCTCTGCATATCACAACATACTGCAATACTGGCTCTGCATATCACAACATACTGCAATACAGGCTCTGCATAACCCAACATACTGCAATACAGGCTCTGCATATCACAACATACTGCAATACAGGCTCTGCATATCACAACATACTGCAATACAGGCTCTGCATATCACAACATACTGCAATACTGGCTCTGCATATCACAATATACTGCAATACAGGCTCTGCACATCGCAACATACTGCAATATGGGCTCTGCACATCACAACATACTGCAATACAGGCTCTGCACATCGCAACATACTGCAATATGGGCTCTGCACATTGCAACATACTGCAATACAGGCTCTGCACATTGCAACATACTGCAACATGGGGTCGCACATCGCAACATACTGTAATACAGGCTCTGCATATCGCAATATACTGCAATGCAGGCTCTGCATATCACAATATACTGCAATACAGGCTCTGCATATCACAATATACTGCAATATGGGCTCTGCACATCGCAATATACTGCAATACAGGCTCTGCATATCACAACATACTGCAATACAAGCTCTGCATATCACAACATACTGCAATACAGGCTCTGCATATTGCAACATACTGCAATACAAGCTCTGCATATCACAACATACTGCAATACAGGCTCTGCATATCGCAACATTTTGCAATACAAGCTCTGCATATCACAATAGATTACAGTATAAGGTCTGCGTATCCCTATATACTTCAATAAGGTTTTAAGGATATTGATGCACCTCTAAGTCCTTGTAAACACTGTTAAGACATGACACAATGCTACAATGAATCAAAGCGCTGATAGCGCTGCATGAACAGGGTTTTATTCGGGTTTTCACCATTATGATTCACGATCATGTGTGTATTAATAAGGTGCTGATATGTAGCACAGTGAATCTAAGAGTCCCCGTGTAAAACAACCAAAGGAGCCGCCCCAGGTTTATTGAAGCATGCTGGTAAATGGTAATATTTTATTGACAATTAAGTTAATGTTGCTGTGTAAGCAGGCAAACCAGGATAGAGAATGTAACCAATCCCAGCATAACTCCATCCTTTGGTGTTACAATATAAGTTAGGCTTGCCAAGGATTTATTAATCAAAGAAATAAAATAGAAATTGGTTGATCATCCAGGGTTAATTAAAAATATACACTAAAACTGTTTCTGGTTGGTAATTAGATGTTGGCATTAACAAAGACTATACTAATTATTAAATTGAAAACGATCCTTTTCAGGGCCACTGTTAAAATTTTAAATAGCATTTTAAAATGATATACATTATTTACATAAAAAATGGATTCTCACCCGGGAGGAACGATAAATAGATAACATGCAACGGCAGGTGAATTATTGAAACAGCATAGAAACAAACTCCACGAAGCCTTCCTCACCGTAAATGTGTGGGGTTTATATAATAGAAAATGAAAATATAAAAAAGGGTGAATGCTTGTGCTATTCCCAACCAAGAAAATGAAATAATTATATACTAATCAAACTTTACTCATTAGCAAGAGTTTGCCTATGTTTGCCTTGTTATTCACAAAACAACTTCGAAAATAAAACAGATTAACGAGAAATAGTTTGTTAATTAAAATGATCAAAATTAAAATAATTGATTTCAAACAATTGTAAATGAAACACTTAAAAAAGTTATTAAATCCGTGATATTTTCGAAGTTGTTACACCAAACCAGCAGAAAAATATAACTCAATTCATTTCAATGAAATGCCATTTTCAAAAATAAATACACAAACATCCATCTATACATACACTATAAAGGTATATAAAATAAATTAAACAAAATAAGTCTTGAAAAATCTTTAATTTCAAAACTTTTTTTTCCTTCATTGTCTTTATGGTCAGCAACTCTCTTCTATTTCTATATCATCAGCTAACTCTTCAGCACTTTAGTACGTGCCTGTCAAAATGGCGTAAGTTTGTTATTCCCACGTGGGCTATCACGTGATGTTTTAAGCGGGGAAACTGTGTGATCATTGAGATCAATGATATCATTGTGTCACATGATGGAATGATGCGCTTTGAGTGGATAGTAATTCTTTGTTAACGTTTCGATGTTCATTCATTTTTGGGCGCAGGGATACTACTTTAATATTATCTTTATTTAAGTTCAACAAATTTAATGATTAAAATAGATATTGCGTTTTAATTGCTTCTTGCTTCGTCAAATCTAGCTCGGTTATTGGAAACATAGCTTGCAATTTATATAGTCCGCACTTTCTCAAACTATATTTTTGGTGGTAAAGAGGCAGACGACACTTGTTACTATTAATAGGCATTTTGTGTTGTGAGTGTCGAGTTTGTGGCTACACTGAACAGGGTTGAAAACAACCCTGGTCAAAAACATACTTTGACAGAAAAAGGTCTTATACCAAATGGACAATAGTTGGTGTCTGGTCAAAAACATACTTTGACAGAAAAAGGTCTTATACCAAATGGACAATAGTTGGTGTCTCTATCAAATGATCCCATCAATTTGCATGTGGTTTCTTCCAGGTTCGGAGGTAGTAGCCCATTGCGAAGTATCAGTTTTCCTGAAATTCACCATACATTGAATTAAAAAAAATATATATACAAATATGCACACTAACTGGCGTAAGTACAAGTAAATAAGATATAAATTAAAGTTCATATTGAACATGAAGTTACATAAAAAAATGCTTTCGGCAAGTAGTCAGACATGTGGGATGATAGATTGTCGGTGTGAAGAAAAATACCAGTGAAATATGTTTACGTTTAAGTTTACATATATGTAGACACTGTAAAGTTGTCACCCACTTCATTGAAAAGCAATTTTGACAAAGTTTCAACTAAATGTTTTTTGTATGAAATGCCACAAATTACACAACTATATTAAAAATTAACATAAATTTTTACTAAGTAAAATTTTTCACTATAAAACCTTATGAATAGAGCCTCTTAAGTTCATGTTCTCTATGCTTTTTTTCATTCCTAAGGATCAAATTTCGCTTAAAGACAAACCACAATCTTTTTACAAAAAACTAGGTTTACAAACTTTCTTATTGTTTTTTTCCAAATTATTTCCTAGTCAGTATGTGTAATCAGAAATATCAGCACATATGTAGCTCAAATATGATCATAGAACTTGTGCATCTAACAATGAACACTCTGTGTATACTGTTTAGATATAGAGAAAAGCCAGTTTCAGTGCTGTATGTCTTCAAGGTGATATTTAAAAAGCGGATGTTGATGGCGTAAAACATATCATTATAGGCAATAAATAGTTAAAATGAAACTGGAACTGTTGTTTTCAAACCTTTATTGTCTTTTGTGCTGCCAAAGGATACTATTTTTAATATTTTAATTTTCTAATGGTAGAGATCCCAATCCTGCCTGTTATAATTCAATGGTATCCCATCTGGCTATCGTGAATCAAGGGTATCTCATCTGGCTCTCATAAACCAAGGGTATATCATCTGGCTCTCATAAACCAAGGGTATATCATCTGACTCTCATAAACCAAGGGTATCTCATCTGGCTCTCATAAACCAAGGGTATCTCATCTGGCTCTCATAAACCAAGGGTATCTCATCTGGCTCTCATAAACCAAGGGTATCTCATCTGGCTCTCATAAACCAAGGGTATATCATCTGGCTCTCATAAACCAAGGGTAACTCATCTGACTCTCATAAACCAAGGGTATCTCATCTGGCTCTCATAAACCAAGGGTAACTCATCTGACTCTCATAAACCAGGGGTATCTAATCTGACTCTCATAAACCAAGGGTATCTCATCTGGCTCTCATAAACCAAGGGTATATCATCTGCCTCTCATAAACCAAGGGTATCTCATCTGGCTCTCATAAACCAAGGGTATATCATCTGGCTCTCATAAACCAGGGGTATATCATCTGGCTCTCATAAACCAAGGGTATCTCATCTGACTCTCATAAACCAAGGGTATATCATCTGGCTCTCATAAACCAAGGGTATATCATCTGGCTCTCATAAACCAAGGGTATCTCATCTGACTCTCATAAACCAAGGGTATCTCATCTGACTCTCATAAACCAAGGGTATCTCATCTGACTCTCATAAACCAGGGGTATATCATCTGACTCTCATAAACCAAGGGTATCTCATCTGACTCTCATAAACCAAGGGTATATCATCTGGCTCTCATAAACCAAGGGTATCTCATCTGTCTCTCATAAACCAAGGGTATCTCATCTGGCTCTCATAAACCAAGGGTATATCATCTGGCTCTCATAAACCAAGGGTATATCATCTGGCTCTCATAAACCAAGGGTATCTCATCTGACTCTCATAAACCAAGGGTATATCATCTGGCTCTCATAAACCAAGGGTATATCATCTGGCTCTCATAAACCAAGGGTATCTCATCTGACTCTCATAAACCAAGGGTATCTCATCTGGCTCTCATAAACCAAGGGTATCTCATCTGACTCTCATAAACCAGGGGTATCAAATCTGACTCTCATAAACCAAGGGTATCTCATCAGGCTCTCATAAACCAAGGGTAACTCATCTGGCTCTCATAAACCAAGGGTATCTATTCTGACTCTCATAAACCAAGGGTATCTAATCTGACTCTCATAAACCAAGGGTATCTCATCTGACTCTCATAAACCAAGGGTATCTCATCTGGCTCTCATAAACCAAGGGTAACTCATCTGACTCTCATAAACCAGGGGTATCTAATCTGACTCTCATAAATCAAGGGTATCTCATCTGCCTCTCATAAACCAGGGTATCTCATCTGGCTCTCATAAACCAAGGGTAACTCATCTGGCTCTCATAAACCAAGGGTATCTCATCTGACTCTCATTAACCAAGGGTATCTCATCTGGCTCTCATAAACCAGGGGTAACTCATCTGGCTCTCATAAACCAAGGGTATCTCATCTGGCTCTCATAAACCAGGGGTAACTCATCTGGCTCTCATAAACCAGGGGTAACTCATCTGGCTCTCATAAACCAGGGGTATCTCATCTGGCTCTCATAAACCAGGGGTATCTCAACCGACTCTCATAAACCAGGTGTATCTAATCTGACTCTCATAAACCAGGGTATCTTATCTGACTCTCATAAACCAAGGGTATCTCATCTGGCTCTCATAAACCAAGGTTATATCATCTGACTCTCATAAACCAAGGGTATCTCATCTGCCTCTCATAAACCAGGGTATCTCATCTGGCTCTCATAAACCAGGGGTATCTAATCTGACTCTCATAAACCAAGGGTATCTAATCTGCCTCTCATAAACCAAGGGTATATCATCTGACTCTCATAAACCAAGGGTATCTCATCTGCCTCTCATAAACCAGGGTATCTCATCTGGCTCTCATAAACCAGGGGTATATCATCTGGCTCTCATAAACCAAGGGTATATCATCTGGCTCTCATAAACCAAGGGTATCTCATCTGCCTCTCATAAACCAGGGTATCTCATCTGGCTCTCATAAACCAGGGGTATCTCATCTGGCTCTCATAAACCAAGGGTATCTCATCTGACTCTCATAAACCAAGGGTATCTCATCTGCCTCTCATAAACCAAGGGTATCTCATCTGCCTCTCATAAATCAAGGGTATCTCATCTGGCTCTCATTAACCAAGGGTATATCATCTGGCTCTCATAAACCAAGGGTATCTCATCTGACTCTCATAAACCAAGGGTATCTCATCTGCCTCTCATAAACCAGGGTATCTCATCTGGCTCTCATAAACCAGGGGTATCTCATCTGGCTCTCATAAACCAAGGGTATCTCATCTGACTCTCATAAACCAAGGGTATCTCATCTGGCTCTCATAAACCAAGGGTATCTCATCTGACTCTCATAAACCAAGGGTATCTCATCTGGCTCTCATAAACCAAGGGTATATCATCTGGCTCTCATAAACCAAGGGTATATCATCTGGCTCTCATAAACCAAGGGTATATCATCTGGCTCTCATAAACCAAGGGTATCTCATCTGCCTCTCATAAACCAGGGTATCTAATCTGACTCTCATAAACCAAGGGTATCTCATCTGGCTCTCATAAACCAAGGGTATATCATCTGACTCTCATAAACCAAGGGTATCTCATCTGCCTCTCATAAACCAAGGGTATCTCATCTGCCTCTCATAAACCAAGGGTATCTCATCTGGCTCTCATAAACCAAGGGTATATCATCTGGCTCTCATAAACCAAGGGTATCTCATCTGCCTCTCATAAACCAAGGGTATCTCATCTGCCTCTCATAAACCAGGGGTATCTCATCTGGCTCTCATGAACCAGAAGTATCCCACCTGCGTACCCCTCCTGCACTTAAGAACCAGGAGTATCCTGCCTGCACTCGAACAAGGAGAATCCCTCCTGCACTCAAGGATCAGGAGTATCCTGCCTGCACTCAAGCACCAGAAATATCCTGCCTGCACTCAAGAATCAGGAATATCCCACCTGCACTGAAGAAACAGGACTATCCTGCCTACACTCAAGAATCAGGAATATCCTGCCTGCACTCAAGAAACAAGAGTATCCTGTCTGCACTTAAGAAACAGGAGTATCCTGCCTGCACTCAAGAATCAGGAATATCCTGCCTGCACTCAAGAACCAGGAGTCCCTGCCTGCACTCAAGAACCAGAAGTATCCTGCCTGCACTCAAGAACCAGAAGTATCCTGTCTGCACTCAAGAACCAGGAGTCCCTGCCTGCACTCAAGAACCAGAAGTATCCTGCCTGCACTCAAGAATCAGGAAAAACCCACCTGCACTCAAGAAACAGGCGTATCCTGCCTGCACTCAAGAACCAGGAGTATCCTGACTGCACTCAGAACCAAGAGTATCCTGCCTGCACTAAAGAACCAGGAGTATCCTGCCTGCACTCAAGAAACAGGAGTATCCTGCCTGCACTCAAGAATCAGGAGTATCCTGCCTGCACTCAAGAATCAGGAATATCCTGCCTGCACTCAAGAACCAGGTGTCCCTGCCTGCACTCAAGAACCAGAAGTATCCTGCCTGCACTCAAGAATCAGGAATATCCCACCTGCACTCAAGAAACAGAAGTATCCTGCCTGCACTCAAGAATCAGGAATATCCTGCCTTCACTCAAGAAGCAGGAGTTTAAAAAAAATGCACCACGAACCTATATTGTGCCCCTTTTGAAGATTAAAAGCCTTATTCAAACAGGTCCCCGTCATTCATCCACCTACCTCCCGTAAACGTCCTTATCCTCCTGTTTTCTTGCTCGCTGATCCCATACAAGTGCGACAAGTCGATGAATGAGGTCTGGAAGTTCACTGGGGAACGGGTTCCTTTTAATGACATTAAATTGCTAATATAAAGTGTACATCCTACGTATATGAATGTTATGGTTTGAATATTTTAACAGCTGGGATATTTATCTATAATATAAGTATTACTTCTATAATAGTAATAACCTCACAAAATGCTACTTGACCAAACATTGATGCGAACACCAAAATTTCTATGATTTCCACCGTTGATTATACAAATGGTATTTTCTTCAGATATTCTCACGCTTGTCTACATTTACAGCTCATTCTACCAGTATATACATTAACAGATGACGATGTGAGTACCTACATTTACAGCAGATTCTACCAGTGGCTTTGATTAATTATTGCAACTTCAACAGACAATTACTCAAAGACTAAATTGAAACTGTTCCTTGACAGATTTTCAGGTAAAAACAAAATTACCATTGCAGTTGTCTTTCGCCACAGATCTCACGAAGTTCATGCATCCACTAGTTGTAGGGAACGGCTCGCCATTTTTTTGAACAATGGGGAAACACTCGGGGCTGGAGCATAGAAAACACTGGTGTTGTTTTTCGTGGATAATTTATGGGCTTAAAATACTGTAGTTTATCTTTTATTACGCGTCAGTTCAAAACTTGAAGTGGACATCTTTCCATTTTTTCATGATACAGTATCAATCAAACGAGAGCTAGCATTTAAGAAAAATAAATAAATAATAAAACTTACTGTTTGCATATACCATTGCAGCAGTGAGGTGGTTCACCATCTTTGTCTGAAAATGAAGAACCATAAATATTATACATTTTTATCATGGTGATTTTATATTTATCACTTATGTGTTTGCTTTTTATTATACTTATTATTAAAGTCATGAACTACATATTAAGCATTGAATATTGGTTAGGGTTGTACTTATAGTGTTTAGTTAATAAAGTGAGAAACATATTAAGTTATTTATGAGCCGCTTCGCGCGATTTTGGGCCTTCGGACATATATTTGGTATTACAATGTTTTAAGGTATTTGAATGAAATGATATTTCAGAAATAAATTTTGAAAAATTCATGATGATATCACTTAAATTGCGTAAGATACGTGTTTACAAGTGAGACCATGTATTGCGCATTTTGAATACTAAATTTGACGTCATTCACATGACGTTGTTACGAAAGCCCATGATTCAAATGACGTGCAAAATTAATGTATCAATATAACATCTAGCTTATAATTAAATTATTTTCTTATCACAAAATCTTTAAGGAACATAAATTAAGATAAAAACAAGAGGGCCATAATGGCCCTAAATCGCTCACCTGAGTAAAAGAGTTTAACCTTTGTAATCAATATAAATTGATATTTGTTCTCAAAAAATATTGAAAAACATACTGATCAAACAGGTTGCCTGGATAAGCACTGACAGGACTTGTCACAGTTGCCTGCACACTGACAGGACTTGTCACAGTTGCCTGCACACTGACAGGACTTGTCACAGTTTCCTGCACACTGACAGGACTTGGTGATTGACTGCACACTGACAGGATTTCGTTCAGTTGCCTCCACACTGACAGGAATTGATGATTGACTGCACACTGACAGGACTTTGTTCAGTTGCCTGAACACTGACAGCACTTGGTACAGATACCTGCACACTGACAGGACTTTGTTCAATTGCCTGCACACACACACATAGGACTTCGTTCAATTGCTTGCACACTGACAAAATTATGTTAAATTGCTTGCACACTGAAATATATTTTAGTATAGATACACAAACAACAAAAAGTGCACCATCCAATAAAATCAATAAACTGCCTTAAAGCTGCAGTCTCACAGAACTACCCTTTTAAAACCTTTTTTATTTTGTGTCTTGGAAAGAGCAAATTTTGGCGTAAATATTTGCTAACCAATGATAAAAGATTGCTGACAAAAGATCAGATCGCAGATGTTCATATTTCTGTTTGAAAATTAATGTTTTATGGCTTAAAACGTTACTAACGGTTAAAGAAAAATGCATAAAACCTCAATTTTTGAACTTAAATTTGTAAATCTGCAATCTAATTTTTTGTCAGCAGTCTTTTATGACTGGTGTCCATGAATTTCCGCAAAAATAGCTCGTTCCAAGACAAAAAAATATAAAAAGTTGTCAAAACGTGCAATCTGTGAGAGTGCAGCTTTAAGCTCTAAAATTCAAATATCAGACCACATTCAGCACCCTCCACTATTATCATTGCTTCTTCCATTCAGGTCAACATCACCTTCCTTCACATGTTCAAATTCAAAATTTTCTTTAAATACATCAAGGTTTATTCACTATCCACACAGAAGATTAGATTGTAGCTAAGAATAATATACATGAACATCAATGGAAAAGTGTGATTATTAAATTTATCATTAAGTAAAAATGAAATTTCTTCGTAAGAATAAAGTGTAAATAATTATTTGAATCTATGAACCTAAAAAAAGAACAATAATTACCTTTAAGTGACTATGTTGAAGACTTAATAAAATTTAAAATCTATTCCCTTGTTACTAAAATAGAAAGTAGTGGAATCTCCAACAAAAAGGGTGACCATATAGCAAGACTTGCTGCCCTTGCTTCAAGTGTAAACTTTACATCACTATCAGATTTTAACATTTTGGCAATTTTGTTGTTGTTGTTGTTGTTGTTGTTGTTGATCAATCATGACCTTTGGTGTATTTTGGTAGAGGGTCACCCAAGGAATTTTCCTGTAAAGTTTCATTGAATTTGGAGAGGTAGTTTCAGAGGAGATGTTTTTTAAAGCAAAACAGGAAGTCAGCCATTTTGTTGTTGTTGTTGTTGTTGATCAATCGTGACTCCTTGTTGTATTTTTGTAGAGGGTCACCCAAGGAAGCTTCCTGAAAAGTTTCATTGAATTTGGACAAGTAGTTTCAGAGGAGATGTTTTTTAAAGCAAAACAGGAAGTCGGCCATTTTGTTGTTGTTGTTGTTGATCAATCGTGACCCCTTGTTGTAATTTTGTAGATGGTCACCCAAGGAAGCTTCCTGTGAAGTTTCATTGAATTTGGCCTAGTAGTTTCAGAGAAGAAGTTTTTTAAGAAATTGTTGAAGGACGGACTGACTGACTGACTGACTGACTGACTGACTGACTGACGGACTGAAGGACTGACTGACTGACTGACGGACGGACTGACGGACTGACGCCGGACAAAGACCGATCACAATAGCTCACCTTGAGCACTTCGTGCTCTGGTGAGCTAATAATGAATCAGTTTTGTATTCTTAATTCATTTGGCCATTTTACACAGACTATTAATGCAGTCAAAATATGTCGGGATGAAATCTATGGTTGCTATGGAAACTTGGGTAAACCAATTGTCATAAATCGTGGAGAAAATAATGCACCAATGACAAACCTTTAAAAGAAAGAAGTCTGGAAGAAATTGATTTACATAGAAATATATCATTATTTTTGGCATTTTTTATTAATTATTATTTATTTTGTAATAATTATGTTCAAAAGCTTAAAATCGCATGACGCGGCCCATATAATGATGTACATTGATGTCAGTTTTAAAGTATTTACAGATATTCAGATATGCTTTGAAGGTACCATGTTTTACTTAACATACAGACTATTTAATTTAAAAGGGAGTCGCTCTTGTTTTTGTAAAATGAATTTGATTTTTGTATGACAAAATAAAGTGTGGAGCATTTAAACTATAAGATACCAAAAGCTTGAACCCTTATGCAAATGTAGATATTTGCTGAAATATTGTCTTTGAAGACCACATTTTTCATTACTGTTTAAAACAGCTTTCAGCGATTTGTTGTTGTGTGATTGGTCGATGACATTATCACCTGATGTTATCAATGTATTGTCAAAATGTCAAAATATCCATCACTTTTATATAAGTCCTTGTGGTCGAGTGGTAATTAGGTTTCTTTTTTCCTTTTCACTTGACTTTACTGGTGTGGCTTAATCGCACCCGAAAATAATGAATACTTTTTATGTTGTTTTTTTCCTGGAATTTTGATATTATAGAGAAACTATTTTTTGGTTCAAAAACATATGCGTATCCCTTTAAAGATATCAGCTTATTACCCTAGTCAACATAATAACATTGTCTGGTAAGCGCAGTGGTTAGTGCACTCGCTTTTCGCCAAGGCGACCCGGGTTCGATTCCCGGCCTGGGTGCATGTGAGTTTGGTTTCTGGTCACCAAGTCGGACAAGTGGGTTTCCTCCAGGCATAGTTTTTAAAAGTAATTACCCATTAAAGGGCTGTCTACTGTCTGTCTGTCTGTCAGTACAAGCTCAGATAAAACAATCTGCCAAACATACGAGGGTCGTTCTACAAACCAAGCCACTTCATCTCAGGGGTCGCTCAACAAACCATTTATCTTGACTTCGGATTCTCCATACAATTGTCGTATAACCTAGATCATGCCACTACTGCTTGACTTAAGGATAAAACATGCAAGGATCATTCTATAAACCTAGACAAGCCCATGACTGCTTGACTTATAAGATAAACTATACAGTGGTTGTTCTATGAACCGAGATAAGGTCTTTGTTGTGCGATATCCGTGACGAGGTACTGGCACCGATCACCAGGTTCATGAAGCATGCCTTCTGAGAAATCTTACATAAATCTTTGGGTTTTTTTCTTGACTTCAGGATAAAACATGCATATTTCTGTTTGTTCTATTACCCTGGACTAAGACGTACATTTGGTTCTTCTACAAACATTGAAAAAGCTTCGTCAGCTTGATATAAGGAATAAGCCTACATATAAATTATATGGAAGTTTTACAAACATAGATAAACCCATAACTGTCTAACTCCAGGATTAAACATGCGAGGGTCATTCTACAAACCCAGCCACTTGGATTCAGGGGTTGCACTACAAATCTTTACTTTTGACCTCGGATACATCATATACAATGGACCCAAGCGTAGGGTGTTTTGGGGAAACGAGGTTTACCGAGTTTCCGCAGAACATCCTGCGCAAGGGTTGGGATGGACCTATCTTTTACGAGCGGATATGGTAGATGCTTTTTCACCCACCTCATTTAAACAAAAAATAGTGAAATAATGTGCATACACATATGTGATAATTCGTGGTTGCCATGGATATGCGCGCAGTGATTCAGATTATGTTAAAAGTCAAATCATTCTATAAACATTTCTGAGGATAGTGCAGCATTATTTCTTGAATCCAGCGTGAAAACTTTTTAGTGTCATTTGAAGCAAGAAATAATTGATTTGGATTTTAAATATTGCCACAAGACAATGTTTCCATGATGTTACAGACGATGGTCTTCAGCATGGGAGGTAATTTTGCGGTAACAATAAAAAAGAAGTTCCATACAGGTACTTGTTATAATCTTTGCCCATGGGCATTTCCAAATTTCCAGCATGACCAAATTTTTGGATCTTCTTATCTGAGGTGGGAGAAAATTTCATGTCTGCTTGACTTCCGGATAAAACATACAAAAATCGTTCTATAAACCTACGACAAATCAATGTCCACTTGACTTAAGGATAAACTACACAGTTGTTGTTCTACTAACCGAGATAAGGTTTTAGATGTGTGATATCCGCGACGAGGTAGGCACCGATCACCAGGTTCAGGAAGGAGAAGAAATTGTTTGTTTTGTTTTCCTGATCCGCCATAGGTCGGTGGACAGCCAGGCTGATCGCCCGTGGGTCTGGCAACTCCTGGCCACCACAGCCCGACATCCGTGGGGCGCCCGTGCCTAGAGAAATGGAAAATTGTTCTTCATCAAATATGCTTTCTAGTTAGAGTGTTTCCTGTACTTCTCCTGTATTGCTGTTGTTCTGTTAAGGTACATAACCTCTTAATTTTAATAGTAATGATCATATTATGTTAAGGCAAATCACTCTGAGAATTTGTTTTCATTTAATTTACATGGGGATCGCAGAAAATTAGAATATCTTGAAATGGAACTATTTTTTGTTACTTAATCAAAGTAACGGGCGAGGCATATAGAATACCTCATGGACTAAAAGTTGTGCGTAAACAAAATCAAAACAACTAAATTTCATAATAATGACCGCACAAATTCAATAAAAGAAATTCAAGTTCAATTACCATTTGCAAATGTACTCAGCGAAAACTAACATATGTTTAAAGTCACCAGTCATCAATGTTTTACATTATTTTAATGTCTGCCCTATGTATTCAGCCAATCAGGGGAGCTAGATTTTTAAAATGTTTAGTTTCATATTTGTGAAGAATCATTTTTTATTGCTGAATACGACCCTTCTATATAAAGAAATTCCTATAAATGCGCATGTGCATATAGCCACGCCTTGTGTGCATATGCAACAGGGCAATTTCAGTGCCAACACCGATTTAAAAGATGTGATAATATCTTGCACTGATTGACAGGTCTTTTGACAGGAGCATGGCTTAATTTCAAAGCTGATTCAAATTGGGCGGGGCTTCACAAAGTCGGTTATGATTTATTAAGTAGTTTCTACATGAATATGGTAAGGTTACATATTAACCCTTACCATGCTGCAATGTCTCTGTGGCCTAGTGGTTAAGGCATCCGCCTTCGGAGCGGGAGGTCGTGGGTTTGATCCCTGGCCGCGCCATACCAAAAGACGTTAAAAATTGGTACAAGTAGCTCCCTTGCCTTGTGCTTGGCCTTTAAAGGGTAGTGCTTGGAAAATAAGTGTACTCAGTACTGGTTTAACCCAGGAAAGTTGTACCCCGTGTATCAGTGCTTTACACTGAGCACATTAAAGAACCAAGGGGTCTCTTCGAAAAAGAGCTAGGGTATTGCACCCGGACTTCCTTGTATCCCAACCCTGTTTCTTCCAAGTGCTTCCCTTCAGCAAAAAAACAAGCCCATTGAATATAAGTGCTTGCCCTTTCACGGTTATCCTTGACCGCAAGATCTAAAGAATTGTGAAGTTCTTTGTGCAGTGCTCACTGCTGAGTTGTTTTGAGTGAATGTTTAATATATGACCCATTTACTTTAAAAGAATGCAATTTATATAAACTTGTTCTACAGCATTCAAATTTTAAGACAGTGAAATGTTAAAGATTTACTTAAGCTGTCAGTAATTGAAACTGATTCCACGGTTACCATGGAGACACATTCTTGTCTTAAAACTGATTCTTTTATTTTGCAAATGCTATTTTTTTCATAAAAAAACTTTAAGTTCATCAATAAAATCTATGCAATTGAAGTATTTTTGGGAATAATGAAGATTCACATTGTAATTGAATGCAACTAAATGAAAACTGTTATTGTTTATTATTTTGGACAACATTTGTTATATGGGTTGTGCTGCAAGAACTGAAGTTAAATGGATTTGGTGAACATCCCCTGGTAAATGTCCGCCCAGTTAGCTCAATCGGTAGAGCGTTGGACTGTGGATCGGACAACCCGGGTTCAGTTGTCAGTTCCTTGCAGAGGTGAAGGCACCTAGTACTGGGTAACCGCCTGATGGTCTGCTCAGGATAGGTGTGCGGTGGTTGAACTGTCACTTTGGGACCCTTCAATGTGCTCACACCGGGACCCTGAGTATAAACTACTAACACCACCACCCCTGGTAAATATCCTGGTCCGAAAATATCCAGACTTAGCATGGATCTAAGGGTTACCCCAAAACTAGATCCGAATATATTCAGACCCCGCATGGTAAGGGTAGAAATAACTTTGCATATGTAATGGAGCTATGACAGAACTAGCTTATTTTTGGGTCAGATTCCTTTTTTTTCTTAAGTAAAGGGTCGTTTAAAAAAAAATAAAAAATGTTATTTTTCGCATGTAAAGCAGGAAAGAAAATTATCTATTGAAAGTGAGTAAATATAGTGATCATATTTTTATACACCTTCCAGATTGGCCAGTCTTTTATACCCGACTTTCTTTTCCGGATCGATACAGAGATTTCTGTGGATCCAGAATTAGTCCGGTCCGGCCAATCTTTTATACCCAACCAAAATGAATCATAATGAAGGCTTTTACCGTTTGCATAATTACTTGGCAACAATCTTCCTCGAACGGTTTTAGCCATGCCCCATGTTGGATTTTGCAGATTATTACAGCTGCCGTCAAATGTGCGATAAATGGAAGTGGTGCTACATCTTCTGGTGCTTGTACTACCCTGCTGGCGGCTCATAGGACAACCATTTCTGGATGGATCTGATTGGAATGATTTTGGCATTGACTTCTCAAAGGAGCTACCGCGACAATGAATCATACAGCGTGTACTGAAATCATATATGTATGTGATAAATAGAGGATTATTGTTCATTTCAGTGTAAGATCGTATATTATTTCAATAGTGATCATAGAAAAAAAATCAGTCATGGTCAAATTGTTTTTTACGAGTGTTCATAGAAAATTAATCATTTTCATGAGTTAAAATATAATTTTATGTGATCAAAAGTGATAAAAAATACGCTTATTTTCGACATACAATAATATTTTGTTACTGTTTTGCTTAGTGGGTCAGCAAAATGGATTAGCACCTGACAAATATCTGACAAAATAGTTTTTCAACAATGGTATTGGTTTATAACTAATTCATGTTATATAAGAAAAACTGAACAGCATTTTTTTAATCATTCGTTTGACGATTCAAGCTAGGTACTTCCCTTAACGCACATTTATTACTGACTGAAAATCAGCTATCAACATCGCATGTCTCACTAGGCAAATAATTATTTTGACGACAGTTTAAAAATTTATTTTAGAGCATAAGGTTTTTATTTACAAAAACATTCTGTACTGAAACATACATTTTTTATCATCATACTAATTACTTTGACAGATTATTTCTATTTCAAAAGTGAGGTACTGTATACTAATCAGAGAGAAGTAACTACAATTGATAATAAAAGCAGTGCTTAGAGTTTAAGTAACGATTCTAAAAATCTAGCGCCCCTGATTGGCTGACAATGTAGGGCAAACACTAAAATGTGTATGAGCTGGATTTCTATGAGCCACAAAACCTTTGAGAAATGTGTCACATTTTTATCATTTCATTTTACATGTACCTTTGAATAGGTCAAAACATAAAGTTATTTGTTTCCACTAACATCTCCAAAAGAAAAAAGTAGGCATATCTTTTTTTCAAAACAGGGATTCTGTACCAAACAGCCCTATATCAGGGTTAGGCGTGTAGCTGCTTATACACGAGTATGTGGCTGCAATTAATTAATTGAATCAACATGATTCTGACAAAAATATATCAGCCTTAGTTGAAGTATGCGTACTTGACTACATGATCCTAAAACTGTTCATTTTCCGGTACTAAATAATGCACCTCAGAATGCACCAGATAGCACCATGGCTTTGAGGGGGAATGGCCCCGAACCCCCACCCCCAGCACAATTAAGAATCCACATGAACAGAGCGCTGGCTATGCTCCTGAGGATATAATCACAACTGTAGAAAATTTTAGTTATAAATTTCAATAAAAAAATCACACTACGGCAAAAAAAGTGGAAGGCCGGGAGGAAAATAAAGGGTCGGTCAAAATAGCATAAACAATGAAGTTATAATTTTAACGCCTTGCACAAATAATTCTTTTTTATGTTATAATTACTTTCTTTATTTAAAAATCAAAGCACTGGAAGTGATGTAAGATAGTTGAGGCAAAAGTGCAAGATGAGAATAACAATTCTGTGTAAGTTAAGATGTTTGGTTCTGAATTAAATATACATTTCTGATGTTTTGATAAACATTAAACTTACAAGTCTAGTTATTTAAGAGAAAATACATTTAAACATCATTTATCCGAAATCTTCGGGACCCAGATAAAATATATTGAAATAGCGATCTCTAGGATTAACAATTTTTAAAAATGACAGCGTTCACAAATAATGGATAACGTTAAGTATTTAGAAGTGAATATTGCATTGTTTGTTACATGATTACAATACCTCCAGGGAGAAATAGTGACTTTATATGTTCCTTTCGTTTTAGCCATGGTTACCGAGCCCTTCTCCTGGTTGTTCGGTAGTGAGTCGAGTGAGCAATGTGGTAATGAAATAAGATATTTTCGAATGATTGGGTAGACCAGCAATATACACACTACATCACCCAAATGAATCGCTTATTTTCTGACATTGATGTTTGCAACATACACATGCTCAATGTCATTCTTTAACAAGCGCTAATAGTGCTTTATTATCACCTCAAGCAGATGCCCGAGTGCTTTGCAGTAGTGTGTGAAAAACTATGAGATGATTGTGTTCCAAATAAGGATTGACAATTAGGTGTGAACAAAATCGGGACCATACTTTTTACTTGGGAATAGCGATTATTTCGGATAAGCGATTAAAACTTTAGTAAAACAAAAATGAAATATCGGGAATGAAAAATAACTTCGAAATAGGAATACTTTCAGAAAAATGGTGTTCAGAATATCGGTGTATAGAGGAATTACAAAAATACCAGATTTCTTTTTAATTTTTGCAATTGTTCCCTTGAATTAATCCAGGCAGATGGCTAAAACTGTCCGTACATGAATTTATATTTGAAATGGAATTGCGTACAAATCCAAATCCAAGAAAAATTTAAATTGACTGAACTCAAGCAGTGACATCGAACTTAATTTTTACTTGGAACCCGTTGTTGTTTCATCCAACATGTTAAATACTATTTCTTTAATGAGACATCCAGCACAACTATTTTAAAAAGATAGAATGAATAAACAATAAGAAATAACTTACGCCCTTCTCCGCACCAGGAATCTGCGAAGAAACTGACATTTATCAGTAGGAGCAAGCCCAAGAACCAAATAGTACACTTCCGTGCTGGACAATTTCGTAAATTCATCTGAAATTTGCAAAAAACATAATTATTAACTGAATCATTTAAAATGTCATGATCGAAAAATATTCTGGTATATATTAACAGTTTGTTTTATAATTTCTGCTGAAAATGAAAAGGTATAATAAGTATGTATGAATATCCTGAAAACATTCTATTCATTTAAATGCTGATGAGCCTAATACTGCATACATGCCATATCCCCCGGCGGGGAAAAAAATCCCCCGGAAATTCGATCCATCCCCCGGTCTCCCGGCGGGAGGTAAAAATCACCCGGAAGTAAAAAAAAAAAAAAGATTTTTTATTTTTTTTTAGAGATTTTACATAAGGCAATAATGACAAAGTGAAACCACAGTATGTGAGAGAAACTGAAAGAAACAACTCCTCAAGGGTGAAATTACTGTTAAAAAAAAAAGTTTGATAAATGCCAAAAGGAAACCTTAACAACAAGTGATCAATTAATTTGAAGTAATGATCAAAGGCAAAGAAATATTACTATTTTGGAAAAGGAAGAAATTAATAATTTCTTTATCTTAGTGTCTGAACGTCATCATAGCTGATAGTATTAAGCAGATTTTTTTAAAAGACTTTGGACGAAGGTAAATTTAATTTACAGTAGTACAGTATGACATGACAGTGTATCATAAGAATATGATAAATCATGACATCAAATAATTCTGTATAATGGAAAAGTTAGAGGTTTTCATAGCAAAATATATGTGAATACTTTTTTTCGTACTTGCGTCTTAAAACACTTTGAAATTTCGCCAACTTAAACCTGTTAAAAAAATCCACCTGAATACTACCAAAATCCCCCTAAATTTCAGCCTTTCTGAACAAATCCCCCTGAATGGTCTCCAGAAAATATGGCATGTATGATACTGTGAGGGAAGCGTATCATTGGTCCATGTTAAAATATAAATGGAATTAATTAGAGGTCGTTAATATTTATAAAACGACAAACCAAGCAATAAGTAACTCATCCTGATTTATGCAAGTTTCAACTATCAGATGCCGATGGATTTAATTAAAAAGGTCGATATTTAGAAAAACAAATGCCAAGCAGTACGATTCTGAAAAAATAAAAGTTCCTACTGGCATAGAATTGTGAATTTGCCTCCTCAAGAAGAGTGGTGCAGGCAGCAGACCGTGGCGCTGTTATTGAATTCACAGAATGGTGAGCCACGGAGGGTCGAGCTACGGAGTTTGATCCTCTCCCATGCCAATTTCGGTGTGCGAAGGTCCCTCCGACAAGTAAGACAAAGAACACAATCCTCATGATGGAAACGGTCCCTTGGTGTTTCTGATTTACAATATATATTGGTAAAAAATTATTAATAATTGCCTTCACATCCATTGTATGTGTACGCCCAAGAGGGAATGGCAGTCACATCATGCCAACAATTTAAGCTTAATTATCTGCTTTCCAATGCTCAATGTGATAAAAATTTCTCGCTGAACAAACTTCCAAAAGCAAAATTAGCGTATGTACAAATGTAAATAGAGTGCTTTTTAAATATTGTTCTGTTGTCATATTAAAGCTGCACTCTCACAGATTGAACGTTTTGACAACTGTTTTTATTTTTTGTCTTGGAACGAGCCAATTTTTGCAAAAATCCATGAAAACCAGTTATATAAGAATGCTGACAAAAATTAGATTGCATATTTTTATATTTAAGTTCAAAAATCGATGTTTTATGCATTTTTCTTAAACCGTTAGTAACCGTTAGTAACGGTTTAAGCCATAAAACATTAATTTTCGAACGGAAATATGAAAATCTACAATTTGATTTTTTGTCAGCAATCTTTGATCATTGGTTTGCAGATATTTACGCAAAAATTCCAATACAAAAAATAAAAAGTTGTAAAAATTGTATATCTGTGAGAGTGCAGCTTTAAAGCTGCACTTTGACAGATTGAACCTTTTAACAACTTTTTGTCTTGAAATAACCCAATTCATGCGAAAATGCATGAAAACCAGTGATGAAAGACAGATTTTTATATTTAAATTCAAAACTTGATGTTTTATGCATTTTTCTTAAACAGTAAGTAACGCTTTTAACCTTCAACATTAATTTTTCGTAGGAAATATGAAAATCAGCGATCTGATCTATTGTCAGTGGTCTTATATCACTGGTTTACAGATATTTATGCAAGAATTGGCTCATTCAAAGACAAATTAAAAGTTTTTAAAACAGTAAGTTAATCTGTGAGAGTGCAGCTTTAAAATAAACTTCGCGCTATGTCCTTTTCTGTACCCTTTGCATCGATATGTCCCCTTTTTTATTGACTTTAATGCGTGCCATATGTTTGTAAAAAATGATGCAATATGTGCTATACATTTTGTATCAAATACAACGATTATTTTAAATAAACTATTGTTTCCAACTGCTGATTTATGTGAATATTTCCTTTAACATGTCAGTAAAATTTTTAAATATACTACCACTCACTGCAACTGCCGTTTACTCAATACTTGCAAGTATAGTATTTCTAAGTTTTAATTTCAAATTTGAATGTGACGTTGTGCATTGGTAAGCGGAAACTGTTGTAAATAATTGTACTTAATTAGTAATAATTAGTGGTTTGTATAAGATGTCCTGCGGCTATCATTCAACATAGTCTGATTATGTGAAATGGCAGGAAATGACATGAAGTACATTTACAGTAAACGTCAACCAATAACATTGCAAGAGATTTTTCTTGGAATTATTTTTACCAATGTAAGTGCAAATTGGGCTCCCTCCCTCCCTCCCTCTCTCTCTCTCTCTCTCTCTCTCTCTCTCACCCTCCCTCTCTCCCTCCCTCTCTCCCTCCATCCGTCTCTCTCTCTCTCTCACTCTCTCGGTTTCTCTTTCTCTCTCACTCTCTCTCTCGGTTTCTCTCTCTCTCTCTCTCTCAAATAACAATCACTTCACTTCTTATTATTCTTATTTATCACAACATAGTTTTCTTTGTTATACTGTTAAAGATGGGCTTGAAGCAAAGCAAAAACAACAGAAGGTCAGAGATTTTGTGATGTTTTTTTGTATCCAATTATCAAATTAACTTGATTAAGCTGTGCAACACATTTATGTGTAAATGCTTACTAATTATTATCCAGCATTTGTTTAAAATTATGCATAGTCAATCAATACATATACATATAAAAAGTATTGTACAGTGATATAAACTAGTTCTAGGTACAGTAATTCAAACATGTGTGATAATTAAATATTCTGTTTCCTGTTAAAATACATGAAGAGCCCTCGAGAAATGACTCCAATAACCTCATGTTCACAGTGCATATATGTAGACTTGATAGGACTAATTTACTTCAAAGCAAATAACACATTTCGATGCATATAATAATAACTTTGACCTTAATGTTTTAATCATAATGCAAAACAAATAATATTTACTTACTATGTCACAGGGTGAGAAAAATGTGCAGCCAGACCGGGGCTCGAACCCGGGACCCATTGCTTACAGGGCGGGTGCTCTACTGACTAAGCTACCGGACTGCTTACACATCTCCTCACCACCTGTATAGGTATTGGTACGTTGACATACTTCCCCACAAACTGGAACCTCGTCCTTGAATTTGAGGAACACCAGTGCTAAGGAATACACATAATTAACTCTGAGAGCATGTTATGCTGCCAAACAGTGCTGCCACGGTCTCTTGTTGGGAACCAAATATGTCACAGCCTGTCAGGGTGAGAAAAACGTGCAGCCAGACCAGGCTCGAACCTGGGACCCCTCACTTACAGTGCAGGTGCTCTACCGACTAAGTTTCCAGACTGCTTACACACCTCACCACCTGTATAGGTATTGGTACGTTGACATACTTCCCCACTAACTGGAAATTCATTCTCGAATTTGAGGAACACCAGTGCTAAGGAATACATATGATAAACACTAAGTGCGTGTTTATGCTGCCAAACAATGCTGCCACGGCACCACATTGGGTGCCAAACAAGAAATGTTTGTTAATTGAACGGACTCTTCAAATACATCATATTAGATCTTCCGATTGCAACTAACTGACAGAGACTAATAGAGAATAAAAATCATTGAACAGTTTCTTAACATTCTACTTAAAGCTGCACACTCAATATTTATTGTTTTGACAAATTTTTCTTTTTTGTCTGTGAATGAGCCAATTTTTGCATAAATGTCTAGAAACCAGTGTTAAAAAAGCTGCTGAAAAAAATCAGAACTCAGTTTATTATATTTTGTTTGAAAATTGATGTTTTATGGCTAAAAAAATTACCAATGCTTTAAGAATAATGAAAATTTCTGCAGATTACCAAACAATTGAGATCTAATTTAACTGATTTTCAGGAACTCAGATACCGAAATCAGCTGATTCTGGGACAAATGTTTTAAAAAGTATCAAAACAGACAATTTGTGAGAGAGCAGCTTTAAGTTGTGTCTATTTGAGCTCAAAAAACAACCTACAAGTATAATTCCATTAACTTCAGACAACAGATTAATTCAAGTGACCAATGACAAAAATGTAGGGATAAAAGGAAGATTTTTTTAACAAAAAGAAGGGGAAGAAAGGGATATTGAGGGCAAAAAGTAGGGATAGTAGGGTTCTTTATCAATTTATTTTGGATGCAAATTAATGACTACTAAACCTATTCATGAATTGTGATGTCCATTTAGTTATCTTTGCTTAGAAACCAGTGCTACAAGAGTGATTCAGCCGCAGGGTGGGAAGTTGAATCTTGAATTGATGTTTTATTAGATCCAATTCCTGAACCTGTATTTTTTTGGTGCAATTTACAGCCTTCTAAAGGCTGTTTGCCCTTACAAAAAATTGTCCTATATCTCAAAAAATTATATTATTTTCCCAATTTGATAAATTAAGAGTATATTAATGTATAAAAAAGCAATGAATTTCTTGAAAAATAAACAAAATCTTGACCAGTGTTACTCTTTCAAAGCATAAGGTATGCCTTAAAAAGTGGAAGCATGTTTATTTGCCATTATAATTATTAGCTATTTTGGCCTGATTTTGTATTTTTTTCCAAAGTCGACTTTTTTTTCCAAATTTGCAAGGCACAGGCAGGAAAACTAATTCCAAAAAAAATCACTGTGAACACAAACTAAAACAATGAAATTATGTCAGAACATGGTAGGTATCATAACATAATAACATACTAACATACATTTAGAGCATTACCAGAAGGGGAGTAGTTCTCGAACTCTTTTTGATGTTTTATCGATATATTATACTAATATTTTTGAAGATATATGATAAATCAATGTTTATAATAAACTTCAGCTCTTTTTCTGTTAAATTAATGCAAAATTAATTGAAAACAAGAGATGTTTGTCAAACATTATGCCCCCCCTGAGCCATGTTGTCAGGATTATATGGACAATTGAATGAAATATGCATGGACCGAAATGACAGCTGATTTGTTGCTGTTTTAAGATTATGACCATTAAAGTGTGAGGATAAAGTGTGTTATGACCGTCATGACCTTTGACTCTATGAACTCAAAATCCAGAGTCATTAGCTGGTCACCAGAAACCTTAATGTCAAGTTTGAGGGCCATGGGTGCAGGCATTGTCAAGTTATCACAAGACAAGTTTTTTTCGTTCAAGGTCACTGTGACCTTGACCTTTGACCCGATGACCCCTTAAATCATAAGGGGTCATCTACAAGTCAGATGCAGTTGAGTTATCACTTGGACAACCTTTTACCATTCAAGATCACTGTGACCTTGACCTTTGGCTCTATGAATCCTTAAATCAATAAGGGTGATCTACTGGTCAGGCTTAACATCCATGTCAAGTTTAATGATCATAGGTTCAGGCATTGTTGAGATATCAGTGGGGAAAGATTTGTTAACTTTTTTGCTTTCAAGGTCACTGTGACCTTGACCTTTGACCCCTAAAATCAATAGGGGTCATCTACTGGTCAGGCCCAACCTCCATGTCAAGTTTGAGGGCCATGGGTGCAGGCTTTGTTGAGTTATCACTTGGACAACCTTTTATCATTCAAGGTCACTGTGACCTTGACCTTTGGCCGAATGACCCCTAAAATTAATAGGGACAATCTTCTGGCCAGGCTCAACCTCCAAATCAAGTTTGAGGGCCATGGGTGCAGCCATTGTCAAGTTATCACACGGATAACCTTTTACCATTCCAGGTCACTGTGACCTTGACCTTTGGCCCAATGACCCCTTAAATCAATAGGGACCATCTTCTGGCCAGGCCCAACCTCCAAGTCAAGTTTGAGGGCCATGGGTGCAGGCATTGTCGAGTTATCACTCGAACAACCTTTTACCATTCCAGGTCACTGTGACCTTGACCTTTTGCCAGATGACCCCAAAAAACCATAAGGGTCATCTCCTGGTCAGGCCAATTCTCCAAGTCAAGTTTGAGGGCCATGGGTGCAGGCATTGTTGAGTTATCAATCGGACAACCTTTTACCATTCAAGGTCACTGTGACCTTGACCTTTGGCCCAATGACCCCCAAAATCAATAGGGGTCATCTACTGGTCAGGCCCAACCTCCAAGTCAAGTTTGAGGGCCATGGGTGCAGGCATTGTTGAGTTATCACTCGAACAACCTTTTACCATTCAAGGTCACTGTGACCTTGACCTTTGACCCATTGAGCCCAAAAAACAATAGGGGTCAGCTACTGGTCAGACCCAACCTCCAAGTCAAGTTTGAGGGCCATGGGTGCAGGCATTGTCATGTTATCACTCGGACAACCTTTTACCATTCAAGGTCACTGTGACCTTGACCTTTGGCCTGATGACCCCCAAAAACAATAGGGGTCATCTACTGTTCAGGCCCAACCTCCATGTCAAGTTTGAGGGCCATGGGTGCAGGCATTGTTGAGTTATCACTCGGACAAGCTTTAAAATTATTTTACCATTAAAGGTCACTGTGACCTTGACCTTTGACCCGATGACCCCCAAAATCAATAGGGGTCATCTACTGGTCAGGCCCAACCTTCATGTGAAGTTTGATGACCATACGTTCAGGAATTGTTGAGTTATCACTCGGACAAGCTTTGGTCTACCGACGGACCGACCGACCGACCGACATACCGACATGCCTGTGCAAAGCAATATACCCCTCTTCTTCGAAGGGGGGGGCATAATAAACAAATTAACTCCATTGTCATAGGCTCTGAATGAAGTGCTCAAAAAAATTATACTCGCCTATTGGTATATCTTTATATTAATTTACTGCACTAAGAAATGATCAAATGGAATATATGCCAGGTTTTATGTTAGCTTCTTTAAAATGCACTCAAATCATTTTACCATCAAGATAAGATGTGTTATCACATGAATTGAAGGTGATACCTGCAAATGCCACTTCTTTCAACACATGATTTCAGCTGTTGTTTCCTGGATTTTCATGGTATTACTTTAAGAACATCTTTATCAACATCACCACCTCCTTGTGATACGAGTTGTCCCCTCTCTTGTGCTGGAATCAAACAACGTTTGTTTAATTTTCAAACCTTTGCAAGTTATTATTACATATATAAAAAAATTAAAACACCCAATGTGATGCACCAGTCAATTGTAGCCACAGCCCCCCCCCCCAGGTCCTGGGAATAGTGAGGATTTTGACTTACTGTCCAGCAAATCCCGGGTCAAATCCCAGCCAAATGCCCGTGCACACAGGGGACATCCTGGGTAAGGCCCATTCCCCACTATTTCCTTTGTGAAAACAAATCAGCCGCATACACTTGGCACTGCGGGGCCAACAGGGAATTAAAAACATGGCCCATTTCCCCCTGACCTGGAGGGGGTGAGGGGGGCGTTATTACAATTGACTGCTGCATTACAGACACTATGACTCAAATCTTCCAGACTTTGACAAATTCACTTGCAATCTTCCAGAGAGAATTTAAATTCCACAAGTCACTGTCAATTCTTTATCACATTTATCATCCATTAATAGTTATTCTTAACTTAATGAATAATTCAATTTTAAAATAAAGTACTAATTTCCAAGATTGGGGGGGGGGGGTACGCCTGTGGTTACAATTGACGGGTGCATAATTATAAGCAGTAAACAAGCATTGTTATAACCAGAAATAATGTGGGCACACCATCTAGGAGATGACACAAGTTATAATTTTTTTTTGCTAACTTCTCAAAGATTAAGTTCAGTTTTTGAAATACCCTCGCTATATTGTACATGTGATTCAATATCTTCCATGTATTGGAAAGTAAGGAACGCATGATCACAGTGAGTGTCTTTAATACTTGCCAAATTGCAAAAACATTGAAAAAGTACTGAAATATTTTGGTGTTTTCTTCAGCAATAACCACCATTGGGGTAGCATTGCTAATGTTAGTCTGTGTACAAAAAGCCTTTACAATCATACAATGCTTATCATGTTCCTGTATTATTCTTCAAAGCGTTGAAGAAAAAAAATAACCTTACCCGAAATTGGTGTCTCTGACTTGTCAATTTACACCACTCATTCTCATCATAGAACACCTCTTGCATCAAACTAATCCCACAGAAAAACTAAACATGGATTCTTATTTAAAGTCAAGATTTAGATTAGTTCATTCCTGGCTTCTACTTTAAAACTTGTCTATTATTTCTACATTACTATTGCAACGTGCGAGGTCAAAGACGCAACTGATCCCTTCCTGAGAGAAAAGCAGACTCAACCCTAAAGTGGCCGACTGGTCTTATACATATTGACCCTAAACCTCAACATGGAGAAATGGATATGCCAATTTGCATATTACCAACCAAGTACACCAACGTACTTTGAACGCACTTCCGCCTACAACGGAACGTTACACAATGAACGCACTTCCGCCTACAGCGGAATGTTACACATTAAAGCTTATAAGCCTGTTAAAAATGATTAAGCCATATGTGTGCATATGTAGCGTTTACCGTGTGACACTGCGACGAAACATACATATGGTCGTTCTACAAATCTAGATAAGAATTTGCGTTGCGACCTCTCGTAAAAAATATAAGGGGTTGTTTACGCATTTGAAGTCTAACTGTAGTTTGGAATAAGTCGTTCTACAAACCTTGATAATATCTTGTTTGTTTGATATCTCTAAAGAAAAAAACGTCAATCGTCAAAGTCAGATATGTGGAATAACAATGTTGTTGATTTTCAACATCCGACGAAGGCCTTCTCCGCAACCCATGGCAACCACAGCCTATCGTCCGCGGGACACACTTGCCTAGGTGGTGGAAACATCGTTTTCCGTGGGTATACGAACACTTCTAACAAACATATCTACATTGTGTATATTTTAATACTTTTTATTCCACATTCAAAAGTAAACACCAATTAATTGTACAAGCATATTCAAGCACCTAAATTATTTATCGAGACTTACAGTGTTTCTATCACATTGAGAAGTCCAATTCATAAATATGTAAATTTCGGATGCCTGATGATTTTATTATATTTTTATATATTTGGACGGGCTCAACTTCAAGTCTTGTTTTAATTTGAAGAGAGAGAGAGAGAGAGAGAGAGAGAGAGAGAGAGAGAGAGAGAGAGAGAGAGAGAGAGTAAATACAAATTGAAAGTTTTTACACCCATCATATGTACCTTTTAACAATTATTTTGCATCTTAGTCATCAGTTAGCAATACCCGTTTAATTGATACAAAACCTGGCAACAGCATTTAAACATTATGCATGACCAATGAAACTATGTCAGAAATGGCTTACTTGTAGGTCGGATTAATATTTCTTTATATTTATCTTGTCAACAATCTGATTTTTTGTTACAAAATAATAAAAGCAAATTACTCTGAGATTTTCTTTGCCAATCTATAGTTGAACTTGTGTTAAACAGCCACTTCTAGGAAATGGCAACTGGCATGGAAAACATAACAGAAGTCCATTTGACAAGTGTTTACAGTGTCGGATTGAATAAAAACAACAACCCAACATCATTAACATGCGACCAATATCTACCGCTCATCATACAGCTGTTCGTCATATGCGATACTGTAATACCTTTTACTTGACAAAACTTTATTAATATATTTTTGACAACTATTATAAATTGCAAGGAAGAGCGTGGACATCCCTGTTTAATGCCACGTGATAGTCTAAAGTGCTTAGATTGTCCTCCATTATTATTCGTAACTCGTGAAGTCATGTTGTCATACATGTAGATACGTTTCACACATTGATTGAAATTTTCTTTAAAGCCAAATTTCGTCAAAGGATTTTTCATGAATGGAGTTATTCTACCGTATCGAATGCCTTTCTAAAATCTAAAAATATTTATTGCCCCTTCTGTGTCCATCTGTTCTGAATATTTTGTAATATTATTGTCTAATGTTATTTTTTATATACATTTATTTTATGTAACTTTGTAGATCATGATAATTTTTGGTGAAGCATGTCTTCCGTATGACCTCATCCTTCACAAACTCCAGTTTTATGGTCTCACAGAGGTATCATAAATTATAGTCTACTGAAAAGTAAGCTGTCAGAAAGAAAACATTAGGAGTCAAATTAGGCGACCTAACAGCACATGGCAACACGTTCTCAGGGGTCCATACTAGGGCCTCTGATCTTCAACATCTTCATAAACGACACATTTTTAGTTACCAGCAATACCCATCTCTACAATTATGCTGATGACAGGTTTTCTTAAAACGAAATGCAAGCAAATCCAGATAAATTTCAAGCTATATCAATTGGTAAAAACACACAATGAAATTAACTCATTTAGTTTATCTAGCAACACAATACAATGTGATGAACAGGTCAAATTTCTAGGAGTGGAAATAGCGGATTACATGTTCAAATTTGACACTCAAATATCATGCCTGTGCAATAAGGCAAGAACTCATTTGAACATTATTCAAAGACTAAGCAAATTTTACTCTGAAAAGAACAAACTTCTTATTTTTAAATATTTTATCAGATAAAATTTTAACTGTTACCCTATCATCTGGCATTTTTCTAGTACGAAAAACTTCAATAATGGCCATTTGAATTTAACTGGCATCTTATGAAGATCTAATAATTCGCTGTAATTTGTCTACTCTTCATGCTGGACGGATTAAACCAATTGTCATTTAAACTTATAAGTGCTACATGGTCTCTCACCAGAATATTTACATGATCTTGTTTAATGTAATAACCACCTACATGTATACAGATTCATATTTGCAAACTCAGTTGACATTTCTAGGGTAAGAACTTCCACATATGGCAAGAACTGATTTCATTTTGATGCTGCCCAGGTGTGGAACAACCTTCCAAATGAATTTAGACAAGAGGGCAATTTCAAAGAATTCAAAATACTTATAAACACCTGGCCAGGACGTAAATAGTTTTATAAGCTACAACAAGCTTTACATTGATGCTAATCTTTATCTCTTTTATGTAACCTGTTATAATTATATCAGTTATATTTCTTGTAAAATTAACTCATTGAGCAATGTGTATTTATTTTCAATTCATTATTTTGTGTTTTTAGACTGCTCTCAATTTCATATTGTTTTGTTTTGATAATATCATATACTAGTATGTGTAGATATCTTAGTTATAGAATATGCTTAGAAGTTTGACCCTATATATTCTCTATTTACGAAGTTTTAGCATGCTCAACATTTTTCTAAAAGTACATCTTTCTTTTCATTTGGCACATTTTCCTCGGATATGTCTGTAATATCATGTGTTTGTGCTGCTTTTTATAATTTATTTATTGTTTGAAATCTGCTTTTGTATCAATATTTTTGCATTTTTGGATTTTAGCTCTGGAAACTTATTTTTTTCCAATATTAAAATCCGACGTAAGCATCGTCTGGATACTCTTGTAATTATAATATTAATATACAAATCTTTTTGTCAACAGCCGTTTGTAATAATTTTAGAATGAGATATTTTAGTTTTTTTTAAAATGCGATATCGCCCCCCCCCCCCCGCGGTCCAATTAACCTGGTGAAATTTCAAACACTCTCCAAAATTGCTCAGTAACATAGGGAAATATAAGATTTCTTATATATTGAAGCTTCATTTGAACACAAATGATAACTTTGTATGAACAACAATAATAAATGATATTAATAAACTCATGTGTTAATGTTTTGTGGGGGGGGGGGAATACTTGAATGGTGTTAGGACATTACAGCCCATGGACTATACGGGCCAGGCATAACGGACCATATTTGGGGACATTACGGACCATGATTTATCATTTTACTTACAGGATGAATAATTGTTACGGGCGAAAAGTGGTCTGTTACCAGTGCAGTCCTTAAAAGCGTGAACTTAGATTAGTTTTTGGATTCGGCAATGACGAAACTTCAGCGAAACTGACCGTGATGCAAATCCTTAATGTTAATAATAATAATAATAATAATGATAATAATAATAATAATAATAATACTGCTACTGCCACTGCCACTGCAACTGCCACTGCCACTACCACTACTACTACTACTACTACTACTACTACTAAAGATAACACATTTAGTTACATAAGTAACTTTACAATGTGGTCTTCAGTGGAGTCTTTAGTCACACAAGACATCTGATCCCTTAGATAAGCGGTTGGTTCATGATTAATTAGATAATTGGCTTTTCTTGAAACAAAAATAAGGACATACATGTATTATATGAATTTCATTGATCCATATTGCTACTGGATTAAGCAATTCCGTATTAAGCAGAGAACAGCGGCATGGATTGATAGTGAAGTTCTTCAATGCATAAATGACAGAGATGAAGCTTTTTATAATTACAAAAGTTGTAAAACTGAAGAAAATTTATGTCTGTTTAGAAATTTGAGAAATAAGGATCAAAGTTGCATAGCAAAAGCAAAGAAAAACTATTTTAAAATCTCTCTTGAAAGTAATAAACATGATTCAAAATCTTTATGGAATAGTCTTAAACAGACTTCCAAGAAAAGTCAATCTACTTGTAGTGTTGGCTTAAACATAAGTGATGAAATTTGTTTTGATAAATTGAAGGTTGCCGAAAAGATTAACTCATTTTACACATCTGTTGCTGCAAATCTCGTTGATAAATTACCAAAATGTATCAACAAGTTTGGAAGAAATTTTGTTTCACAATATTATATGTCTAAGGGTGTCAAACCAAACAGCTATGGTATTTCAATTGTGCCTGAATGTAAAGTTTTAAAATACAGTCTTAGCTCCAACAAGGCCACTGGACTTGATGGTATCCCCTCAAAATTTATAAAGGATGCTGCAAATTGCATAGCACATCCTCTCTCTCATATCATTAATTTGTCAATTATTCAGGGCGTGGTGCCAGACGACTTGAAGTCTGCACGTGTTGTCCCTTTGTTCAAGAAAAATGACAAAACAGAAGTTGGCAACTACCGCCCCTTCTCTATTTTAAGTATTGTCTCTAAGGTATTGGAGAAAGTTATTTATGACCAAGTTGAAGATTATCTGACCAATAATGAACTTTTATTTAATTATCAATCTGGTTTCAGGCGCAAATTCTCTACTGAAACATGTCTTCTTCATTTGACAGATTTTATTCGTTTTAATATGGACAAAGGACACCTTGTTGGTATGGCCCTGTTAGACCTTCAGAAAGCTTTTGATACAGTCAATCATAGTATACTGTTAATGAAACTTGGAGCTATTGGATTAAATGAATCAACTGTTAGATGGTTTTCATTATATTTGTCCGACAGGCACCAGTTAGTGTCTGTCTCAGGTACATTTTCTTCACAAGCAAATATAACATGCCTCAAGGGTCCATTTTAGGTCCACTCCTTTTTTAATATATGTAAATGATATGCCAGCAGTTGTAAAGCATAAGTTGCTCTTGTATGCGGATGACTCTGCAATTCTAGTTCCTGGTAAACATAAAGATGAAATAGAATGTGCCATCTCCAATGAATTGGAAAGTGTAAGTGAGTGGCTTATATGTTATAAACTTTCATTGCACTTAGGCAAGACAGAAACAATTCTATTTGGTTCTAAGCAAAGGCTGAAAATACAAGGTGGTCTCAATGTCACCTGTAAAGGAGTTCCCATTGTAGCTAAAAGTTAAGTAAAATACCTTGGTGCAACTATTGATAACTGCTTATCTTTTGAAGACATGGCTATGTCAGTCATCAAAAAGGCTAATGCAAGACTCTAGTTTCTGTATAGGAAACGAGAATTCCTTAACGAACACACTAAAAGGCTGCTAGTTATGTCCATTATTCAGTGCCATTCTGATTTTGCTTCTATTGTCTGGTTTAATTCCATTACCCAGGACTTACGAAACAAGCTACAGGTTACCCAGAACAAAATTATGAGGTTTATTTTAAATTTAGATTTTAGATCCCATATTGGCAAGGAACAGTTCACCACTTTAAACTGGTTACCCGTAGCAAAAAGAGTAGACTTTAAAACTCTCTGTCATGTTTTTTTTTAAAATACATACTAAAACAGCCCCTTCCTATATGATGGAACATTTTATTCCTGTAAGTACTGCACACAATTATAGTACTAGGTTTAGAGTGTCAACTACAAACAATAGTGAAGATACATGTACTTTCGTTGATAGTGGACGCTATTCTTACCCAAAGGTCAACAGTTTTGGTAAAAAGTCATTAGCCTACCGTGGGTGTTCATTATGGAACAATTTACCACAAGATTTAAGAAAGATCAAAACCTTGAATAAGTTTAAGTTCTCTATTAAGACACACTTGTTGGACTAGGACTGTTCCTCTTTAATTTCAATATGATTTTTGTAATCATGTCTTAGACAGATTTATCAGAGTACATACTCTTATGTTTTTCATTATAAAGCAAATTTTATGGTATAATATTTCATTTTATAATGCTCTAAAATGTCTTCCTATGTCAACCAATTAATATAAAAAGGACCACAATGGAAATAAGGGATTTTTAATCTCTTTTTTGTGTTATCCTTAGCAATATAATGTGGTTTTAACATGGATGCATTTATTTATTTTGTATTTTTATCATGTATTTAAATGCCATGTTATGTACATTTTATTTCTGAAATAAATCTATCTATCTATCTATCTACTGCAATCTAATCTGGTGCGATTCAGGGAGAACGAAATGGATGTGGGCGAAAGTGATGAGGTAACACGTGATCAAAATACAATGGCGGAAATGAAAGCATTTGTGACAGAGTTTTGCTAATATTTTAACGATAAAGTGAGTAGCTATTGACAACATAATGTCAGTTGGGTGTGTGTATCTAACTTTACATATAATATATAACTGTCAACTTTATGTGTGTTGATATTTGCTATTTATAGTAAGATAATTAAGTTAACGTGTCACAGATGATAAAAAAATTGTTGACACTTATTTAACTCAAAGCTATTTCAGTGGGTGGGGTTACAATTCTTGAATAATTCTATATAAATGACCCTATCATTGGTAAAAAAGGTAGTATTCAAGCCGACATTTCCTTTCCACAGGTAATATAAAAATATAACTATTCATTTACCTGTCCAAAATAAAATGTATACAAACAGAGATTTTTTGTGTGCAATTAACTGCCTTCAAAAGACTGTTTCCCCTTGCTAAAATGTGTTCAATTTTCCTAAAAATTCATGATATTTTCCCATTAACTGAAGATAGATCCTGTGAATGAATGAAAAAAACAATGAATTTATTAATAAATAAACAAAATCTTGATAAGACTAGCTTTTTTACAGCATAATGTATGCATAAAAAAGGCAAAATATGTATACTGTATTTACTAATAATGATTTTGTATTTTTCCCAGTCGAAAAAAACCCACCCCAATTTGATAGGAATAGGCAGTGAAAATTATTTAAAAAAATCACAGACAAAAAACAATCATGCTTGAAAAAGTTTTGTTTCTTTCTATATTGTGGCCAAACTTCAGATATGTGTGTCTTTCCTGCATTGTTTTTTGTATCCATCCAAGCAGTTTTAAGACATCAGGTAGCAGATTTTAGTAGGATCCTTGCACAAGGTTTAGTTCTCTAGTTTCATTATTAAAGTTTCTAGTCTTGCAACCTTGGTTGAAATAGAAACAAATGTTTCAAGTTCTCAGACATATCTTATTTTTTTTACCTTGAAATTGGAAACAAACAATTTCATCTTTTTACAATTATGAATTCTGGAATTATAGTCAAGAAATAGATAGGTTCTTTGGACACCGAAAGAGCAAGAACTGCCTGTCTAAACCGAGAAAAGAATGTCTTTGATTGAACTGTAAAATGTTATATTAAGACTTAGGACAAGTAAATTTTTAATGAATAAATAATATGTGTACAAGGAAGGTATATAGGGTGTTATCTATAGAGTTATGGAAGGCTGCTGCACACTTTCCTAATTTGGTAGTACCCTTTTGCTGTCCTGGAGACCAACCTTCCTAGAATGAAATGCTTAAACGGACTTGGTCATGTTTTGCACCAAAGATTTGTTTACCTAAGGCCAAATAAAAAAATAGGTCTGTTTCAGGTTACCTGACCGACCCTATTTTTTCCCACCGACCCTAACCTATTTTACCCTGAAAAAAATGTGATTTGGGTACGAAAAGCATTTGTTACGAAATGTATGTACGTAAAGTTGACAATATTAGAGTTGGATTTCTGAATGTATTTACCGTACTTCAGCTTAGAGTTCGGACACCTTGAAATAATTAATTTTCGCTCTGCAAATTCATAGAAAATAACCATTTTTACATTTTATCTACATGTATGGTAAATCTGCCTTTTTTCTTCATGTCTGCATTTTACCACTTATTAATTTATCCGTAGTTATCAATGGTTATTACGCCTATAAGTGTAACTCCTTCATCAAGTTAATTAAAATCCCATTCAACACCATTTTATACATGCATTGAAATGAATAAACACCTTTTATTGGCTTCAGATCAAACAGTCACATTGTGTGACGTCACATAACTTTCAGTTATACCCACGAGGATCTCATGGAGTGCATGGATATTGCTATGCAGGATTAATGTGTCTGGGTGGTGTTTTTGATTGTAACTTAAGTATTGCATTTCTAACTTTAATTTATCACATTAAATAGTTACCTGTATCATTGAATGTGTTGACTTTTATTGTTCTATTGGTGTTTCAATGAGTATTACCGTACGATTATTGCTTCATAAAGTCTATATTAAAAGTGTGGTACAAGTTTCAAAGTTTATTGGCGGATCGTTTTACAAACATGTCATGTCTGTGTTTTCTTATTCTCCTGATTGCCCTTGTTTTTTCTTTAATCCTCCATTAAATATATCACACATCCTTTTCAACAGGCAATAAATCGTTTAGGATGGGTAGTAACTAACTAACACAGTGATGTATACGGTTAGGTAATCTAGCCAGGCATTGTAACGATAAAGATCAACAATTTTTGTCTGTGAGACTTAGTAACTGTAAGTTACAATTGATGGCCTTTGGGTGTCCGAAAATTAGGTACCTAAAATTAATTATTTTTGAAAATAATAATGGATGTCCGAATTTTTAGATTGTCCGAACTCAAAGGTGAATTACGGGTAGTTTGTGCTTGTGTGGCAGGTATATTTCAATTCTTGAACTATATTTTCTTGTCAGATACAAATGTGTCAGATACTGACTTTCGGACTGATATGTCAGACTTAAGTGTGCAATTTTGGCAATAAAACCTGCATGTTACTTGTTCTTCAAACCTGAACCCCCAGGTCCTCTTGACAGCATTGAGGTTTACTTGGCTGATGGCTTATATAGTAAATTTGCTGTCCCACTCTTCATGTAATTATGTTACAGGGAGGTTAGCATTCTACAGAGGGCGATTGAAAGCAAAAGGGTGCATAAAGAAAAGTAAAACCGTTCCTGGAAAGTCTTAAATAATAGCAGAGTGGTGTACCATAACTTAGTTGAAATCCAACCATCATTGTCAAAGTATTTAACTAGACAAATAAAGAATGTTTCCTTTGAAGCATGGAACATGTTTAAAAACTACCGATAAACCTGAAAATTGATGACTTTTATTTTTGTTACTTTCTGAGTCAACAGTTACTGAAATCAATATATCAAAAAAAAAATATAAAAAAAATAAAAAAATATTCCGACCTACCTACCCTATTTTTTTTGGCAGTGTTACCTGAAACGCACCTATTTGTTATTTGGCCTAATGAAGAACAGTGAAGAAAACAATAGATATTTAAACCTTTGGAAACATTGGTAGCATCATGTGATGATTTCAATCAACCAATCGTACTGCGGCAGTTGAAACTGTATATTACTTCAGTTAAACACAATTCCTTACATTTTTGGCAAATTTTCTTTCTTTTTTATTTTTAAGTTCCAAACAGCCCTCCTAATGTGCACTCTCCACCCTTAGCTACCCATCCCTTGTCTGCAGGACCCAGGTTTCTTTTTAAATGGCTAAAACTCTTGACTCTAACCTAGGTCTTTTGGGAATGGGAACTTGCACCAAATAAATGATAAATCCCTAAAAAAAATAAATTGGGCAATGAAATTTCCCAGAGTTCAGGAATTTTGCATAATTTAAAAGACTGAGAAGGGGTCAAAATATCTGACCCTTTGATTGTGTAGACTAGTTATACAACTATCTGAAGAACCATGAAATTATGATTGACTTTAGATGTTCTATTTTTTCTGTTTTGTTTCAGAAATGAATTGAGTCAATGGCATTTTCAATTAAAGAAGCTCCAGTATATGTAAGTAAGATTTTTCATTTATGATGGCAAAATTATTTGATATATAAGTTGTATGAAGATAAAATTGAACATTCTCTGATGCAATGCTTTATATACCTTGGTCTTACAAAGTGTTATAACTTTTGGCAAAAGTTCTAGACTTGCAATCTAATCTTGGTTGTTCATCAACCTAGTCAAATACAGACACGTTTATTTTTTGTGGAACAAAGATTTCTTTTTCTTGAGAGTTATAAATTTATGCTATGCCTGATTTTTAGTGCGCCCTACAGACTTTAGTACCACAAATCAAAATCAGGTATCGTCAGATCTATTTTTTTACATGAAAACTTTAAAAGATTAATGTGCCAGGGTTGCAAAATGGGATGTTTGATGTTATGCAGTTTAAAAATGTGGGAATTAAAAGACTTCTATATTTAAATATGTTCATAACATTGCATCGTTAATGTTAATTTGAATGCAAGCCTAAGAATCCCTATAAAGCTTGGTGAGGAACCAAGGTGAAAAGATAATTATAGATAGTTAGGCAGAAAATGGAAATGTGTTGACTTAAAGACCCTGTCTTACTTTCACATGCTACAAATCGTCAAAACAGGGACCTGTACATTCATTTGCTTTCAATATTACAGTCTTGAAGAATATATAAAATTGATGATTTACAATTTGTTTTCTAAGGTATTAAAACAGGGTATTTGAAAAGAGCCTTGCTATTACTGAAGCAAATAATAGTTTACCACATCTTCTAAAATACTTATTTTGGTAATCAAATACTCGAAAGAATAACCCAATATTCGAATATCAATTTTGCCATTCGTTTGCATCCCTATTATTTATATTTCTTATTGATTTGTCTAAGACTCTTCCAATATATGTTTTTGTATAATATCCCTCAAATGTTTTCATATGTTTAACAGGGTGGGGTAACTCTGGTGGTAGAGTTTGATGAAGACACACCCCTCTCGTCCCTCGGCAACTACTATGTCGTGTACGAAGGTTCTCGACAACGTCATGTGACCCAGTCCCGACTACTAGCACCCACAAAACTACACTCTGTTGTGCCAAGTGAGTATGGAGCTTTGTGACACTTCACCATGAAGTTATATCATGATGCACTCTTAATTTCATGATGCAGTGGTCAGAAATTGGCTCAGGGAGAGCAATACTTGATAAGGGTATAGAGAGCTGATTTTTCTACATTTTGTACCCTGTGCATAGGAGTGGGTGCCTGATATTAATAATTATCAGTATTTTTTTGCATTTAACATGATAACCTGGGTTGGTAACTTTTAAAAGAAATCTTGCACCATCAAATTATATTTCTATCCATTTTTTAGCTTGCTTAATCTCTCTTTTTATGGAAAAAAAGTTGTGGCATTGTCATGTATATAATTGTTGGTGCAGTCTCCACCATGCAAAAACTTTATTAATTACATGTATATTGGGAATGAATTGGAAATTGTTCAAGACATTTATTATACTCCGTATGCATGTTTATAATGACAATGTGGAGCAAGTCTTATAAATCTGTTTTACATTCCATCGTATGAAGAGTTAATGTCCCTTGATCAGCTGAGTTTTGACGTCTGTTAAGGGTGCTGTTGTTTTTAATGTAAACAAGCGGTGTTTATGGGAATTTAAAATACATTGTGTTATGTTTGGATGTATTTAGAATATAATGTGCATATTTTGAGATGTTGGTCTCATTAGCTCAAACATTCATGATTTTAACTTCACACAACTTATCAAGGTGTCGGTTTAGATGTATTTTAGATATATGGTGCAAATTTTGACATGTTGGCCCCATTGGCTCAAACGTCCTCGATTTCAACCTCACACAACTTATCAATGTTTGAGATTAAGGTGATAAATTTGGTGGATATTCTTTAAGCAACTAGTACAGATAAAAATCTATTATGTTTCGATGCAATCTTAGGCTATTAAAGGCTTAAGTGCTTCAAAACCCTTGATCTTCAGGCCCTAATTTCTCGAAGTCTCTTATAAGAGGATTAAGCTTTGCTCACTTTTTTTGTCTTTCAATAATTTGTCTAATATTTACTTATTTAAGAGTTTTTATGCTTTAGATAGGAATTATCATTATGATAAAAACAAAAAACCATTTTTTATTAATCAAAATTCAATTTAGGTATGTACTTTGCCTTATTGAAATAAGTTACTTAAGCCTGTTAAGCTAAAGAAGTTTCGAGAAATTGGGTCCAGGGCATTATTATGCTGCAATGGACCCTCCAAGGGGCCTAACTTGGTCAGCTTTCCACCCCCTATGTAAAGTGGTGTCAATTTTCAAAAACTATAAAGGGACCCTGAAAGTGGTCATTTTGCTGTATTCAAAAAATAATATATAATGCTAAATTTTGATGCTACCATGTTTTAATACAAAATTGTGTTGGATGGAAACTATCCTATCATATTGAATGTTATTGTTGACCTTTAATTTAGCAGGAAGATAAATATCTTTATTCATGTTTTAGCTTTTCTGTTTCTCAAATAAAAAAGTCAAGGTATTGTGTACACCTTGGTGGCAAAAGTGTTGTGTGAAAACTTAAACTTGGGCACAACTTAAAACTTAACTGCGCAAGATATTCCTATGAAAGTTGGTACACATGTTGCCAGAGACCAAATGCACATGTACAGCAAGGCCCATCACTCTTGCTTTAATACTTGCCGAGTTGTGCCAGTTTTTGCCTGGAAAGAGATCGGGCAAGCATAGAGAGTTTGTTCTGCGGTGCTCTTGTTTACTACAGCACATCATTGTGAGTTTTATCACACATGCCATATTTCTGAGAGGCTTCCCAGGGGATTTTGGTCTGAATTCCAGGGGATTTTGATATTACACCAGGGGATTTTTTCGCAGCGAAATTTAGCGCAATATCTACATTTATTATATAAGAATAAATACTGAAAACTCCTCTTATTAGAATAATTTTTGGATTTAGTCATCATGATCCTTCATGGAATTTCACACACATAATGTTATGGATGCTTTCTACTGTCAACCTTGAGCTAATTTTTTTAAATTCCAGGGGATATGGATCCCCCGTGGGGGATGAGGGCATGGATCGGAATTCTGGGGGATTTTTTCCCCGGCTGGGGGATATGGCATGTATGGTTTTATTGAAAGAAATTAAGCTGCCGATCCATCATTTTTCTTAATAATCAATGATTCTTCTGAAAGGAATGTGAACCAATGTTAACAACATTTTTAAACACACCTTTCAAACATTGGCGCATGTCGCTGATACACAAACATACATTCTTATTGATTTGTTTGATCCCACTAGGCAGTTACTAAATAAGGTGAAACATCAATCTAAATGTTACAAGTGTTAGCTAGCTAGTACACCTATTGCCCCACATTCTGACAATAAAGTTTAAGAAGTTATTCCAACTTTTATTGACACGACTGGAAAAGCAATCAAGAGCTGCCATTCCAGTGTATAATACCTGTTATTGATATATCAGAACTAGGGAGTTTTATATCCAAGCTGGATTGAAGAGGTCATTGACAGAGATGGAATGATCGGCCTATAAATCATTGGACTGCTGATTGTGGTTGTCACCAGTAGCCCTCGATAGATGATAGCAAATCCAGGCACAGTTTACTTTGTTTTCTATATAGCTCATGTTGAAATGTGTCCATTACTTCTATTTGGATTGTATTTTCTGTTTACTGAGAAAATAAATAAATATATATACATATTATATATATGAATATATATGTTTCTAGAAGACAATGTTTTTAAATACTAAGCGAATCGCATCTGCCATCTTGAAATTGATACATTATAATCTGATTGCCATTTGCACATTTTTGCGTATGGAAACATTCCAGCATCTTCGGCAACCAGGGTTCTCTCTTCTGTTACACTTCATTCATACCACGGGGAAATATCTCATTTATATGAATATGCATGTGGCAGGGGAGACAACCTACTTCCAATGAAATTGCATGTTACAGTTAAATAACCTCAATTACCCTGTATTGTCTCCGCAGCAAGTGGTCCATGAGGCTGTGTTCATATTTGTAGTGATCTGGTGGACCAAGTTCCATTCGCCAGAATACTTTTCTATGGGTTAAACATTACTATAAGTGTCTGTGCATTTTTCCACATTGGTACCATGCAGAACCATTGAAATTGCCTCATTAATTATTTATGATTTTGAGATTTTTCTACCCAAATTGCCCACCTTACACAACAAAGCATAGCCCAGTAGTGTATTGGGCCTATCTGACGATGACATTCCAGATTACGTGGAGATTGTTTTTGTTGATATTTTTTTGCATTTTTTTATTTTGAACCTGTCATGCAAGTCTCTCAATATTTTGGACCAGGCCCAACTAAAGTTTACTGGTTCAGTAATGTATTATGTTAACTATTGTAATTTAGTTTTATTCATCAACATGTGCAACCAAAGAGGTTCCGGTATTTTGGGGTGTTATTTGTTTTGGTCCAATTATTTAAATAAAACTCATCGGTGTAGCAAGGGGATTTGTTATGTGTTACAGTGTATGCAAGGTCATTTTGGCGTTTTTTTGCAAATTGTCTGTATCGACTACAGGAAGCATTCTTAACTTAACAAAGTATTTTCAACCAAACTACTATTTATTTTAGTTTTCTACACATAGGGGGTCATTTTTTTTTTTAATTGCAGACTACTTTTTTTTTTTTCGATTTTATGAGACAATGTGTACGCAGCTGCGTACTCTGCGTACAGGACGCTACACGCTTGACTTTCAACAATGAAATGTACATTATTCGTCATCCCGTATTTAAGGTGACTTTGAGTCACTCTGTTTACCCTGGTGCTGATATCTTCAGAAGTCCATAGATGACCATTAAGTGCTGGACACAAATATTGATAAATTGTAACAGCCTGATTTAAGTACATGTACTAGATGTACTGACAAGGGGTCAATGTACTGGACAGGACATCTGGCCCTGATTTCCCGAAACTTCTTAAGTCTAACTGACTTAGGTTCAGCTTATTTTGTTTAGCAAAATTTCATATTTTAACCTGATTTTGATAAAAAAAAAGATTTTTTTTATAATTATCAGACAGATAACTTTGATAGATAATACAAAATCTTCCAAAATATTAAATATTTCACAAATTTTAGAAGAACAAAAATAGTGAGATTAGCTTAATCGTCATATAACAGACTAAAGGAGTTTTGAGAAATTGGCCCCACATAATTAAGACATTGATCATCTATTTTGTTGACATTCATTAGAACGATGGTTAAGAGCTTTGTTAAAGATTCAACATAAATAATGACATCGTTGTTTACTTTTATATGTAAAATATTTCATGATATGCTCACATATTTAGATATAAAGAAGTACAGCTAAAACAGCTGGCTAAAAAATTGTTTCAAAATACAGCACAAATTAATACATTAAAGATGCACTCTTACTCCCAAATAAGATTTACCACAATTAAAAATATTGTTAAAATATTCCAAAAAGGATTAATAAATGTCGAAAACAATGGTTCTTATGAAGGTAACCGAGTTTAATTTGAAAGAAATGAGCATAAAACACGTTATTTCTACCTTATAAAACTATAGTAGACCACAGTAAATCTTTTAGCATTCACCAATCATTTAATATTTTTGCGCTTTCTGCTATTAAATACACGGTTACAATCTTGTTATCAGTAATTAATATTTTCCATAAATGCATTATTTAGTAAGTAGTAAAAGGTTTATTAGTCAAAATTTATGTTTGTTATACATGTGTATGTATTGATTTTGAATAAGAGTGTCACTTTAAACTTGCAAAGCAGTAATGATTTGAAAGTAAACAATGATGACGTTAGCAACGTTGTTAACTTAAACAAAGGTCTGAATATTCTGCCCCGTGCATTGTCATTCATTGGTTGCTTAAATATTTGAATTTATTGTTTTTGTAAGTAAGTTAAATGATTTTAACTTTCTTTGCAACAATACTGCAGCTGCAATGTATATTATAGCATTTCATAATTGTCACAGTGTGAAAACGACACTAATATTTTTGTTTTCATTCAATGAATAAATTATTTCCAGTAGGACATGTTAAAGTTACCATAACAAAAATAGTCCATGAATATTCTTTTGGTTGAAAAAAGTGCACTTTGTTTATCAAATCAAATTATGTGGTAACCCTTATTTGTTTATTTTCATATGTAAAAGATTAACTTATGAGTCACAAAATTTATCAATTTTGTAAATATGCAAGTAACGTTAGGTTAAATAATAGCATTGTTTCATCGAAGTTCCTTCAGGAAAAATAATATATGATAAACATGTAGTCTGTGCTTCTACAGTATAAATTTATGTATATTTCTATTGTTAATACATCAAAATAAACCATGCCAAGTCTAACCATAATTCATGTTTAATTGTTGAATCATGAATTTTAAAAAGCAATGGAAGTTTTCTATGCATATGTTTCTGGGGTTTTTTTGCGTACATTACAAGTTTCACAAAAAAGTAAATTTATTACCCTAGTTTTTTCTCATGCATGAATAAAACACTCGTAATATTCAGTCGTACATAATCTGAGACCCGTCATAATTTGTATAATAAAAAGAAGTTTTCTCTTTAAATTCTGTGTATTGTTGGCTTATTGTTCAGTATTTTGTTCGTTTAAAAAGGCAAAAAGTTTTTTTTATAAAGAGTATGGATTCTTCTATCTTTTCACACGCATTACATATTGTTTTCTTTCTTAACGCCCATATTTACAAAAGAAAATTTGTGAAGTTTTGTATTTATGTATATCTGATAATGAACAGATACATTTGAAGGTTTATAATTGGTTCTATTGTTTGGTCATTGTTGACGTGATTTAGATAAAATTTTACCGTGTTCTCTGCATGGTAGAATATGAAAAATTAAATGATTTAACGCGATGTTTCAACGATTTAGCTGTAGATTACGAATGAATATTCGTCTGCATAAGATATCAGAATAAAATCCTAGTATAAATGAAGAAGATTCATAATTTTGTTCAGTGATTCAAATTATAATGAGATTGGATAGAATTACTAACGACATTTTCTTTATGAAGGTATCATATTTTTTTGTTTGTGTTTTTAAAACCATGTTGTTGAAATCATGGACCCATAAAAATCGTTCCCATAAAATATGATAATACAGTCAAACAATTTCATTGTGGTAGGCTGTTGAAAGTCAGGATGTTATATTAAACAGATGGATCTTGCCAAGTGTGACAAAATGTGCGGTGTAATAAATTATTTATGGAATTTTAATATTTGGAATTGCGTAATGAACGCACATGTGACATACTAAATTTGGAACGTATTGTTCATGTTTGTTTTACTTTTTTTTGGTGTAAATATTAATGATTCATGGATCATTTACTTTGTGTGTCAAAAACATATGATAAACATATGATTTGGAATAAATAAAAACATCCGAGTTGCCTGTATATGACTTTGATATATATGGAAAAAAGGTTTGATTATTATTATTGTTGATATATAAATATAAAATATCTATACTTGGAATGTATTAATGTTGATTGTGAATTTCACACAGGTGTGAGTGAAATAGCCAATACATAAGAGAAATTTGCCTTAATTACTGTCGTTAAAAGTGATTTATTTATATATGGTATCAATAATATGTTGGCAGCGATGGCTGAATGGTTAGTGTATCAGACTCTGTATCGGAGGGTCCTGGGTTCGATCCTTACTCAGACCTGTCTGTTCATGAAAGTACTGGGGTGGTATTCAATAAGTTTCTTAGTAACAATTTTCAACTGAGTGAAAAATTGCCTTTTTTTCTAATTTGAATTTGAAGAAAACGAACAATGTTTGTACACCTAAAATCTGAAAATAAGCAAGAAGATGGTCTAAACAATATATGCATATGAATGAATCTGATGAACAGTAGGAGGTATTTAAAATAATCATAGTAAAAAAAATTAAGGTAAAAAATTACGAAATTCTCAGTTGAAAATATTAATTAAGATGCTTTGTGAATAAAATTGGCCCCTTGTTGATTAATGGTTCTGAATCACATGTACATAGCAGATTTTAAATACATATGTTCGTCACTAAAAATCTAAACAGAGCTTAATATGTAACATGTTCTTAAACGTCAATGATCTGCATTGCAACATAAAATCAATCTGACCTTCACCTTTCTGTAATATTACTTGCGTGTTTGTTATGTATAAAAGGTATTACAATCAGAACAACGACCTTTAAAATGAAATTATAATCAATGTGACAGAAATTCTCAGTATACTTCCAGAAAGCAACCATTACTGCATCATAAAGAGACAATAATTTACTGGTAGTTGTAGCAATTATTAACAATATATTTTTGCTTTTAAAATAAATGCATAAAAAAGGAGTTCTGATAAAATGTACTTAGTGTAAGCTTCTTAATGCTAATGAAATGGATATGACTGAGTTGATTGATTTTCAGAGAAGTGAGTCACACGTTATGTAATTCTAAATTAACATAATATATAGGTCCAGTTACTGGAGTCAACTGTAGTATATCTTAGTTTATCTGTCTTCAAAGAAAAAGTGAAGTTATTGTCATAGCCTTGTTGTCGTTGTTGTCAGAGCTGTTGTTGTGCAAAATTTTTGAACTTGGCCATAACTCAAAATCTGTTTAAGGTTTTCCCATGAAACGTGGAATACATGTTGCCAGAGACAAGTAATAAGGGTATGTATTTTTAGGCCCATAACTCTGGCCTTGATAATTTTCAAGTTATAGCCCTTTGTTCAATAAAAAAGTGACGAGCATTATATAAGGAGTTCATTATAATGTTCTGATCTTCACATAGTCTTATAGTAAATTGGTAAGAACTCAGAAAATATAGCTTCAATGGATGTGGTTGTTGTTGCCAATATTTTCAGATAAATATGTTTTGAAACGGAGAAAATATAGCTTCAACTTGTGTGATTGTTGTTGTCAATATCTACAGATAAATGAGTCATTTAGCCCTGTAGAGTGATATTAATAAAAAACTTGGATCTTTTATTGTATGAAGATTCTTGGAGGATGTTTCACTGTGTGGATCTGATCAGATCTAAGACTTGTAACAATTGTTTTTCTGTAAAACATTAGTGTTGGCATGGTAGGAGCTGGCGGTCTTTAAGAAATCCAGGATAGATCTATCAGTGCCAAGCTTCTGTTTAGTTTAACAGATCTATGTGGATGACAGTAACCGTTCCATTGTCTGGAGTAAATACGTAATTGTTATTGTTCAACTGTTAATTATTTTTATACATGCAAAAATAAAGTGTTTGTATCGAACGGATTCAATTCAAAATGAAGGTAGATTCGAACAGGTAAGTTTTAAGTTGTTTTGTCATATATGTCCTAAAAGAGGAAACTGGCACATGCCATTGAAAAATCTTCAAAATATATTGTTCAAATTTAGATATTGGTATACCAGTTTGGGTTTTTTGGTGCCAAAATTCGGCCCCATTCCCCTTTTAAAAAGCAAAAAAAATCCCCTGCCCGTGTAAAAAATTCCCTTTTTTTTTATATTTTTGAGGAGCATGGACCTCTTAAAATTAATCAATTGTAGCAATCTTATGCAATTAATGAATATTATCATAGCTTTTGTTTAATTAAAAATTTGAAAACATGTTAAACGTTATATGAATCATGTTAGTATTATTCCCCTTTTTGCCAAAAATGATTGAATATAATGAAATAATCATCAAAGAGCACCAAACAAAGGCAAATTTTGATTATGATCATCAATAAATGATTTTCATTAGATGTTTATTATTCTAGATATGATAACCGGTTATGGTTGTCTGTTTTGATTTGATAATCAATAATGAAATTTTATCTGTTTTATCAAACACTACTATTGCTAGTGCCTCTATATGGACATTTACGGTATACTCGGCTTATGCATTATTTCCCAACAGTAAAACATATTTCACTGACTCAAGTTTTTGTGTGACATTTTCATTTAATTACCAATGTTCTTGTGAATGAAGTATTTCGAAAGTTTAATGAGTTTAATCAATTTAAATACACTCATTTAAAATGTTTTCTTTTTGTTAAGTTATTGTTATAAAAAACATTATGTGTGTGACTCATTGTAAATCTCTTGGAAACTTTGTAAATTTCCATGATAGATGATTGCAAGGCACAATAAATAGAATTCTGAGAACTGTCAAGTATATTATGTGAAGACTATGATATATTAAAGCATAAGTTTTTATACTTATGAAATTGAATGCATTTCTATTATAATGATTGTGAGATTTCCTTTATAGCTTATTATGCCCCCTTTTGAAAAAAGTGGGGTATATTGTTTTGCACATGTCGGTCGGTCTGTCTGTCGGTCGGTCGGAATACCAAATGGTTTCCGATCAATAACTTGAGAACGCTTTGACCGAGGGACCTCATACTTGGTATGTGTATTGGTCATCACCAGCAGATGAACCCTATTGATTTTGAGGTCAGTGGGTCAAAGGTCAAGGTCAGTGTGACCTTTACATGAAAAACGGTTTCCGATCAATAACTTGAGAACGCTTTGACCCAGGAACCTCATACTTGGTAGGTGTATTGGTCATGACCAGCAGATGAACCCTATTGATTTTGAGGTCAGTGGGTCAAAGGTCAAGGTCAGTGTGACCTTAACATGAAAAACGGTTTCCGATCAATAACTTGAGAACGCTTTGACCGAGGGACCTCATACTTGGTATGTGTATTGGTCATCACCAGCAGATGAACCCTATTGATTTTGAGGTCAGTGGGTCAAAGGTCAAGGTCAGTGTGACCTTTACATGAAAAACGGTTTCCGATCAATAACTTGAGAACGCTTTGACCCAGGAACCTCATACTTGGTAGGTGTATTGGTCATGACCAGCAGATGAACCCTATTGATTTTGAGGTCAGTGGGTCAAAGGTCAAGGTCAGTGTGACCTTAACATGAAAAACGGTTTCCGATCAATAACTTGAGAACGCTTTGACCCAGGGACCTCATACTAGGTAGGCTTATTGGTCATGACCAGCAGATGAACCCTATTGATTTTGAGGTCAGTGGGTCAAAGGTCAAGGTCAGTGTGACTGTAAGTGTCCATATTTTATTTAAGTGTCCAAATCCTACTAACAATTTGGCTCCCAAGGGGGCATAAATGTTTCACTAACATCTCTTGTTAAAGATGCAATTCTAACTCCCAATACCATCATACCACAATTAATGCCTTTTTTTTAATTACCAAGAAGGATGAATAAATATTGAAAACAATGGTTTTTATGAACGACGCCGTGTTGAATTTGAAAGAAAGGTGTAGAAAATAAAATATTTTTACCTCATGAGACAATAGTTTTAGCACTCACCAGTCATTTAATAATTTTGCTTATTCAGCTGTTAAATACATGGTTAAGATATTGATAACAGATATCAATATTTTGCATAGGTGGATTATTCAGTAAGTTGTTAAAGGTTTGTCACTCAAAATTTGTGTTTGTTATAAATGTGTATGTATTGGTTTTAAATAGGAGTGTCACTTAAAGGATTGTGTATGATTGTTTTAATTAAAAAATTCTCAGTTTAATCAGACTTCAAATGATTGTCACCAGGAAATGTTTGAATCTATTCAAGTGTTTGGCATTATTTATTATCAGTTTCTTTCCTCAACATATTGTTAAAGGGACTATACACCAGATGATACAGTTGCAAGAAAAATTGTCAAAAACTTACCTAAAATTGATACCTTTGTGTGCAACAAATTGAATCTTACCCATGATGGTGTGTGTATCAGACTCTGTATCCGATGCTCTTCAGGGTTCGATCCTTACTCAGACCCAGGGCTTCTAAAACTTTGGAACCTCAATCGGTCCGGACCCGGCGACAACCCCCCCCCCCCCTCAAAAAAAGAAAGACCTGTTCAATAGTCCGATTTTATAAAAATGTCATACATTTTCGCGACGTCTCTTCTGTCAATATTTTTTTGCGGTATGGCAGTTTGTAAGAGGGCTCTAGAGCCAGCATAGCCAATTCGGATAGTCATTGATACAAGTTTAATTCAAATGAGATTCTTATCGAGTTCTGCGGCGTTTCTAACAAGAAAGACTGCGATCGTAATTAACTGTGGCTGTCGGGAGGCGGTCAGACGACAAAAAGTGAAACAGTATTATGATTTATTTGCTTAATGCTTCTTTAGTGGGTCAACATTCAACTGATAATCTTGAATAATAGTATATATCTAGATTTAAAATCGGGGCATCATGCTTAAAGTGTGATATCGACAAAGATTTTTTCATTACTGCGAATAAGTAAGCGGCAGACTCAGCTGTCAGACTATAGTAGTTAATCAAGCGTATCACTGTTGATATCATATATCCCCAACGTACAAAATACCGGTGGTTACCTAGTACCGGTGTAATCCGAAAAGTCCGAATATCTAGGTCATGAAGAGCACTTCCGGTATTCTTTGTTTACAATATCTCTTTGTATATCTCAAAATGAAACTTTCAATAAATATTTAGTTCCTAAGGGTGAAAAACACATTTATTATATCAAAATTCATTGGAAACATATTTTTTGAACTTTTTCTTTTCATATCTGTTACAATGAATGAATAAATTTTGAATAATTCTCAAACAAATTTTGACAGTTGGCTTCCATCTTGTTGATTACGTCATCTCTGAGCATGTGCTTTTTGGGAGCACTGCTACTAGACTAAACTTCTGACTTTTTAATGTTGAATAAAGATGCCAATATTGAACTCCAGAAATGGTGGTGGGATCCTTTGATAGGGCTAAAATAACAATAATTTTGGTAAAAATGGGGAAAATATAAGCATAATTTATTTATTGTTAACTTTTTTTCCATACTTATTTATATAACTAACTTGTCTACATTCTCATGAATGGCACTGTATTGCTATATTTAATAAATGTAAAGAGGTCTATGCTCCTCCAAAAAAAAAAAATTGTTTTTTTTTTGGCAATATTTTGTTTAATATGCACTTTATTTCTGCAAGGTAAATTATAATTCTATACCCAGACCTGCCAACATTGCTGACATAATAATTTTAGCTTACTAACTGGAAGTTTAATGCAGTAGCTACATTTCCCATGATTCCACCGGAATTTGGTAACTAAAAAATCCAAGATGGCGGCCACGGTCGGTAAACAAAAGGCGACAAGAAATCAATAATTGTGTTCTCTGGTAAACGAAACTTATTGTTACTGATGGCAAAATGATTTCTCTTAAATATGAGTGAAATTTAAAGAAGCTTGCATGTAACCTGGCCAAAATTCCATTGGATAGTTGCTCAATACACCGGTAATTGGTACATCCAGGATATATTATTACGTTAATTAATTCGGTATTTTTATGCTTTTACAGATTAACAATGACATGCATTTATCTTTAAAGCCGTTTTTAACCAGCAATGGTTCTTTATAACAATTTAACAAACGGATATCATGTAATGATCGACGACGAAATAGCATATTGCCTTGTGAAAATATGGACCGATTTTAACACTTAATCAGGAAAGCTGCAAGCAGATAATTAACACATAGTTTGTTTAATTGTGTCTTCTGCTTATACCAAAACACGTGATTGGACCGATTGCAAGCGTCTGCTAACTAACAGATAGGCTATAGAGTGATCAGCGTAGCGGAAAAGGAAGCTGGTCGCATGGGTCTCATGGTAACCAAGACACTTTTATGACCTATTGGATGTAGATTTGAATGTGTGAATGACCCATGAATGTTTGTGTATTACAATTTCTTCATCTTTTACTGACTTAGTTGTTTTGGACCGAAATTACAAAAAAAAATAGAAAATTTCGGACCAATTTTTTTTACACTTTTTGAAACTGAAATCGGTCTGGCTTGGTCAAAATTGGTCCAGACCGGCAAATTGCCGGTTTTTAGAAGCCCTGCTTAGACCTGTCTGTTCATGAAAGTACTGGGGCAGTATTCAATAAGCATCTTAGTAACAATTTTCAACTTAGTGAAAAATTGACTTTTTTTCAAATATGAATTTGAAAACAACTTTTCCCAACAAGTGTTTTAACCCATAACACATGGAACCAATTTTACCTTTCAGGTCACATTGCAGAGTAAGAATCGGTACTAGTGACCTGCGTACGCATACAATAGTTGATAGTCAAAATAACTTTTCCCTTTGTAACAAGTGTTACCCATAACACATGGAACTGTTTCTACCTTTCAGGTCATAGTGAAGAAGAGGACGTTTTAGTGTCTGTTGTAGACTTCCAGGGACCTCAAGTGTCTGCCCCTCTTCTTGCGCGAGGCCATATAACATTCCGGACGGACTCCACCTTCCATTTAGCGGAGTTCTTACGAGACAGTGTGTTCCATATAGACTCGCTTGCAGACCTTGAACTAATCAAGGGAGATAATTTCAATATTGCCAATGAGGAGTTATCTACTCTTGATGTGCGATTAAGTCGTGCATTAACGTATTTAGGTTTTCCGGAATGGTGGTCACTATTGGGAAATGAATCAAATTCAGGTGATTAATTTCTAAGGACACTTTTTATTATCTTATTAACAGAAATAATTAACTATACTCTATTAGAAATTGAGTCAGTCAAGGAAAATTTGATCAAAATAAGCGAATGATCAGTTATATACTTAGTTTGGATTTTTAAATTGCATTGTAGTATTACGCATGCATTCGAAGTGCATTATAATGAAAACTACAACAAGCCCAAATTGTCTTACAGTAAATATGGCATTTTGGTGAAATATTGTGAAATATGACATCATAGTTTTCTGTTACTGCAAATGGAATGGTGGAAATGAAGTGACATTTTTTCATTTAATTAAGAAATATTACACACCACTGAGTGTCATATGACATTTAAAGGACCGGCCAGTCAACCCACGAAGGTGAATATGGACGAGGCGCCAGCCGAAGTCCATTCACCTTCGGGGTTGACTGGCCTGTCCTTATAATGCGATATTGCCGGAAGTGGTGTGTTATATTTCTTATATTAAACCGAACACTTTTTTACCATTTAATAAGTTTAAAGTGCCTTTGATGTGTTTTATTTAACAAATCTAATAATGTTTCCTTGAGAAAACAAATTTGTTGTGCAAATTAAAAGCATCACTCACCAGTTTTATGTCGTCAGCGGTACATACTGTAGGACGTCAGCGGTCCATTTTATTTTTTGGCGTAGTCCGGACCGGCTAAAACATGATATGGCCCGCTGACGTCAAGAAAACTGGATTTTTATTAAAATACATTGAAATACGGACCGATCAACTTTATATACACAAAGAAGGGACACATTTATGTAAGGTATAATATAAGGTTATAGGTACATTCAGGGTTATATACAGTATTTATTGTTTTAAAAAATATTTCACATGATTCTTAAAACCAACAATTTGAAAAATGAACCGCAAGAAAAAAAACTCGGAACTTTTTCCCTTTTATTTTTGGCCGTTCTCTCCTTTGATTTCCTTCAGTAAATTAACATGACTCTGAAAGGTATTTTGATTGATTTGAAATGAATAAATATACAACATGTTGATTATTCTTTTCAGAATCCCCAGCACCCAGGGAATCATTGTTACACTTCTCAGCGAGGCTGGGACTGGTCAAGGTCACTGGGTTTTTCCTGCGTAGGACTGGCAGTGAGGCGTGTCTAAAACTCCCGAATAGTCGCGGTCACCTGCCAAGGGACGTTGCTCTAGACCACGGCTTCAACGGTCTTGCAGAATTGTTATCAGAGTGAGTCTTATTAATAAGAATAGCGCTTACTCAGTGTTGTTCAGCTTCAGGACTGTTACATCGTCTGTATGTCGTCTATATATCATCCTTTTAGCGAAATAAAAATAATATTGTGTTTTTTATCCGTACTCGAGTAGTAATTTAGTACTCCTGAAGTCATTGCCATGCCTACCAATTATATATGTCAATCAGTTAAGAGTTGGTTAGGGTTAGGTTAATGAAGTGTTGCATGTTGCTGCTGCCTAATAATAGTCGGTGTGCCATTTTAGCCATCTACTGGATGTACACTCAACCCATTTTTATGTTACCCAGTTAAAAGGTGGTGAATTGAATGTGTCGTCTGCTTTTGATCATGAATGACACCCATAAAGTCACTACACAGGGATGTGGTTGACCTGGCAGCTGAAGGGCGGAAACCATTGCAGTAATGGGTTCTTGGGGCGCTTCAAACCCGCAATAGGGATCTTAGGGGGTGAAACATCTTGGGGCAGATGGTTTGCAATGATCATCACTATTGATTTGTGGATGTTTTTGACTTAGGATTATGGATATTAATGAAGTAAAGAAAAAATATTACAGGAGAAATTTCATGGAGTCATGTCAATATTTGTCGTCAAACGGGCAGCCGACACCAAGACATGCATTTTCCGAGTACTCCATTACTTGATTGGAAGATTATCCCAGTACTCCAGTACTGATTTAAATTCTTTTTGCCATCCCTTATGATTAGCCTCGCCTACGCCTGCTTCTGGATGTTATTTAGACTTTACCATAAAAATTTTGAGGTATTTTAAGGCTGTCAATTAACAGGTTTGCTTTAGGTAAGGTTCATGCTGAGTGTAACCTAGACACCAATTATGTCAAGATCTACGACACGCAATAGTACAAAATTATAATACGTAGGTGATATGTGACATACTACCGCAGTGCCTGGGTATCAAAATAGCAGAATTAGTACGGCATTTCTTAGAAAAGCCACATTGAACAATAATTGAATGATAACATTTCATTCTGTTATGCTGGTGTGAATTGGAACAAACGTAATGTCATCATCATCACGTAATGTATCATTTGTAAAGTATAATATTTTTTCTACGAGCTTGCTGATAAATATGGTATTGTTATTTCAAACCATGCTGGATTTTTTCTTTTGATTTTTTTAAAGTTGAGATTATTTTTATCTTTTTTCTCAGAATTGTTGACAGTGGGAGTGTTGTATGAATGAAAGTAATTATTAATTCATTCTAAATTCATATTTCTTGGAAAACCTATGGAAATTTAACACTGATTATTTTTAGACTTTGCTGAATTTACAATTTTTGATATTATAGATATATTCAGCAAATATGATCATTTCAGAAAGCAAATTACGCCTGAAGTTCGATAAGAAGGTTTTTACTTCCCAGAAGGTAGGCATATACAAATCGCAGAGTCCAACCTTCTGTCCCTTCATTCGTCCGTGCGTCTGGCTCAATTTCTCGTTTCCGGACTGTAAACTTGTATGGACATATTTTAATATAACTTGCCTCATGTGTTTGACATAACCTGTGTTCCTACCTTTAAGGTCAAGGTCACACTTACTGTTTATTTAGAGTAAAGGAGGTCATGTGCATGGACTTGTATGGACAGATTTTAAAAGAGTTTGACATACCAAGAAGACATGTCGCATGCATGACCTGTGTCCCTACCCTTAAGGTCAAGGTCACACTTACTGTTAATTATCCCCCGCTGAATCGAAGATTTCGGGAGGAGGATATTGTTTTGGCGTTGTCCGTCAGTCCTTCTGTCCGTCCTTCCGTCCGTCTGTCCGGTACCATATGTTGGTAGGCATTGATCAGAAAATGTTCAAACTTGGTCAGAATGTTTCCCTTGATCAAATCTCGACCACTTTTAAAAGTGGGTCACTTGGGGTCAAAAACTAGGTCACTAGGTCAAATGTTAGAAAAATCTTTGGAACATACTAGAGGCATTATACATGGTTAAATATTCATTAAACTTAATCAGAATGCCTCTTTGAAATCTTGGAATAGTTAGAAACTAGTAGGTCATATGGGGTCAAAAATGAGGTCACTGGGTCAAATCTTAAAAAAAACCTTGTGGACACTCTAGAGGCTATAATTTTTGCAATATATCTGGACCAATCTTCATGAAACTTGATCAGAATTTTTACCTTGATGAAATCTTAGATTAGTTTGGAACTGGGTAACATGGAGTCATAAACTAGGTTTTTTAGTCAATTCTAAATGTTACATTATATACAATATTTTTTTTTTATTTCAAACTCTTGCAATCAAACTCAAACTCATATATATATATATTTCATCAACAATTGATTTCCATTCCTTGACTTAGCCCAATCAGGCGGGGGATATCAATTCAACGAATTTGCTTGTTTACTATGGAATACTGCATAATTATAAGGGCATAAGAGTATAGGTGGTTGTGTTAGGTCCAGGCTTTAACTTTATTACGTATGGACGGACTTTAAAATAACTTGATATATGTGTAAAACATATCAAGACGACGTGTCGCATGCAAGACCTGTGTCCCTACCTCTTAGTCAAAGGTCATACTCCCTGTCTTTTGACAATGGAATATAAGGAATATATATATAAGGAATATAAGGACATAAAGTATACATATTACATATTGCAGTGACCATGCATGGGTCTCATGTGAGGTTTCAAGGCATCAATGAGAGGAAATCAGTGTTATTATATATTGCATTTGTTTATAAACATTCCCTTCTTTATCCACACATTTCATTGATATTTCTTTTCCGTTTCTAAATGACATTTGAATCACACTTGAGTACCACTTCGGGGGCATTTATCACTTACAGTGACAGCTCTTGTTGGTTTTTTTACTGAAATTGGGATTGAAATTGTCCCAATTCACAATCCAAAAATAAATAACTTTATACAAAAACTTGGTCTCAAAATTATCTTCTTCTTTTCCCAAGTCTTAACAAGTCAGCTTGTACAGATAAGATTAAAATATTATCTTAGATTACTTCAGCCTTAGGTCTTAAAGAGGCGTTTGCTTTCTTTCTGTGTTGAAATATACCATGATAATTCGCAATTTTTTAGCCATTTTGTCGCCATTTTCACAATTCCCTGATATGCCCTGGCCAGTTCGCAAAAACATGCAAAAAAAAACCCATGTCTGGATAATATTTATATTTCGAATTGGCAACTAGTCTGAGTGGGTATATAAATTGCTTTGTTTGTTTGTCGAAGATATGCACAGATCCTGATAATATCTTGTGTTCAATGATAAAAGTTGCAGCTGGATGATTAGAAAAACAGGGAAGACATTGATTATTGAGGCCCTCCTGATATTACAGTAGAAAACACCTAGATAGTTAAGCCTATTTTAGGTGACACTTAATAAATTATTTGTTTGATCAGATGTTCCAAAAATAACCGTATTCATTTTTGGGGTCCCTGGAGTAGGCAAAAACATTCAATTTTTGTGGCATTTTTTTGAGATTATAAGTATCTTCCGTAGCGGAGAGTGTAAGATAGATTTATTTCGAACCGAGTGTAGGGTGTTTTGCGGAATCGAGGTTTACCGAGTTTCCGCAAAACACCCTGCGCGAGGGTCGGGATGAACCTATCTTACACCAGCGGCTATGGTAGATGCTTTTTCTCCCACCTCAGTTAAACAAAATTAAGTAGAAATGTATTTTTTTGCTGGAACTCTTTTGTGCTTAGTGAAAATAATTGCGTATGGATATGCGATAGCACGTGGTTGTCATGGATATGCGCGCAGTGATCCAGTTAATGTTAATAGTCAAATCGGTCTTTTTAAATAGTTCCAATGAGAATGAAGCATTATTTCTTGAATGGTATGTGAAAACTGTTTTATGGTGACATTTGAAGCGAGAAATAATTAATTAGCGTTCTAAATATTACCATAAGACAAGATTTCCATGATGGTACTGATGACAGTCTTCAACAAGGGAGGTAATTACAATGTGGTGACCATTAAAAAGGAGTTCCATACGGGCATTTTATCTTCGCCCATCATTTCTCAGTGATAAGAAATGATTTGGACCACTCAGACTTTCAGTGGGTTTGAAGGTCAGGGTCAATGTTAAAGAGTACTTAAGATTCTCTTTTAGGTAATTAACTTACCTGCAAAATTTAATTTTATATTTCTTGACAAAAGTAATGCTTTAAAATGCATTTAAAAAACAACAATTTTTCCATATTGTAATTGCAGAATATATTTTAAGCAGAACACTTTTAGCAGTCGAATAAAATTTAGGAAAATTGTTGAATTTAGGGAAAAGATACTATTTCAACAATGCTTGTGTTGTACGGCCCTGCCTGAGGAGCTTTTCCTGATGTTGGTAAAATATCAACCGGTTTGTTGGTCAGGAATAATTCCTTACTGCAAACCCACTGAAAACATTTAAGTAGGTGCCACTGAAAAGAAGCAATATTTATGATGGCCTTAAAACGTACCATAAATCAGGGTGTTGTTAGTCTTGATAGGAAGGATGATTTCCTGAAGTGGTGGGAGGAAAAGTGTTTGTAGTTTGATAAAACTTCTTTGATTGATCTAAATGTTTATCAGTTCCTTCTGTTTAACGATGTTTTTATTTGAACAGTAAGCCATACCAATTACGTTTGTAGAGCTTTCCCCTATTTCTGGATTACACCTAGCAGATTTTACAAGATGTTATATCTTCTATAAACACTCAAGGTTGTCTTAAAAATCCATTCTCCTTGAGAATGATAAGGCTTTTGGGGCACAAGCTGGAATTCTTATATATAGCAGATTGGATTTTAAAAAGATCACCAGCCCTGCTTTGAAAAATATTCAGAAATTGGACCAAATTATAATTGCTTGGCCCATATTCACTAACATCTTTGCATATAATCTCAGTTTGAGTCTCAGACTAATTGAAAGTCTCAGTTTGCGTGTCAGACTTAGTGAAAGTCCCAGTTTGAGTTTTTAGACTCTGCAAAAGTCTCTGTTTGAGTGTCAAACTCAGTGAAAGTCCCAGTTTGAGTTTTTAGACTCTGCAAAAGTCTCTGTTTGAGTGTCAAACTCAGTGAAAGTCCCAGTTTGAGTCTTTAGGCTCTACGAAAGTCTCAGTTTGAGTATCAGACTCAGGGAAAATCCCAGTTTGAGTCTTTAGCCTAATGAAAGTCTCTGTTTGAGTCTCAGAATCAGTGAAAGTCTCAATTTGAGTCTCAGACTCAGTTAAAGTCTCAGTTTGTGTCTCAGACTCAGGGAAATTCTCAGTTTGAGTAGAGCAAATTTTGTAGAAATGCTATTATTGGAGCGAATTTTTAAGATGGTAAAATTGGTGTATCTTTTACAAATGATATGTTCTACAATCAGGCACAAATATTTTTGTCAAAATAAGTTATAGCTATTTTAAAACATTGAATCATTCATTTTTTTTGTGCCTGAATCTGTAACATTAGTCACTTCCAAGCTGCGGCGATGGAAATTCCCACAAGGCAACAAGCCCTGGGCCCAAATACCTTGTGCTAATTTCCATGGCTGCAGCTCGGAAGTGTTGATGCTGGTACAATCATACATGCACTTGATATAAAATGTTTCAATAATTGTGCAATCGTCACTTCTCTTGTGATGTTCGCAGATTTCTACATCTGATACAACTTGAAAGCCCAAGAACAAACAGTTTCATAATAGTCTTGTCAGGCTAGACTTAACACAATGATGGGGCTGTTTGTGTTCTGTAGAAGGCTCAGTGGCTTGATATCTATCCCAGACATCTTGGATTCTGCCAGGGTCTAATTTGTGGAGACTGACTGAAAAGTCTTATTATATGTTTCATGATTAATTTTAATTTCATTGTAACTTATCACACATTTAGAAAGTTTAATGATTGTGAGAATTAATAATAAACTTGTCAGATACATTTTTACCAGTCTTTAACCTATTATGATGAAAGTTAATCTATTCATTCAGCTCTCCTACTCATCTGAGTATTCCTACTTTTTTTGTGAAAAACGATGATTTTTACGTCAGTTTCATCTATCATTGTTTATTTTGTTCACTGATTACCTCGTGAGTTCAAACTGGTGCGTATAAGTCAATTGAAACATTGCTGACTTGGGATGGCCTCATGGCTATAAACTTGACAACAACTTGAAACTGTTGATAAGGGTTTAGTTTTATCACAGCTTTGATGAAATAGGTAGAAGACATTAAAATGATGTTTTTTTTAAGTAGGGAATTGAAGTAAAATGATGTCATAGCTCACTTTCTGTTGAAAAAAACCCTCCCATTTTCTCCTAACATTTTGTCATCAAAGCTCTTATTTTATGCTTTCTTTTCTGTTGGACACTGGTTGAGAGCTTATTCTTGGACCAAGATTGCTTGAGGTCATACACTTTGTGATTTTGACCTTTGAATAAATTTATTTTTATTAACTTATTTTATGTAAAATATAAACAACATAACCAGATTGTTACCAGTCTGTAACTATGGCACCGAAAAAGATTTGGTAATTTTATATTGAGGATGGATATTTTTATTTTTGCTGAACTTATTTATCTGTAAAATATGAACAACATAACCAGTGTGTTACCAGTCTGTAACCATGGCCACCGGTAGTGTGGTACAATGGTAATTTTATATTGAGGATGGACCTCTCAGTATATATTTACTATAATAATAAAATGTACGTATTTATGACATATTTTGCAAGAATGATTTTACAACTTGTAACCAATAAGGCCGCTACATTCCGTGGGACAATGGTTTTTCATGGAGCAAAGTTGTTGTAGCTGGGTAGATTTGACCTTGACTTTATATTTTCTATAAATAAACCACATAACTAATAAATAGTGTGTTTTTTTTAAGGTATAATTTAACCAGCCTGTAACCAATAGGGCGGTGAATTCAGCGGGACAAAGGTTGTTTCTGGATGTTGTTGTAGCTGAGAAGATTTGACCTTCACTTCGTATTTTTTTTCAAAAAAAACACAATACTAATGAATTGTTATTTTTCAGGTATAATTTAACCAGCCTGTTACCAATAGGGCGGTGGATTCAGCGTGAGGAGGGACGCTTCCAAACCCAGGACACGGGAGATGTGACCTTGACTGCTGATCTGCAAAATCATCATAAAACCTTAGGTATGAATACCTTCAAATCAAGTCTTCTAAGGGGTTATGTTTATCGCCAAAAAATGGCCAATTGAAGTAAAACCAAACTGTACATGTATGGAAGCTTTGCAGGGTAATGTGCCCGCCTCTTCAGGAGTTATTTCCACCTGATACGTAAAAGAATATGCGAAAAATCACGGACAGCCACAAACAGTTTTTCTTTGATGTGTGAAGTCCATTAAGTGTTCAGACCAGAGATGATACATTTGATTTGAAATTCACTTGATGAATCTTTGGCAGAGCAAAAGCCACGATCATTTAATGCTTCAAAATATTGAAATGCAAAGTCATTCGCAAACAGTTGTATTGTTTGGTAGCTGGAGTATAAGCTTATCTGTTTGGTTGTCTGGTTTAAGCGCAGTGGTTAGTGCACTCACGTCTCATCTATGCGACCAGGATTCAATTTCCAGCCTGGGTGCATGTGAGTTTGGTAAGTGCTCACCAAGCCGGACTTGAAAGTGGGTTGCCTCCAGGAACTTTTCCCCACAACACAAGACCACTCTCGCGCAAAATTGTGCCAACAAGAGTGATAAATATAATGTTGTAATAACGTGTTTCACAATCGTTATAATGTAAATAAGTTTAAACTAAGCTTGTCTGTTTTTTAAAAAAGAATAAAAGGAGAAGGTATCTTTGGTATTTTCATGGCACAGCAGGTCTCTTCATTAAGGATTGTCATGGTAGAGTTATACAAACAGGGTAGGCATTAATTGAAATCGGTTAAGTTTTCATTTATTATAAATTTTATTCACTTGCAGTGTAAACATTTTACTAATGTCAATAATGTAATGGATTGCCTATCATTTTGGCCAAAGAATTGAGTTATGCCACGAGATGGACTGGGAAAAGTAGGCCAACTGTTGGCGTCCATTTGTGGTTCTCCAGTAAACATTTGTTGTATTGTCTTCTCCTTCCATGCACACATTTTCCATGTATATTTCAGAAGAGGATATAACTGTGCTACAGTGTGTCAAGCAGCAGTTGGAGTCAGAAGATACAGATGTGTCTCGGAACTGGCAGACAGACTGGCCCCACCAAAACACACAAACTGGTATACGAAACTGTGGTTTTACTTCATTTTGTAATTTATTACACTGCACCAAAAATGGGTGGGTGGGGGGTGTTGGTGCGTACGATTCGCCCCTGTCCATTCCTGAATCTGTAATTTCTATGCAACTCATGTTGCTCAAAAATCCAAACCTTTATCACCTAGAGTCAGGAAACCTTAAGTCAATGTTAATGGGATGATTTAGTTGTGCTTCTTTGATTCGTTTCCCGCTGCTTTTAGTAAATATTTTCTGGAATTGTGTCACTCAAAACTTCCAAATTATATTACCTGGAGTCATGAAACCTTAGGGGAATGTTAATATGGTGATGAAGTTTTGCACGTTGGGGTTTGTTTCTCGAGGCATTTAGTAAAGCCAGAATTATGGCTCTTGAATTTCTGGACTTGTGTCGATTTAAAACTTAAAACCATTTCACCAAAAGTCCACAAACTTTGGTGGAATGTTATTTAGGTGATGAAGTTGTGCTTCTGGGATTTTGTTCCCGCAATTAGTTTGTCGAACTCAAAATTTTGATGCACATAAATGGAGATTGGAGAAAATAATGGCCTTTGCTTTAATGACAAGCACTGCATAAAGAGGCATCTGTGTCCTATGGACACATTTGTAGTTTTAACTATAATAATATATATGTTATAACAATCTGCCGTTGATTTACTTCAGTTTATCATATCTTTTTCCTATAAAAACTTTCCACAGCAAAGCACACACACTGGTATGCAAAAAAATAAAATTGTTATTATCTATAAATTTGTTTTCCCAATAATAATTTTCCACAGTCAAAAACACACAGACTGGTATATGAAAAAATAGTTAATCAACTATTAATTTGTAATTAGGTTTACCTATAATAGTTGGCAACATCAAAACACATAGACTGGTATTTTGATTCTGTGCAAATTGTTGTATGTTATCCTGCAGTATGATGCCAGAGAAATCATTGATTGTGATCATAAAATGTTTCATATGCTTCAGTTTGTGGTTTGTTTATCTGCATTATGTATGAGAAATCTTGTGCGTAAACTACTATTGATGAAAACCATTATTGGTAAAAATCTTATTACAATAACAAATGATAGGCTTCAGAAATTCCTGCAAATATAGTAAGTTCAGAAATAATACCCGAAGCTTTCATAACTGTGCACAGTACTACTTTATTATCTTGCGTAAGAAAGCGTCATCAGACGTAAAACAAAATATTTTAAGATAAAGTAATTCGGTCTGAATTTATTGTATTATCAAAGAAATAGATTAAAAGTTTTACTTGCAAATTTAAATGTCTTTGGTCTTCAATCTTAGGATTTCGAAATATATCTCATCTTAATACAGGAACACTGATTAAAAAAATACTCATTTGGAAAAATTACTCAGAAATATTGATTCTTAACAGTTACTCACAAAAAACTGATTCCAAAAAGTTACTCAGGCATAGCAATTCAAAAAGAATACTTACAAATACTGATTCTAAAGAGTAACCCTGGGATACTGATTCAAATAAGTGACTTAATACCGATACTGATTCGAAAAAGTGACTCAGGGATACCAATTCGAAAAAGTGACTTAGGGATACCAATTCGAAAAAGTGACTTAGGGATACCAATTTGAAAAATTGATACAGGTATACTGATTTAAAAAAGTGTTTGCCTGCAGTATTATGCCAGAGAAATCATTGATTGTGATTATAAAATGTTTCATATGCTTCAGTTTGTGGTTTGTTTATCTGTATTATGCATGAGAAATCTTAACTGTATACTGCTATTGATGAAAACCATTATTGGTAAAACGCTTTTTACAGTAACTAATGATAGGTTTCTAGAAATTCCTGCAAAAAAATAAGTTCAGACTCGATACCTGAAGCTATCTTGACTTGGCGCAGTACTATATCACCTACAAACGTACATCAAAATGTTTTTTTTAAGATAAATGAAATTCAAACTTATGTAATTTTATTATCAAAAAATAAATCAAAAGTTTTACTTGCAAATTTAAATAAACTGTATTTTGTCCTCAGTCTTAGAATTTCAAAATATATCTAATTACAATTAAGGAACCCTGATTAAAAAGCAACTACTGAATCCTTGGAAGTACAAAACTTCCAATTTATTTTAAAAAACTTCCATAAGGGAATCTGGTGAAATGGCCATTTTTAGCTCGTCTGTTTTTCGAAGAAAAAAAGTCGAGTTATTGTGATAGCCTTGGCGTCGTCGGCGTCGTCTGCGTCTGCGTCTGCGTCGTCGTCGTCCAAAAACTTTAACCTTACCTCATAACTCAAAAACCGTTCAACATTTTCACATTAAACTTGCTACACGTGTTCCTATTAACACTATGCATGTTTATAGCAGGTCATATAATTTTGCCTTTAATTAATATTGAGTTATCCCCCCTTTTCGACTTGGAATTTCATCAGACGAGCGTTGGCACCCACTCCGCGGTGCTCTTGTTTTAATAAGTCTTGAAGTAAAATGAATTCTTAAAATACCATTTTGTGAAATTTGCAAGTAATAATTACAAATAAATTATTTCATATTTTAAGTATCTTGTTCGACATTATTGTAAAATTCTTTTCAAGAGGCCTGAACTTCCATATTTCAGAGGAAAATCTCCAATATTGGTGTCAAGGAAGTTCATACTTTCAGTTTCACATTCTTAATGGAAGCCTGAAACTTTCATGACTGTGCACAGTACTGCTTCATTAAAACTCTTATGCCATCTCTTCAACACATCTACCAAAAAAATAATTAAGGTAAAGAAATTTGGTCTGATGTAATTGTTTTTATAACAAGATTAATTAAAAGTTTTACTTGCAAATTCAATGTATTTAATCTTAGCTCATTACAACTCAGGAACACAGATTCAAAAAGTTACTCAGGGATACTTATTGTAAAAAATGAATCAGGAATACTGATTCGAAAATCAACTCAGGGATACTGATTTGAAAAGTGACTCAGGGATTCTGATTCGGAAAAGTGACTCATGGTAAGATAGAGTTACCATGCTTGTCTAAAGTTTCAAAGCGATATTGATTCGAAAAAGTAATTTATGGATACTGATACGAAAAAGTGACTCAGGGATACTGATTTGAAAAAGTAACTTGTGAATACTAGTTCTTAAATGTGACTTAAAATACTGATTCGTAGAAAATGACCCAGGGATACTGATTCAAAAAAAGTGATCATTGATTCAAATTACTTTTATTAAGTTTTTGAAGTGCAGTTGTTAACAATGTGTATACGTTTTTGATTGGCCTTACAATTTTATAGCTTCTTTCAGTGCTTGTTGTGGGTAAAGTTATCCATGACTTGTGAGCATTGATTGATTCTGATTTAATTGTCAAATTTTCTTGCCCTTGGGTGGTGTGTTTGAGCTCCCCCAGGGGCAATATGTCTCGCTCCTGAAGGTGACACCATTATTTGTTTCTTCCCAGTGAAAAGACTTAAATGTGATCCTTTATAAGTTATATAGAGGATATTTGTTTGTTGCAGTGTAAGATTGTTATACAGTTAGTTCACTGAGTGAGCACCAAAAATTATATTTTATGGGTGGCGCCGCAGTTTTTCAGAAAATAGCGCCAATTTGCATTCAAGCATATTGTCATTTCAGAAATAAACTTTGAAATTATATACCAGCCTAACCATGAGAACGTGTTATTTGGAATTGAAGTCAGGCTAAAATATCAAAACAATGAAAAATATCAGAGTGATATTTTTACTGTTTGAAACAGTAAAATATCAATTTTATTTCACTGATAAAACTCTATAATCAACCTGAAGGCATTTAATAAATCTGTAAAATCAAGTTGAAATAAATAAATATGATAAAAAACTTGTTCCTTACAGATAAAGCTGAACCAGACACTGACACATTCAAAGCTGTATGTGACAAAGCCAAAGACCTATCAACCCTTGTATCAGTAGATGACTATTGCGCCCCAGCAGATATATACTCAGACCCAAACCTTGACGGCGGCCATGATGGCGGCCATGATGATGACATTGAGATGAGCGAGGATTGTGACGTTGCCATGGAGATGGACTCACATGACCAGACTGAAGGCGATGAAGAGACACATGATATCATGGGTAGGTTTATTGAAAAAAGTACGTGGGTTTTAGCTAAAGAGTAATGGAAGGGTGTAAAGAGTAATGGAAGGGTGTAAAGAGTAATGGAAGGGTGCTTCACCCTGTCCCTTTTTGGAAGCACCCTTCTGCCCTTATGGAGACCAGCATGGGTACCCTCCTGCCTTCATAGAATGTAATGCTTAAGTTAATAAAAAAATAAATTGTTTTGATTAAAACTTAAGCTATTCTTATAAATTCATACAAACTTGACATATTTGGCAGTTGAAACCTATGATTACTTTAGTTAAGCATACTTTCTACTTTTTTTTGTGAAGTTCATTAAGTTCAATTTTTTTGCTGCCAGACACAACGTGCCCTTTTCTCCCTTGGCACCATGTCCTTTCAAAAACCTGGTTAAAACACTAAAAGTACAGAATGTGGTACGATAGTGCGAGTTTGGTAAACAAATCTTGTATGTGAAAGACACCTAAAGTCATCCTTAGGTGCTGTGAAAAATCTGCTAGAAATGCTTATTGCAGCATATAATAATAACATGTCGAACAATTTTTTGAACATAAAGTTATATGAAAGAATTGGTTGACCATTGCAGTCCATGTGGTTTTGTTGGTCGGCCATTGATAAATGTTCTTGTTTTTACATTTAGATACAGTTAGGTATGAGGAAGTGATCAGTAGAAAAGCAATTTCGATTTTGTAATTTTCAGTATGATTCATTAACAGTTATGTGTTATTTCAGTAAGACGTGTTGAAAACATGATTTATTTTGTTATTCTTCCTTCTATTTTGTAGCCAGAAGGCAACATAGGTTAAGTGGTATTTTTCCTGTCACACTTTATACACTTCAAAGAACAGTAAATCAGGTGTTAAAAGACTCCCTCATTATGGTTACTTCCCTTGAACCTAGTACAGATTTCGACTTGGAATATTAGAACTCAATAGAAATGATACGGCATTTTGGAGATTTCAACAGTTAAAAATGAAATTAGTTTGACTAGGATATTGATATTTGTTTGCTAATTTTATTACTGACCAGTGGCCTTTCCCTTTACAAAGAAACAGCCATTTTTGTTTAACAATACTGAGAAAGGCTCTTCTTAGATAGAATGGAGTAGGTTATTAGGAAATTGGCATAGTGTATTTTTCAACAGCAGAAACTATCATATATAAAGAAAATAAACATTCTAATTTTTTTTTACCAATTGAAAAATCACAGAATAAGAATAAAATAAAATGTTGTCAAAATTAGCCTGACTATGCTCTAAAATATTTTCTTGGCTTGAACAAATTATTGATTTTAGAAAGATAGCATGCAGTGTTTTTTTATGCCAAATCAAGCTTGTATCATCCAAAATTCTAATTTCATTAGATACAAATAAATTTTAATCAAAATTCTATAGAAGTATGTACTTCCAGTCAATTTTGCATCATTCCTATAGAACTCCTTTCCTCATCCCATTTCTTCTTCTTTTTGATACTTTGACATTGACATCTGTGGCTGTTGTGACGTCAAGATGTTTACATCTGTCTTAAATAGCATTCATCACATGCACAAATTGTGTACTTGTGCAATACCAACAACATATTAATTGCAGGATTTTGGCAGACAACATCCAGTTTTATACAACCGTTTGTCAGGGACTATTTTTGGAAAGTTATTTGTATTCCCATCCCGGTTTGAAATTATCTGTTTAACTTTATCTTTATGCCCTAGACAGTTAAAAGGGTACCAAGGAAATTGATCTGTTGTTTTTCATATATTTTCTTAATGGGAAATTGAGAATGTTTTGCAACTCATATATTGCAAGCATCTTCAGTACTAAAGGAGTAGACTCATATAAGTTGCAAGCATTTGCAGTGCCATTGCTATATGAGTAGACTCATACAAGTTGCAAGCATTTGCATCATTATAGGAATAGACTCATAGAAGTTGCAAGCATTTGCATCATTATAGGAATAGACTCATGGAAGTTGCAAGCATTTGCATCATTATAGGAATAGACTCATAGAAGTTGCAAGCATTTGCATCATTATAGCAATTATCTCATATAATTTGCAAGCATTTTGCAGTGCTATAGGAGTAGACTCTGATAATTTGTTAGCATTTGCACTGCAAAAACATTAGACTCATATAAGTTGCAAGCATTTGGAATGATAAAGAAGTTGCCTCATATAAGTAACAAGCATTAAGAGTAAAAAAGGGGCAAATACACTTTACAAGCATTTGTAGTGCAAAACAGTAGACTTCATAAGTTGCAATCATTTGAAGTAACAAAGTAGTAGGCTTTATATTCATTGCAAGCATTTGCAATGTTATAGAAGTAGATTTATAGAAGTTGCAAGCATTTGAAGTATTAAAGGAGTAGACTTATAAACATTGCAAGCATTTCAGTGCAAAAACAGTAGACTTATATAAGTTACAAGCATTTGAAGTACAATAAGGTTTAATTAAACATGAATAATATTTGTATCTGCATGTAGGTAATTGTAAAACCTGGCTGATTACCAGAACTAATCATTGACACAGCTGAAACTGGGTATCAGACCTGGTACCCTCTGGGGTATGGTACGTCATTCAGTCATCGCCACTGATAACTGTTATTCTCTTACATTGAAAGTCAGAAATGGTTCTATTATCATATCACATAGGCCTTTTTTATTTCCTCATTCCTACTGAAGATGTGTGTCTAAAATAGTATGTGTTTTATATGGCAGTCTTCAAGGCTGAGACACGAGAAAAGACATTTTATAAAGGGTTAGGAAACCTATTGAGCAGACATAGCTGGATTCATAGCTCTATTCATAGGTTGAGTTTAGCTGGATTTAAGTCTCCATTTATGCCTTGATTATAGCTGGATTCATAGCTCCAACGATAGGTTAAGTATAGCTGGATTCATAGGTCCATTCATAGGATGATTATAGCTGGATTCATAGCTCCAATCATAGGTTAAGTATAACTGGATTCATAGCCCCATTCATAGGTTGATTATAGCTGGATTCAAAGCTCCAATCATAGGCTGATTATTGCTGGATTCATAGCTCCAATCATAGGTTGATTATAGCTGGATTCATAGCTCCAATCATAGGTTGATTATAGATGGATTCATAGCTCCAATCATAGGTTGATTATAGCTGGATTCATAGCTCCAATCATAGGTTGATTATTGCTGTATTCATAGCTCTAATCATAGGTTGAGAATTGCTGGATTCATAGTTCCAATCATAGGTTGATTATAGCTGGATTCATAGCTCCAATCATAGGTTGATTATAGCTGGATTCCTAGCTCCATTCATAAGTTGAGTATAGTTGGATTCATAGCTCCATTCATAGGTTGAGTATAGCTGGATTCATAGCTCCATTCATAGGTTGAGTATAGCTGGATTCGTAGCTCCATTCATAGGTTTAGTATAGCTGGATTCATAGCCCCATAAATAGGTTGAGTATAGCTAGATTCATAGCTCCATTCATAGATTTAGTATAGCTGGATTCATAGCTCCAATCATAGGTTAAGTATAACTGGATTCATAGCCCCATTCATAGGTTGATTATAGCTGGATTCATAGCTCCAATCATAGGTTGATTATAGCTGGATTCATAGCTCCATTCATAGGTTAAGTATAGCTGGATTCATAGGTCCATTCATAGGATGATTATAGCTGGATTCATAGCTCCAATCATAGGTTAAGTATAACTGGATTCATAGCCCCATTCATAGGTTGATTATAGCTGGATTCAAAGCTCCAATCATAGGCTGATTATTGCTGGATTCATAGCTCCAATCATAGGTTGATTATAGCTGGATTCATAGCTCCAATCATAGGTTGATTATAGATGGATTCATAGCTCCAATCATAGGTTGATTATAGCTGGATTCATAGCTCCAATCATAGGTTGATTATTGCTGTATTCATAGCTCTAATCATAGGTTGAGAATTGCTGGATTCATAGTTCCAATCATAGGTTGATTATAGCTGGATTCATAGCTCCAATCATAGGTTGATTATAGCTGGATTCCTAGCTCCATTCATAAGTTGAGTATAGTTGGATTCATAGCTCCATTCATAGGTTGAGTATAGCTGGATTCATAGCTCCATTCATAGGTTGAGTATAGCTGGATTCGTAGCTCCATTCATAGGTTTAGTATAGCTGGATTCATAGCCCCATAAATAGGTTGAGTATAGCTAGATTCATAGCTCCATTCATAGATTTAGTATAGCTGGATTCATAGCTCCAATCATAGGTTAAGTATAACTGGATTCATAGCCCCATTCATAGGTTGATTATAGCTGGATTCATAGCTCCAATCATAGGTTGATTATAGCTGGATTCATAGCTCCATTCATAGGTTGGATATAGCTGGATTTATAGCGCCATTCATAGGTTGGGTATAGCTGGATTCATAGCTCCAATCATAGGTTAAGTATAGCTGGATTCATAGCTCCAATCATAGGTTGGGTATAGCTGGATTCATAGCTCCAATCATAGGTCGGGTATAGCTGGATTCATAGCTCCATTCATAGGATGAGTTAGCTGGATTCATAACCCCATTCATTTGTTGACAATAGCTTGATTCATAGCTCCATTCATAGCTGGATTCAAAGCTCCATTCACAACTGGATTGTAGCTGGATTCATACTAAGTGAATGATTACAATTTTAGTGTTGATGTTATTGAAGTGATGTGGTGTATTTTGGTAAGAAAATTAATATTGTAGTTGTTTTACCTAGAAAATGGACAAAGCCTGATTCATACCCAGTGTTCGCTTGCAAAACAAAAAAGGTTTTAATTGGTAAAAAAAGGCAAATTTTTCTTCTACCCAGTAAACTGTCAGCCATTCATACCAGTAATTCATAATCAGCTGTTTATTTTCAAGGTGAAGTTAATTAGTGAGGAACATGAAGAACATTTCAGGTGTAATTAATGACTGTTCTCAATCTAGACAAACAAAAAATGATTTTGTTTTGGGAAAAAAATGTTTGATGTTTTAGTTTTATATAGAAATTACATACAATTCTGAAAAGGTTCAACTTGTAGTTTGAATGGTGACTGATTTAAGATGTGCCTAATTGAGAATTTTGCAGTAACAAAAGCTGATAGAATGAAATGAGTTTGTAAATCAAAAATTTCATACATACAAAAAAACATCTTATACCTGGTAAATTTTGATTCTTGGATTTCCCAGCCAGATAACTGATAAGCCTTTTTATGACTTAATGAATCTGAATGTAACTGCTTCTTCAGCAAATCCAAGCCTTCAATTTCACCAAACTGTGAGGCAAATGGGATGTTTGGTGCATTTTCAAGATTATTTTCAGATTTTATCTTCAGTTTGATTATAAGCCATTTGAAAATTCACCTGCAACAGCTCCTGTAATGATAAGGTAGAAAATGGAGGGATTGTTGGGATCAGACTTCAGGGCGTTTTATGAGCTGTAAAAAGTTGTTTGATTTGTTTTTTTACAAGGTGCAGAACAATTTTGAAAGCTTAGAAACATCCGTTTGTTTGTAAGATTGGAAATTCTTGATTGGTTTCATGATGATCTTGTGGTTCGTAATAAATTTTGCATCTGAAAATTGATATTAAAAATCAATGAAAATTTGCCCAACAGACAACAGTTATGAGTAATTTTCATCGAGAAATTTGTAATGAACATCATGGATTGCAAAATGGCAATTTATCTCCTTGATAACTTTCACATCAGCAAGCCCAAACAAGCAGCTATTAAAAATGTCACTACTCCTAGCTGGCTGGTGACCACAAACCGCCGTCACTTGCGCTCAGGCCAGGAATTAAGCCTGCGACACCTTAATGAGATGTGTGGGTGCTTACAACTGTCATAACTGGACAGCAAAATTTAATGCATTTTGTTTGAATGTTCTTGGAATAAGTCCACCATTTTGAATTTCTCTGAGATACCACATCTAAATCAAATAAAGCTTTCAAAGAAATTTTGCCACTAATTTTTCAACTGAACCTGAATTTTGTAACTTAGATTGTATTTGGTTATGAATATTTAACTTTTCAACAGAACCATATCAGTATGATAAAAACAAATACAAGGACAGGTAAAATTGAGTTTAATAGTATAATGTTGCTGGAATAAGTCCTCAGCCTTTTCAATGACCCAATAACCACAGCTAATGAAGCTTCTAAGAAATGTGGTTGCTTATACTTGAAATAACTTAACTGGCAGATTGTATGTGGGTTATGAAGTTCACCTAAACAGTAAGTTTAAAAAAAAACAAGAACTTGTAAACATATTTATGTTTTGGCCAGATGTTTATTTTTGGTCGAGATTGCTTGCACCTTGCTCAACCTGGGATAAGAGAGCAGTTTGAAGCTACCGAAGATGGTTACTGTCAGTAGAAGATAATTAACTGGGGCTATAAGTGTTTCAACCTCAATTACTAGTAACTGTTTTGGTGCTGGGCTGAGAGAAATAGCCAGAAGTCTATTACCATTGTTTCTGTATTATAACAGAGATTGATGTTTTTGGTATGACGTTAATAAATAGATAACCTATTAAATAATTAAATAAATAGCACAATGATCTCCATCTATTGAAGTGGTGTACTGTCTACTTGGTTTTGCATGTGAAAGAGGTCCACTTAAGATTTGAACATTGTTGGGCAAATTGTGTCATGTTATACCAATGACTGTTAATACTTTTTCTGCTTACAGGAGTTTCAATACTGTTTAAAAAGCTTTTCCAGACCCTATATTACAAAGTGTCTGGACCAATTGGCTTTTTGTTAGTGTTTTGTTATTATACTAAGCAAAAGGCCCATTTTGTTAGCATGTTTTCATTAACAAAAGACCCAGTATGTTGATATGATCTTCATCATCGAAAGACCCAGTTTGTAGGCATGTTCTTCATCATCAAAAGACCCAATTTGTTGACCCAGTTTGTATGCATGTTCTTCATCATCAAAAGACCCAATTTGTTGACCCAGTTTGTATGCATGTTCTTCATTATCAAAAGACCCAATTTGTTGACCCAGTTTGTATGCATGTTCTTCATCACCAAAAGACCCAGTTTGTAGGCTGTCTTCATCATCAAAAGACCCAATTTGTTGACCCAGTTTGTATGCATGTTCTTCATCACCAAAAGACCCAGTTTGTAGGCTGTCTTCATCATCAAAAGACCCAATTTGTTGACCCAGTTTGTAGGCATCTTCTTCATCATCAAAAGACACAGTTTGTAGGCTGTCTTCATCATCAAAAGACCCAATTTGTTGACCCAGTTTGTATGCATGTTCTTCATCATCAAAAGACATAGTTTGTAGGCGTCTTCTTCATCATCAAAAGACACAGTTTGTAGGCATCTTCATCATCAAAAGACCCAGTTTGTAGGCTGTCTTCATCATCAAAAGACCCAGTTTTTAGGCGTCTTCTTCATCATCAAAAGACCCAGTTTGTAGGCTGTCTTCATCATCAAAAGACCCAATTTGTTGACCCAGTTTGTAGGCATGTTCTTTATCATCCTTCTGACTCCACACACTTAGACCAGCCCAATTGCGTTCATACCCCGATAATGACATCAACCCCACAATTCATTCCTTAAATATCCAGTATGTTGATGTGTTCTTCATAAGCATAAGAAACAGTTCATAAAGAAATTAACACCAGCATTTAAAGGACCCATTTTATTACTGTTCTTTAACAGAGAAGGAGCGAATTGGACATTAAATTTTGGACAGGGACAACTTGAAAGGACCAAATGTGATGGTTCATTCCTCAATTTGAAATATTTTCTATGACACTAATTGAAGTTTGATCGTTCAAGCCCTAGTGGATTGACCCAACTGAAAGTTTGTATGCAACGGTTGAACTCAATAAAATGGTTTGTTTTTCAACATGGAGTAAGTTAAGTGCACTTTGATGAGTCAAGGATTTCAACAAAATATTCAAATTAAAAAAGTTTTGAATATAAGTACTACTATGGATACTCATAAATCTCTGGGGACGATTTCCTCCTGGATGCTCAGTTCACCTGGTATGATCTCCAATCTCCAAAATAACCACCTGTGTAGGAGGCCAGTGCTTACTTTTTTATCGGAAAAACAAATATCTTCATTCCATTGTAGGCTTGGGAAACCCACCCTCAACATTCATTGTTCATCCGCTACCTTGCTTTGTATTTGATTTTTTGGCCTGATCGGAATTTGATTTTTTCGGAATTTGATTTTTTCGCCACTTCAATAGAGATTTGTTTGTAATTCTAGTAATCTTGTGTTTCTTTCAAAGTCTGTAATGATTATTGAAAGCCGATTATTTTCAGTAACTTGTTTGAGGGGGAGCTTAAAAACCCCATTAATATCAATACGGATATGTTTCAATTTTTATTGTCTCCAATTAAAAGGTTTATACCACGAAGATCTGATAAATTTACAGGAATGTACTTATTATTTATGAATATGTACCTTTACTTTTGCGGCAAGAATTTTATTCTTACAGAACAGTTTAATATCTATAATAAAAGCACGTGCATCTGCCAGTAATGATTTAGTCTGTTGAGAGACAGGCACCTGAATGCAATGATTTGAGCGCTTGCCATTCCCGAAAAAGAAAATAATTGAAATTATTTGCACAATTATTATTAATTGTACACATAATGAGTATTACAAGCTTTTAATTGAGGTTAGAAGCTATATGATTTTTTCCTTTTCGTTTCTGGGTGGCTTTAGACCTAAATTAGACTCCATTTCTAATTTAATTTTTTTTTTTTTAAAAACTTTGACCAATTAATTATGTTGACCAAAATAGTTCTGTTCAGTTCTGTTCAGTTCTCACAAGCATACAATGAACAGATGTTTATGGAGACATTAATAGAATATAATTTTCATATAATTATTTATTCTCTTACAATTTGTATTAAAAAGATAATTCCATATCTTTAAGAGGCTAAGATCTTTTTTTATTCATTTCCCTGCTAATAATATTTATTGTCATTACGGTACTAGTCTTACATGAAATTATTTAACACGCCCCCTCAAGATATATTCACTAATCCTTCAATTATACAATATTTTAAACACTGATTTTGAAATATCATGATGTCTATAAATCTTATATGAGATGTTTTAACGTTAAAATTATCCGGCTATCTTTTTCTGTACGCCTGACAGCGTTTAGTTAGGAGGAAATCAGGCTTATTGGTACCTGGCAGTACGTTTTTTTTCTGCTGAGAGGTTTCCAAGAGAAATTTTCAACTGTTGCTCAGAACTGCTCAAGACTGTCTGTGGTGAACATTTACCTTTCGTTTAGTGGATTTTAATCAGGGATTTTATTCACTGACTTTTTGTGTGGCTTTTTCGTGTGTTTTCCATCCCCATCGTGGTTTGGAAATATATTTTTTTGTTGTTGTTTGTAATTAAAAGTATCTTCAAGGGAATTACAAAAGTGTGGGGCTTGGATAGAAGCCCGTTATAAGGTATCTAAATCTTGTTTGATTACACACAAAAAAATTATGCGAAATTTTATTTTTACGCCTCTTTGGTGAAATTTTGCATTCGGAGTGGAAATACACCTTTTACAAAGTTAAATTATTGGATAGCATAAAAGAGCTTACTAGATGTTTTTTGTTATTGAAAAATAGAACGTATTTTGTGTACTTCAAAAAAATAATGTTCCAGTATATTTCTGTAAATTACCTTCGAGGCATAAGGAACTTATATTAATTCTTTTATATTTTCAGAGGGCAGTATTTCGACCCTTCACCAAGTGAGCGAGCATTTACAGAGGATAAGAGCGAAAAGTACGGTGTTCAGCAAAATACTGGAACAGGTACACTAATTGCACCAAATCATTGTGACATAATTGTGTGTGGGTGTTGTTTTGTTGATATTGATGACTCTCTAGTTGTCTGTCATTGAATAATCATTGCTCAGTGTTTGTGATACAGTGATAGTCTTTGAGTCATTTTGTCATTGGCATGCTAAAACTTGATACCTTGTAACTTTGTATACATGTTGCCAGAAACAATTTGCGCATGTACAGCAAGGTTCCGTAACTCTGGCCTTAAACATTGTTGAGTTATGTCCCTTGCTTGACTGAGTAAAAATAGCAACAACAGACAATAGTTTGCTGTGTGGCTCTCTTGTTGCCCTTAAAGGGACTGGACACCAGATAATACCATTGATAGAAAAAAGAAAATAGTCAAAAACTTAACATAAAATTGATATCCTTGTGTACAATGCATTGTATCTTATTGACATATCACATAGCTTACAACACAAGTATACTTTCACAGTTTTTGCGTGTTTTTCACATTGGAAATTTACTGAGGGTGTCTACCATTTAAATACCAGAAATTTAAAAATGGCTTTGGTATATGTATCTATACTAATGATGTGATTTTTACATTGTAAATATACACACTATACACTGGGAAGCCATTATGCGCTTTTTGAACTGGTAAACTCAGCAACAGCAACAATTTTTTTTTTAACCATGTAAGTGATGTATTATCAGCCGCATACAAGCTCGTAATAAAAATTCTTGTCTTTTTTGGAGGAAATTATGTCCTTGCCAATTTTGTGAACCTCAGGCCCCAATTTCTCGAAACTTCTTAAGCTTAACAGGCTTAAGTTGCTTATTTCAATTAGCCAAAAATCATACTTATAGTGATTTTTTATAAATGAAAAATGGTTTATTGTGATAATCGTCATGATAATTCCAATCTTAAGTATTAAAACATTTAAAGGAGTATTTAAAACGCAAAATATTGAAAGACAAAAATAGTGGGTTTAACTTAATCCTGTTATAAGAGACTTAAGAAGTTTCGAGAAATTGGGGCCAGGTGTTTAGTCCCTTCAAACATAAAAACTGACATTCAGTGTATATTGTTCCATATTACAACATCGAGAAATCAAACCAATTTCTTAGTAATCATCAAAATTCTTATGCTTGCCAAATGTCATGATAATGTCAGATAGCCAATGCTTTGTAGAAGGAGGTTATACTAGTTCTTTACAAATTAGATAGCTGAACAATACTCTACCTTGATTCATGTTACTAGGGTAATCACAAGAGAATATCGGTAAGATTTTATTGTTAATAACCATCAGGTAGTTTATACACTTTTATTTTCATTTTTTGCTTTGTTTTAATCCTCTATATCACTCCTTCCATAACTTTATGAGCTTTGTTTATGAGCTTGTGATGTAATAGATGGTAGTATTACTTCTCCCTAGTTTATGAGCTTTGTTTTTTTTTAAATTGTGATCTGTAAAAGATGGCAACGATTATACCCACAGATAGGAGTTTCACCCGCAGATAGGAGTTGTGTATGTCCCATCACTTCAGTTCACAAAAACTTGTGTAGTATATAGCTTCATAATGATTGAACCGACTCACATGGAACTTCATAGGAATGTTGGTCAGCATGGGTTATTGTGTACCTGCAAGTTGTGCCACATTTCACTCCTTCTAACAAGAGTTATGGCACTTACCGTAGAAAAAAATAGTCTGAAAAATATTGTATAGCATGTAGATCCCAGACTATTTCACCTACACACATGAAACTTAATAGGTATGTTCATCAGGATAAGTTGTTGTGCAACTGCCATTTCTTTTACATTTCACTTCTTTAAAATACACAACTCAACATTCAACAATTCATGGGTCCATGCAGTGTCTCGCGATGTTCATTGTGACTGTGATAGCTCGAGTTCTGTTAGTGTTATTATCTAACATTGGTGTCAGCTTTTAAAGCTTATCAGAATATTATTCCATAAATGTCAAGAAATGAATTCCATCCCCATTACATCATCTTGTTTTTCATTGGAAAGTTTTAGTTATTTATATCCTTCTTATCTTTGGTGGTGTGCAAACACTAGTTTGACATACATTGACCTTGAAAACTTGGTACACATGTTCACTTGGTAATTACATATATTGTATAGCAGGTGCAATAACTCTTAAACATATGTTTATTGTGCGTCTAGATTGCGAAAAAATATTGGACGTTATCACACAAGCTTTGGCATCCTCTGCTGATCTTGCAGCAGAGATAGAGCTTAAAATAATAGCTGTTCCAATATTTGCATGGAGTTTCATTTCTACTGTCTAACTTTTAAGTTTGTATGACATCATAGAAAACCATTTTTCAGTATTAAAAAATTACTGCTTTTTCATCTTGCTTTTAAAGCTGCACTTTCACAGATATACCATTTTTACAACTTTTTCATTTTTTGTCTTGGAAAAAGCAAATTTTTGCTTAAATATCTGCAAACCAATGATATAAGATTGCTGACAAAAATTCAGATTGTTGATTTTCATATTTCCGTTCGAAAATTGATGTTTTATGGTCTAAAACGTTACTAGGGGTTTAAGAAAAATGCATAAATCATCAATTTTTGAACTTGAATATAAAAATCTGCGATCTAATTTTTTGTCAGCAGTCTTATATAACTGGTTTCCATGGATTTTCGCAAAAATTGGGTTGTTCCAAGACAAAAAATAAAAAAGTTGTCCAAACGTTTAATCTGTCAGAGTGCAGCTTTAATTATTCCCTTCATTAGCTTGTCCTGTTCTTTTATAGCCGTACTGTTGTTGTCATTAACAATACGTTTTAACTCTCATGCCATGAGTTTAAAAGAATGTTCAGGATATTGAGTGAAACTTGGTACATGTATTGCCAGAGAATATACATGTGTGCAGAAGGGCAATAACTATGGCTTTTATAATTGTGTAATTCTACACCTTGTTAAACTGAAACCCCCTTACAAAATATGAGCGTTCATTTGCTCTCCCCAACGCTCTTGTAAACAGTCATCTGTCTATGACGACCCTTGCTTATAACTGTTTAGTATTATGTCCTCACTTAATGCTGTTTATGATCATCCTCACTTTAAGCTGTTAAGGACCATTCTTATGTTGAGCTATTTAGGACCACCCTCACTTTAAGCTTTTTAGGACCATCCTCACGTAAAGTTGTTTTGGACCGCCCTACTGAAATCTTTTTAGGACCATCATTACTTAAAGCTGTTTAGGACCATGTTTAGGACCATGTTTGTTTAAACCTGTTTACAACAGCCCACACTGATACCAGTTTAGGACAATTCTCACTTAAAGCTGTTTAGGACCATCCTCACTTAAAGCTGTTTAGAACCATCCTCACTTAAAACTATTTTGGACAATCCTCACTAAACACTGTTTTAGGAACATCTTCACTTAAAGCTGTACAGACCATCCTCCCTTAAAATGTGTAGGACCATCCTTACCTGAAGGTGTTTATGACAATCCTCCCTTAAAACTGTAAAGGACCATCCTTGCGTAAAGCTGTTTAGGACCATCTTTACCTAAATCTGTTTAGAACCAGCCTTACCTAAATCTGTTTAGGGCCATCCTTGCTTAAATCTGTTTAGGACCATCCTTACCTAAATCTGTTTAGGACCATCCTTACTTAAATCTGTTTAGAACCAGCCTTACCTAAATCTGTTTAGGACCATCCTTACATAAAGCTGTTTAGGACCAGCCTTACCTTAATCTGTTTAAGACCACCCTTACCTAAATCTGTTTAGGACCAGCCTTACCTTAATCTGTTTAAGACCACCCTTACCTAAATCTGTTTAGGACCAGCCTTACCTAAATCTGTTTAGGGCCATCCTTGCTTTAAGCTGTTACCACCCTTAATAACTACCTCCTTTACATAACTACCTTTCTTTGGTCATGTGCATTTGTTTTCCCAGGGCTAATACAACTCCTAGTATGTTATGAATATTTAGATGAACTAATTGGAGCTAAGATTGATGTAGCTAATCAGATTTACTCCTTATAAATAACGGACCTATACAGTGAATGGAGTCAATGATGTATGACCTTAAGGTTGCCTTAAGTTGAATATTGAATATCACCCGTGGTTATTTCGGGTCATGTCAAAATGTCTCAGAAAAAAAAGAAGAGTTCATGACATAACTTTTCTTAGGCATTGCTGAGAATAAAAAGGCTGAAAATGCCTACGTGCAATATTAACTAGTTAGTTACATATTAAAGACTCGTAAAATATTTGAGAACCTGTAATATTTCGAAAATAGAATTTAGGTTTCAAAATAAAACTAATAATTGACAAAGAAATTGGATTTCTCTACACCTGATGCTTGTTATTGAACGCTTGGTTATAAACTGGGTGAGTTTGAATAACGTATTTCTAAGAAATACGGAGACCTAGATGATGTTTGGTTACCAGACGTTTGATGTATTTTCATTTTCTGCAGCTATGTGGTGGGTTTTTGCTTTTCCTTGGCATTATTATGAGTAGGACTTGATCAATTATTTTCTATTTTTTTATTTGTTGTGCCTCAGTTAGATTTTATAGTTGTTGGCGGGCAATTAATTATGCGCTGAGTTGCATTTGTAGAAATAACAGCAAAATTTAAAAAGGAAATGACAATATATTAATGTCTACAGTTGAAACCAATTTGGTGGATTTGCTAGGATTGATTTCCTCATTGGGTTGAACTGGATGTAAAGGACTGATTTTGTTTTGCACTTTGTAAGCATTCCCGCTTGGCTTGATATTGGCGAGGCTTGAATCTTTTTGGTCGGTCCCAGGGATATCAAGCTTTCAATGGGTTTCGACTGTACTAATAAAAGAACCAGATAAAAAGCAAAAAATAAGGCCATCCTTAAAAAGATGTTTGCAGTGGATGACCGCTTCCATTTAATGTCGCAATAATCTCGAGCTCATGAGCTCATAAACATTGTTATGTATGCTGTTGTGATATATATTAATTTCTGACGAACTTACCCATGGAAAGTATTAGGCCACAGCGTAAACCAAATTATTCCCATTAATGGCCTTAAAAGTTTCATTGCTGCCAGTAAAAGATTTAAAACACAAATCACTGTATAGGTCCGTTATTAATAACAAATAATCCGATTAGCTTCATCGTTCTTACAACCAATTTCGACCAATATTGAATACCAGCCCAGGAATCATTCCCTTATCTGTATAAAATCTTTGGCATAAATATTCATACTGCGTCATTTGTATTATAACGTTATTAATTAGGTAATTTCATATTGGCCTAGTTACTGTATTTGCCTGAGCCTGAAATACAAAGTGGTTTAATTATTCAATAGGTTCAAGTATTCCAAATAGAGTTATACGAAGCACATTTTTTTCAAAACAGTCGGAAAACGGAAAACAAAATGGCTACTTTTAAAAATAATTTTCAGCATATTTCTCATATTAAGCGAGTTTCGACAGCCAATGAAAATGGCCCATTTCTCCAATCCTATATTAGGCGGGTTTTGTAGCCAATCAAAATGGAGGAAACTGATATTAGGCGAGTTTTGTTTATATTGGCCGAGTTTGGTCAATATTGAGCAAATTCTGGCATATATTGTCTTCAATTGTCTGGTATTGGTACAGCAATTGTCTCTGTATCTCGTCAAATACGTAATAGTTGATTATTAATATAGGATACGAATCGGGTAGTTAGTCATAATATTTATTTCATATATCTGTAAATGTTTAATGTAAAATTTATCTTTAAGTATGGTCATACATATTTTCTATACTACACACTGTGTTTTCAGAACCCATATCTCATATTTGCATAGTTCGCATGAATCAATTTACTTCTGAAATGTATACAAAAATATTTTGGTTTATTTTTAAAGCTTTTTTTAAGGTATTTTTTATCGGAAAAAAAAGAAGATGTAAATAAATATGAAATAAAAGAAATATTTATATTAAATCTCGGTTGATCTAAAGCTTATTATGTTGCTGCTGTCTTATGGTATATGTGGGTTATAACAAACCGCTTTATGTTATACAACTCAAAAATCAACTGACTAACTTAATATTTCTTATGTAATATAATTAATATATATAACTTAGAATTTAGGAAACAATTATAGTGGAGTTACGAAACATTTCTATGCAGATTTAATGCATTTATTGTTATGTGTAATATTTCTACTGTTCACCAATTTAACATGATTTTGTATGCAAAGAAATAAGCGGAATAAAAACAGAGAATAAAAAGAATATTATAAATAGATGTTCATGAACAAAACAGCTTTATTTATGCTGTATATTTTTTTCAGGACCTGCGTGCGGAGAACCTAGCGCGGTTCAGCACATCCTGTCCATCCCTCGACAACGAAAGTCGAAACTCCCCGCTTCCGGTTATAGATGAAGCAGGTAGGAAATTTTTATATTGATTAAAAATTATGATAGTTGGACCTAGGTTGGGTAGAGAATCTAGCGCAATTATGCTCTTCATGTCATGAATGAAGTACAGTCGAAACTCCTCTTGTCGAACTCTGTAATCTGGATGTTCCAATGATGTCAACTTAATTTGGGTTTAATTAGACATGTTTTGTATTTCGGTTATATTGAATGTTCGTTACCTCAAAGTTTCCAGAGGTCCCAACAACATCTACTTTTGACTGTAGGTATGCTTATTATTTGGAATTTAAGCTTCGTTCATTACTTACAGCCCGATCCTCAACTCTCACAACTCCATGTTATGCCTCGTAGATGAAGCAATATGAAACTAAAGAAACATATTTTTTATATGAATGCTTTGGCCAAAATGTTGAGATTAGCACTGAAATCAAATTTATCTTTTTAATTACTATAAAGGATATGACAAAGTACCTCTGTTAAAAATATTCCAAATGAGCCATTTAAAGGTTTCCATGCCATTTATTCATTATTTGTCTCCTATTTAGACCATCACAAGTCTATGGTGGACCTTGCGGATGACAATGTGGGGGACTCTGGCGCAAGCCCTGCATCCATGTGTTCGGGGGACGTGTATTCTTCAGGTCCTGACATCGCTGACGGCTCCGACGGAGTCCATATCATAGTTGACGGTACTACAACAGATAGCTCCACAGACATTGGCCTAGAGACTCAGGAATATGATCGGTTTCTTAATGGTGAGCTCAACTCTGTTAAATTCAAATGTCTTCATATAGAACCCAGGGCTCTCCTTCTACATATGGGAATGGGGACCTGGGCCCTGAGAAATGGAAATTAAGTGTTCTTTTAGCTAAAAAGAAGAATTGTGACAGTTGACTGAAAAAAAATTGAATGAAGTCAATGATGTATGGCCTTAAGATTAACTAAAGTTGCATATTGAATCTGAATACAAGTCTCACTTTTTTAATAATTTTAGAAAAAATATTTTGTAAGATATATTCTTACATGTATATGAAAAGCAAAATTGCCAAAGTCATAATTGTGACATAGAATATTGGTTAACCTTAAAACATGATACTGTGATTTATGAAAATAATTGTTAAAATGATATTATTTTCTCAAAATAGTTGATGCCATTCTCAGGTGTGAAGTTTTTATGAAAATATGTTATAAAGCATTGAATTGGATATTTTTAACAAAGGGATAAGTTATTTTTGAATTTTAGAATGGTATTAACAAATGAATGTCTATGTGAATATGTGAATGACCATTGTGTCACATTGTGATTGGGGATGAACAACATTTCAATGCTTGAAAACATAAGGCATCATATAACTGTTGAATGGAAAACAATACAAGTCTTTTCACATCTTTCTTTCTTTATCTTACGTTGTTCAACACACCACTATTTAAAAAATATCACTTCAAATTCAAATTGGGTTGTGACAACAGAAATGGCCCGCTCACTGATATAAAAATTTGTATAGGTGTTATGCACCAGTCAATTGTAACCACGGCCCCCCCCCAGGTCCGGGGTATACCGATGATAGCCGGGGAAATGTTTTTTTTTTTTTAAACCTTTCAGCTCCGCAGTGCCGGGTGAATGTTGTGGTAGAAATAGAGAGGGAAATGGGCCTAACCTAAGGTCCCTTGGGTGCGGGGGCATTTGGCGGGGATTTTACCGTCAGTTCATCCCTGCAGTGCAGGGATTTTAGCCGGGGTTGCCTGGACCGAAAGTGAAAGTCCCTGCTGTTCCCAAGATCTGGGGTAGCTGTGCTTACAATTGACTGGTGCATTATACAACACTTGCATGTAAAATAGACAGTAGTCATATGCATTAACATGGCAAGTCTCAAAATAACAAATAAAACTATTAGGATAGTGAGATACTTACAGAAATGAAAGGTCAACTGTCTTAGATCAGATGTAAGACTAAGAAAAATTTAAAACCCCAAAGTGAGTTATTTCCCATTCTGTGGTAATATTTTATTCATCAGCTATAAGAAAGTTTCAAAGGGGAATAAATCTGAATTATCACTTTCTACGATCATTAATATCTTGAGCCTCTAATCTATACACACCAATCAAGACCATTGTTTGTAATGCCTAATCTGATTTGCTATGAAATCAAATCATGCTTTCAGGATTGGACACAATGTGACTTACACATGGTGAATTACAGAAATTTTTACTGAACATTAAAACTTTATTTGAAACAACTGTTCCTACCTTCCCTACAGTAAAACAAGAAGAAATTGTTACCATAAAAAATATTTAAAAAATGCTACGCCTCCATTTATTTTCCTGGTTACTCATTGCAGACTTCTATGGGGGCAACGTTCCACAGGTGCGTCGCCGTAGTTTCAGTCCACAGCCAATGAAACCCCCTGTACTACAAGAAAGGGAACCGGACAACAACAACATGCTCATACATGCTAACAAGAGGTAGGAACCAGTATATTCAGTTTTAGAAATTGATTTTCTCTAAGTTGTTAAATCTTTCAACTGTGTCCTGATTCAATATTAATGCATTTTGGATGCGTTTCTAGAGTTTATTGAACAGGTTCCAGGTCATATCCTTCATCGTGCTTGGAGTTAAGTTTAGCAGATCTTGTCAGCCATCTCATGAACCAGTTAAAAGACCCTTATCAAACTATCTTGGTTATTTATGTTTTATGGGAACATGAACTGCACACAGGCAGATGGAAGGAACTCTTTGAATTCTCTTGAAGAAGCTGAATTTAATGCTGTCTTTAGATTTTATAACATCATATATCACAGTTTTTTTTTGATCTTCAGAAAATTAAAAAAGGCTGTTGTTAAAGCATTTGTGGCAGCAACCAATCATTGACCTCATAATTGTTTAGTAGTAACTTTAATGTTGCCCATTTCTGGAAAACTGTTATTGATAATCTCATGAAACTTAGTAGTTTGTGGTAGGATTATTGGATGTGCTTGCCGGCTGTCTGTCTAGTTGTCTTGTTTATCTTTCTCAGAGTTATGACCCTTTGTTCTTGTACTATTAGTGCACATTGAGAATGTTGTTAGCGCCAACATGATTGCATTCGATTTTTCTACCTTTTTACAGTGACTCAGCATTGTTCGTAGATATGAGTCATTCACACACACTGTTTTCCAATCACATTCATGATGGCAGACTGCCAGCAATATTGGATAATTTTGTATTGCACTCTTCTTCAACAGTTGGTGTTGCATCTATAAAATTCTTGATACTTCACAGAAATAATTGGCTTAAGCAGGTGTGGTGCATTAACTGATTATTTTCAAATCAGATTCAAGATGGCTGACTGGTGGCCATATTGGATTTGCTATATATTTCATGCCCTACATAACTTGCACAGTTTCACATCACATTAGTTTGACCATCAATTAATCTTGAATTATCTTCCTTTAATCTTGTTTGACGGTCACAATATTTTGGCCAGAAATTGCTGTGAGTTGTGACATTTGTGAAGTACCTGTATGATTGAAATAAAGGGAGGGTGGGGGGTTGCGGACAAAGATTGTAATCCTATATGTTTCAAGAACCATTTTTCTGAAAGAAACGAATATTATGTAGCGATGTGCACCGTATGAACAGAGAAAAACAGATGAGTAGTGCCATCTTCATCTGGTGCCCTTGTCTATTTCATTGAGACAATGGTCATTCTTCTAGAGGAAAATCAGTGATTGGATTAAAAAAAATGCAGATAAAGAAATCCCATATCTTAAAGGGACGGTACACCAGATTGGCACCAAAAAAAAGTTTTCTGTAACGAATCTCAGGACAATTATTTAATATAATGTGTTATGCTTTGATATCATAATTGTAAAAAAAAGTACCAAAATGTAAAACAAAAATTGTGTCGGAGACTGAGTTCGTACCCGTGTCGCCCAAATTGCAGTCCAGCGTCGTATCCACTGAGCTACGACAGCTTACTCTAATTGGGTGACATAATTAGGCTATAGCCCTCACTCGGTAATATCAAGTGATAACACCGACTAGCCAATCATGCATAAAGAATGAATTCTACTAGGTAGACATACCCAGTAATCTTTTTTAATGGAAAAATACGTAATTACTGCTAAACTTAAATAAATTGTAAACTATGTGGTTCTTCAGTTAGTAAGTTTCAATGCATTGTACACATTAATACCAAGTTTATGACGGTTTTCGACAATTTTCTTTTTTTCTTGCAAATTGATCATCTTGTGCACAGTTGCTTTAGCATATACAGATGAATATAAGCTATGTCTAGCATATTATCAACACATCTTCATTTCAATGATGTAACTTTTTATCGACATATTTTATTGAAAAAATGAAATGCTGTTGCATCAGTGTTTTTAATCAGACTTTAATTTCAAACATGACATATTAATATCTAACTTAAAAAATCTTAATCGTATTCAAGATATCATTAAAAAAAATCAGGTACAGTAAAAATGTCATTAACATTTAAAAAGAACACCTGTGCCATGTGAACATTTATATTTTCTATATTATGTTAAAAATTTAAGTATTGATGTAAACAAAAGGAGAAACCAGGAAATGGTAACACAACATAGCTCCCTATGACGCAGCATTTTAATTCCCTCCAAGCCACAGATGCAACCAGGAAATTGTTTCGATATGCTGCTTTCTAATGCAGGAATTTACTGTTACAGCCTATATTTCAAGAGGAACTTTTTCTGCCATTTACGTTTGACATAAAACAGACTTGCAGTAAAAATTCATGAAATGTTTCTTTTCTGAACATTTTCATAAAATGATAGATAATGGTAATATGTTTAGTGATATGCTCGTATTATCTGTCAATAATGTTGAAATAATGTATTTTACAGTCTATGAATGAACACAGGTATTGAATTTCTGGGAAATTAGACGATAAATTCAATAAAAATCGACTTATCTTTTTTGAAAATTGAATGAAAGGAAGAAATCACTTGAAAATGTATAAAATGAAGGTGTAATAAAATGTTTTTATGACATTGTATGGTATTTAGGTTTAGACTTTATAAAATTTAGGTTAGGGCAGTGGTTAGAGCACTTGTTTCTCAACCAGGCATCTCTGGTTTGACTCCCAGCCATGGCGCATGTGAGTTTGGGTTGTGGGTAACCAATTCCAACAATTGGGCTTCTCCAGGCTCTCTGGTTTCCCCCCCCAACAAGACTATACATTAACTTAACAAGAAAAAAATCTTTTGAAAATATATGAAATGAAGGTGTTATAAAATGTTTTATGACATTGTATGGTATAAGGTTTGGACGTCATAGAATTTAGGTAGTCTGGTAAGGGCAGTGGTTGGTGTGCTTGTTTCTTACCAAGGCATGTTGGGTTTGATTCCCAGCCTGGGTACATGTGAGTTTGGTTTGTGGGTAACCAATTCTGACAAGTGGGTTTTCTCCGGGCTCTCTGGTTTCCCCCCCACAATACAAGACCACACTCTCACTTAACAGCGTGCCAACGAAAGTGATTAATATAATACTGTAATAACTTGTTTCACAATCATTGTAAAATATAAATGACAGCACAAATTGAAATAAATAAAATCAAAGTTTTTCTAAAACCTGGCATTGTCATAAAATACATCGAAAATCAAAAGACAATGTTGTATTGTTAACATCTTGTTCTATAGAGGCAAGAAAGTAACAAATCTCGGAATATATCAGACTGTAAATATGTTTTAGTCATTAACTGCTAACAGACAATGATAAAAACATGAAAGAGTTATGTTGTTTATTTGTTATGATGAACCCTGTCAGTGGGACTTGGCTGAAATGCAGCTGATTTTCATGGCACTCATAAATCACTGTCAGTAAGGCCAGAGATGTTTTATTCTCATCCCCACATGCTATTATTGAATAAAAACACTCTAATTGGAAAAAATTCTCATCGGGCAGAAAATGGGGGACTTCTTTAAAATTGAAGCCTCAATCTCATGCTTTTTATTTTAAATATATCGATGACCTCAGTTCAAAATGCCGAAGCTGCAGTTTTTCTTTTTCAGAATTTTTACATCACTAAAATTGTATAGGCGAGCCGCATCTAACTGAAAAATGCCGAGTAAATAGTCCAATGAGAAAATGCTGTTGTATCATGTGATTAGAATGTTGAGCAGTGATTGGACATCTCACAGAGAAGCAAAAATGCCGAACCCTCAGAAATTCTAACTGCAAAAATTGTAACATCTGCATTTTGGAAAAAAAAACGTGTGATCAAATTACCAAGATTGAATACTAAAAACTTTGCTACTGAAAACGTGGGATTTTGTAGCTACGACATTTGAAAGTGTGCGTCTGAGGCCATCGATATACTCCATCCACACATCTTACAACTTTTAAGCGTACCTTGACCTATTGCAATATTTAGGTCATAAAATTCTCGTTTGTGCATTGTCCGTCCCTCTTTTACCATCAACATTCAGGTCGTGAAAGGTCTAATTTTAAAATGCGGATGAGATTCTAAAGTAAAGGTTCCTTTGGCCTAATTGTCTAAGGTCAGCTGAAATTGGTAACTATATTGCCAGACATTGGTTAGTGTGTTTTGCTCATTGAAGCTCTGGAATTTTGACTTGCTAGTGACCCTTTCTCTGGTATGAAGCAATTATTTGCTCCTAAGGTATTAGGTTGCTTCAAGTTCAGTTTTGACTTTTCATCAATCCAAAATTATTTGTCTGTCAGTGGTAAGTAGAAAACAATTAAGGCAGTGCATAAATATTTTTTAGGTGAGATTTTTAGCTTGTGTCTGTATCTGCCAAGAAAAAGAGGCAAGATGATGTCATAGCATATGTGTCATCAGCCATCACCTTTTCACCCTTCTTTGCCGAAGCCAATAACCGGCTACTAATCACCAATGGCCAGTTTTATATTATGAGAATTTCACTATTCATTAAAATGATGATTCTGAGTGATAAATATACTGCTTCATTTATATTTTACTTCATTTGTTCAAAAATGAAAAAAGAGTGTGTTTTCCCCCATAAAATGGGCTATGGTGTATGCCCCATAACTCAGGTTAAAAGCCCCTGTCAGGATGCACAAACTTTACCTTCCAGGCCATGACTCAAAACTCACTCAAGATATTTCTATGATCATTTAAGCACATTTTATGAATGACAATTATAATCCACACTTATATTGCATGGCCTTTAACTGTGACTTTATATAAGATATTTGTCTTATTTTTCCCCTTGACTTTGACCTTGTATGTTTTTTTGAAGAAATGAAGTTGAGGTAACGTCATGTCCTTGATGTTGTCAATGTTAGCATTGTGGTCATTATCATTCAATAACTTTTAAACCTTGGCTTTTATTACTTCATGATATTCTTATGAAAATTGGAACACATGTTCACTTTGAAAATACAATTAAATAGCTTTTAGTCCCATAACTCTGGGTAAGATAATAGTCCAGTTATTCCCCTTTAAGTTGACTGAAAAGGTATTATAAGGAGCATTGACATACACTACAGCACTGTGTTGGTCTTATAATAAATGCAAGAAAATAATAAAATTCTAGTCGGAACAAAATATTGAATTTCTAAATATGTGATCTTGAACAAAAGAAAATAATGAAATTCTAATATATTTGAGTTTGAATGGAAGCAAATATTGAAATTATAAAGCTGCGAGTTTGAACAGAAGGAATTAATGAATTCCTGAATAGATTTGAACAGAAGCAAATATTGAAATTATAAAGCTGTGAGTTTGAACAAAGAAAATAATGCAATTCTAAATATATGTGAGTTTGAACAGAAGAAATGAATGAAATTCTTAAACTGTAAGTCGAACAATTATGAGGAATGGAATGTTTCATACCTGGTAATATACAGGCATTGCAGTGCTCAAGGAAGTTGAATGATAAACAATAGTTGAAAATTTGGCAGGTCTAAATCTTTTCCGAAGGCAAATCTGTCATCGTGTCTTGGCTGTCTTCAGACTTGAAGATTAATGCAGATATCTTGGGAAAAAATAGGTGAAAAGAGAAATAAATAATATATCAAATATTGATGCTTGTACTCATGTATAATTCTGTCTGTGTGCAAAACATGATATTTTAATTTTTATGTATTACATGTTGAAACGAAAATTCAAGATTATGTACAAACATTTTCCCTGAAAAAAAAAGAAGTCTGATGTTATATTTAGTTTGAACAATATATAGTTTTTTACAATGATTGTGAAGAAAGTTATGATAACTTATTAAGTCACTCTTATTGGCACAATGTCTGGCGTAACCCCCCCCCCCCCCCCCCCCCCCCCCCCCCTATTGTCCGACTTGGTGACCAAGCACTAACCAATCTCACATGTGCCAAGGCCTGGAATCTAACCCAGGTTGCCTAGGTGAAAAGCAAGTGTGCGTAGCTCTGCCCTAACAGACAACCGATAATTTGAGTACATGTATTAGCCAATGCACTTTTAAAATAATGAAATGTACATTTTTCTTCTTTTCTTCTCTTTTTAATGTTGTGTACTTTTAATTTTAAGACAGGTTTTTTTTATGTTTGGTGTTAATTATTTGGCCAAATAATTTTTACTACCTGTAGCAATTATTAATTTTAATAAAAATGAGGTTTATTGTCTATATTATATATCTTACTCATTTGTATAGAATTAAAATCTTTCTATCCAAGCCAGATGTATTTTAGAAATAAGCCAAGAAAATTATTTTTCTCAAATTCTGGTAGGTATATCGAAAAAATGTTATCCCGTCTTAAGCCTTTTTTAGTTGATATTACAGTCAATAAGTCTTAAATCAAACTTAAACTTTAAAAGTACACCCAAACTGTAGAAAGTTTGATTGAAATCAGATGAAACATCACATTTATGTGGTATTAAAATATGCAAGTTCAGTGTATGTTCTAAGAGTGCAAAAAAAGTGTTGTAGAAAATTTGATTGAAAACATCTGAAACTGTGATCATTAAATTTGGTGCTGAGCTATAAACCTTTATTTTAATGAAGAGTAAACAGAAGCTGGTAGGTAAATTTCAAACAAATTATGTGATATTAGGTTTATGTGATAATTAAAACTGACATAGTATGTTTCCAAAATAAACAAATTTGCTCTAAAGATCGTTAATTACAAAATGTTTTTTGTTGGGGAATTGATCCAGTTGAACTTGTGGTAAACCATATGGCAGAGGATGTCTTTGAGAGGAGATTGTATTCACAGTTTATAAGAAAACAGAAGAAATCAATCATTGGAAAATTGGTTAATTTATTTCTCAGATATGCGTTTGATTTGGAGAAGGGGTGCTATCTAGAAACATTAGCTGGTACTGATGATTTTAAATACTGAGAACCATTTGGACGCTTCTTGTTTTTGATGAACGGCTGTCAGACTCTTGGTTTTGAGATAACACTTTAGATGATATTACAGTTAAACTGCGATCATTCAAGGACACTGGTATCTGAGCATAAACCTCTGAGTGATACTAGGTTTCCAAAGACTCAAGCTTCCATTTTAGTTACTTGTAATGACTTACAATGTATTTTCAAAGTTTGAAGTCGTCATACCGGTTGTTTGCTTTTCGGGGAAAATGTGTAAAACTAATATGACCTTAAGGTTACATCACAAAGTATTGTGCATGATTTGTGTATTTTGGACCAGTGCTCGAGTCATTGACTTATTGAGGTTTAGTTTATGAGTATATTTTATATGAAAATAGAAGGAATAATGATTGAAACTTATAAGCCTCGACTGCAACCGATCATTTGTGCTCCAATGATCACCTGCTCGAATAATCACAGTTTTTCTGTATAATTATTTTATGTATCATGTAAGGCCATAACAGGTGCAGATAACATACAATTCTGTCCTTAGCTAATTGTCCTTTTGGTGTTTTGATGCAGTTTTTAATAGAGTTATTGTCCTTTTGTTAGAGTTATATTGTACAGTATACTCTATATAATTATGATGACTCCAGATGAAACGAATATAATGAAACTTCAGAAATAAAAAAGATCTGGGCCTGATTTTATTACCTCTGTATTTACATTTTATTATTAACAAACCTTCCAAAATGTGTATGCTTCTTCCATAAAAATAATATTAATGATGTTTTTTATCATCACCAAGACAAAGTGCCTGTGGATTAATTATTCCTAAATTTTAAATTTTGCCAGAGTTATGGCCCTTGGCTATTTCAGGACTGTAATTTGTTTGCCATTATTAGATAGCATTGGTCTAGGGACTATCAGATTTCTTTAATGATTAAAAAGAGATTAGTGTTTGCTTTTGGTTGTAACTTTTTTGTTGTTAGTATTGATCGACATTCAAGTTTGCTTCAAATTTTAATCCAGAAGAGCCCTTGAATGGGCTTCTTAAAAGCCAGTTTTGCTTCTTCGGCAGGGGGCTTTGTCCCCTTTTAATCACATTGGCGGCCTTAAGTTGACCCCCCCTCCCCCAGGGCCAGCAGCCATGTCAACTACATCCATGTATGTCATTTTCAACATAAACCACCTGTAAAATTTGAACATGCAATAGATCTTTAAAAACATTACATATATGATGTGTACATATAAAGCATCATCTAAATATATTTAAAACGATAACATACTTGATGTTTCAAAATTACAGAATAAATGTGTTGTATGGAATCAGTAATTTTCACAAAATCAGCTGTTATCAAAAGATTGATCATGGGGGAAATAGCCCTAGACAGTTCCTGGCAGATCTTGGCATATTGCAAACTTTCTATGGGTCTACCTGCGGCTACCTACATCAGAACTGACACAGAAACCAGCACAATCTCTGTTGGTCTTAAATTTTTGATGTATGAAAATGCTGTCTGATATATTGATTTAAAAATGGCAGTAGAAGTATGTAAGCCCTCTGATTTTCACAGAAAGAAATGTGCAGGTACTAGTATTTGTCATACTGCGGCCTGTGGATGACATCTTCATCGTGCAAAAACAGTACTGTTGACCAGAAACCTTTAAAGAAATTGAAATGAAACTGTTAAGTTATTTGAAGCAAGTTCCATCACTTTTTGCTAAAATGCTTGTAGAATTATGCCTCGTGATTTACTTGATTTACATGGAAAAACAGACAAGCATTCGCACCTGCTTGTTGTGGTCTAAATTGGCATGTAGCTGCTTCGAAAATTGAAACAACACATGCACAGTAAGGTTATTCAATAAGCAAACTAAATGAAGCTTAAAAGCATTATGTAAATTACAAACACTTTCATTCACAGAACTTCTTAATTGTAAAGAAAATCCTGAAAGATCCATGGAAAGATTGTGGTAATTTCCTAGAGGGCTGTATAATTCTGGCATCAGTGTCTGAAAGTTATCGGGGCGACAGACAGGAGGGGAAGACAGGATACCAGTGATGGATCTGTTACGGAGATAACATCTTATTTTAGGCCACAAACAATTTTTCTTTAGATTCTTGTCATGGATTTAAGCTTGTCTATTTTTTTTAAGAAAAACAGGTATTGTTATGTAAGCCTTTGAGTCGGCATCTACCTCATTGTGCAAAAACTGTATCCTTGGACACATGGACACAACTGAAGAACCATTGATGATATTTAAATTAAACTTGGCATACATCCTGACAGAGACAATACTCACATATATGGTGACAAGGCCCATAACTCTGGCTTCTTGACAGAGACAATACTCACACGTATGGCAAGGCCCATAACTCTGGCTTCTTGACAGAGACAATACTCACATGTATGGCAAGGCCCATAACTCTGGCTTCTTGACAAAGACAATACTCACATGTGTATGGCAAGGCCCATAACTCTGCCTTCTTGACAGAGACAATACTCACATGTATGGCAAGGCCCATAACTCTGGCTTCTTGACAGAGACGATACTAACATGTGTATGGCAAGGCCCATAACTCTAGCTTCTTGACGTAGATAATACTCACATGTATGGCAAGGCCCATAACTCTGGCTTCTTGACGTAGACAGTACTCACATGTGTATGGCAAGGCCCATAACTCTGCCTTCTTGACAGAGACAATACTCACATGTATGGCAAGGCCCATAAATCTGGCTTCTTGACAGACAATACTCACATGTATGGCAAGGCCCATAACTCTGCCTTCTTGACAGAAACAATACTCACATGTATTGCAAAGCTCATAACTCTGGCTTCTTGACAGAGACAATACTCATATGTATGGCAAGGCCCATAACTCTGCCTTCTTTTCAAATATTGACCTTTTCTTACCGAGGCTGATTTTTTAGATTACTACAACATCGATGCTAGGGGTTCAGATATTGGCGAGAGAGGATGAAAAGCTATAATTATTATTTCATCGGCTGTACGGAGATTACCCAATCACTTACACACAGAAAGCTATCTTTAGTTTACATTATTTCCTCACTGGGGGTTCCTGTAATACTGCCTTCATTTTGATCACATTTCCTTGTCTTTAATGGCTTTAAAGTAGTAAAGAATGAAAAGTATTGTTTAAATTGTTGTATATTTTTTTTTAATTTGTCTGTTTATAAAGAAAATTGGTTGAGTTATTTTCAAAGCCTGGGTGTTGTTGTTAAGTATGTTGTAGCAAGGTAAGTTTGGCTTCGATTATTTTCAAGTTATTCCCCCTCTTTGACTGAGAAAAGTCCCCCACCAGAGATGATTGGTGGCATTTGCTCCATGGCTCTATTATTGTTTAGAATACAACCTACATTTACAGGCAATGGTATTTCAAATAGGCAGTTATTAAGTACTAGGCTAAATCATGAAGAATTTCGGGGATGTTTAAAGGTCCGCCCACTGCCACTCATCTGATACACAATCCCTGTGTGAGATTTTGCATTTACAATGTGTCAGCCAATGATGTTGTATTCTAAGTCAGTTAGATGACCTGAATTAAAATCTAAGTGATTAAGAAGGGTGCATTTGATACATTCACTCTGCCCATTTTTTATCATTAAGATTTTAATTCACGTGATCTAAATGTCATTAGAATCATCGTGAAACACTCAAACTAGAACTATTCAAGATATTCCCATTAAACTAATGGAACATTGTTGTTGGCAGTGCAAATATACACATGTGTATAGCAAATTAGATAACTTTGAACATATAATTATGTTTTGAGTATTGACCCTTGGTCAAATTCAATAAACAACAGGAGCGTCAGCATTCACTGATGTTCTCTGGTTGGAAGAAGGAAGCAATGGTTTAAACTGACTTGTTTTAAAATGATTGTCAAAGAAGTAGTTGCAACATTATAATTTTATTAATCTATGTATATATTGTTGACCAAGAATTTGGTCAGCCGGGGGATTATGCTTGGGACGACTTTGCAAGAATTCAGTGTGCTTACTGAACAACCCAAGGCGATAGTTTAGGAAAGTATGCTTCAATTTGTGTCCTTCCCCTAGCCTGTCATTGAAGTTTAATTAAAACTCGTAGCTTTGAAAAATATATCACATTAACCCTGCAGTTTTCAGAATCTGTAGATGAATGAAAAATGATACCGATCTGCAAAATGCAATTTTTTAACATCTGTTTGCCAAACTACTGCATTTTGCCAAAGTTTGATTTGTAATGTTTACTTGCAGATCTGGATTCCTTAGTTTATGTCTTATAGATGCAATTGAGCAGTTTATGAGTCAAACTTACGTCACGACACACAATTATTTTGAACAGAAAGCTATACCTGTATGAATTTTGATTAAAAGCCTCTCATATAGCCAGTAAGGAAAAGCGATTTATTCCAATTCAAGATCCTTTGAGTGTGTTTTTCACTTATTTTCTGTCTGGTTTTGTTGTTTTCTAAGTGTCAAAGCTGTCAATCATTGTTGTGAATAGTTTTGCATAATAAACATTCTAATAATTGTTTTGGCAAAAGTTTTCATCTGCATTTTAACCTATTATTTGTGAAAGTTGAATTTCAGCATAATTTATAATACTTCAGTGCATAGAAGCAAGTTTCAACATTTAGGATTTTGCCGATTATATAAAATGTTGATAAGTTGTCTCAAGGTTATATTTCAGCATATTAATACTTCAGTGCAAAGAAGCAAATTATAAGTAGCAACATTTAGGATGTTGCCGATTATATAAAACGTTGATAAGTTGTCCAAAGGTTGTATTTTGGTTAGTTTGGAAATTCAAGAGATTTGATTGGTCAATTTGTATCCAATTATTACTATAGACAATTCTATAAATGTTTTAGTTAACTTTGACACTGACCATCACTTTAGGAGTAAAACACTGACCATCTTTGTTGGCAGAGTAAAACACTGACCATCACTGTGGGCAGAATAAAACACTGACCATTACTATAGGCATATTTAAACACTGACCATCACTACAGGCAGAATAAAACACTGACCATCACCGGAGGCAGAGTAAAACACTGACCGTCACTGTAGGCTGAATAAAACACTCACCATCAATGTAGGTAAAGAAAAACACTGACTAGCACTGTAGGCAGAGTAAAACACTGACCATCACTGTTAAGGCAGAATTAAACACTGACCATCACTGTAGGCAGAATAAAACACTGACCATCACTGTAGGCAGAATAAAACACTGACCATCACTGAAGGCATAGTAAAACACTGACCATCACTGTACGCCAAATAAAACACTGACCATCACTGTAGGTAGAGTAAAACACTGACCATCACTGAAGGCAGAATAAAACACTGACCATCACTGTAGGCAGAATAAAACACTGACCATCACTGTACGCCAAATAAAACACTGACCATTACTGTATGCCAAATAAAACACTGACCATCACTGTAGGCAGAGTAAAACACTGACCATCACTGTATGCAGAATAAAACACTGACCATCACTGTCCGTCAAATAAAACACTGACCATCACTGTACACCAAATAAAACACTGACCATCACTGTAGGCAGAATAAAACACTGACCATCACTGAAGGCAGAATAAAACACTGACCATCACTGTAGGCAGAGTAAAACACTGACCATCACTGAAGGCAGAGTAAAATACTGACCATCACTGTACGCCAAATAAAACACTGACCATCACTGAAGGCAGAGTAAAACACTGACCATCACTGTAGGCCGAATAAAACACTCACCATCACTGTAGGCAGAATAAAACACTGACCATCACTGTTAAGGCAGAATTAATCACTGACCATCACTGTAGGCGAAATAAAACACCTGCCATCATTCTAGGCAGAGTAAAACACTGACCATTACTGCAGGCAGAATAGAACACTGACTGTTATGCCTTTAAGGGTTGAATAATAATTTGATTTTATCATGCTCAATTATGTCCCTTTATCTATTTCCAGTGTTAATCTGTTGCCGGCAGAGGAAGACACGGATGAAGACTCGTTCCCAAGTCGAGAAGACGTGTCAGGGTCCGATGGCAATCTCAGTGGGGGAGGGGATTCATACCGACGCCATCTGAAGAGTGATGGGGATGCGATGGTTACCCAGAGGAGGCGCATTTTGCAAAATGGGGAAAGTAGGAAAATTTGTTCATTCTTCTGAAAGCTGATCTGTTTTTTTGAAGGGAAAACAGTCGAGGTATTTTCATATTTTAAGTTAGGGTTCTCAATAAGTTTCGGTTGAATTATCTCTAATAATGAAGTAACCAACCTGCTACTACTTATTGTACTTACGAAATTTGAACCGGCCCAATTGCCATTTGAACCGACTATTTTGGCCGGCAGTTGGTTCTTATTGAGTTCTAGTGGGTGACCAGAAATGGAACATAAGGGGAAAAGGAAACCATATTGGGTTAGAGCGAAGTTCGAACATGAATATGGTTTCCTGCTGTCCTTTTATACCATATCGGGTCAGTTATAAACCTTGTAACATATAAATCACATCAATAACCTGTTTAAATTGATCAAGAAGCCAACTCTATAAGGGAAATAATGATTTCTTGGTATCGGAAACGGACACCATTTTGGTATCTATATTAAGATTAGTGACCTAATATGGATAAATATGTGGACACCGTGTGACCTGTTCTGGACCAATGGCGTTGCGTCATTCATGTTAGAGGCGTGATATTGTATTGAACTGAGTGCTGATGTCATGGTAACCAGACTTGGTACAGTGTACATGTATTTTGTAAGTGTCGCTATTGTTTACGAAGTTGGTATAAATAGCTAACACGGTATTGTTGACTGTTTCAGCTGATGTGAATGTTCGGGGTAAGGAAAACAACGTTCGGTACAGCGCGGACGTCGAGACTATGATGAGAAATGCCAAAGTCAGAGAACTTCAGGTAAACAACTAAAGGGAGGCTATCAACGGATGAGAGTGATCTAGTTGTATAGGTGTCCGCCCAAGAGGTTGTGGGGTTGATCCCTACCATGGGTACTTTCTCACGGCCTCTCAAAATGAACACCAGTACTGGTTTCTTCCCAGGAAAAGGACTCGACAGTGATTCTATAAGCTATCAGCTTTCGTCACAATCGAGCTAAAAGAAATTTAAGTTTACATTAAGTAAAGGGAAGCTATCACAATAAATAAGTTTTATATGTTAAAGGCCATCTAGCCATGAGCTATTCGTTCACATACAGCAAATAACATTGTCATGTATATTGATCTGATCATAAGTTAAATAAGCAATTTAAGTCTCAAGGTGATAGTGGGAGTGGTCTTGTGATAAAGGTTTCCCCCCCTGCCCAAGATGTTGTGGGTTTGTCCCCACCAGGGGTACTTTCTCATGGCCTATCAAAAGAACACCCATACTGGTTTCTGCCCAGGAAATCAACTCGAGGGTGATTTATGTCAGCTTTTAGATGTTTTCACCATCAAGCTAAATGGAATAGTAGAAACTAAGTGATAATTAAATAATATCAAAAAGTCATGTCGACATCAGCTTGTATGGCAGGCGCCTATTGTAAGCCCTGCTTAACAGGATCACGGCTGAGGTCCCATGGGTCAGCACTCCGTTTACCACCTTGAGGCGATGTTGGGGGTGTCCCATGGAGATGGGGGTGTCCCCTTATCAAAGTGTCCCATGGGAAAACTCGGAACCAGAATGTACAATCCTAGCCTTCTTTCTTGTGTCACTACTCCAGTAGCTACCTTGTGGCAATGTCCGGGGCATCCCATGCAGAGGGTAGTCCTTAGTTTGCACTGCCCAAGAGAGGGGGTTTCCCCTTATCAACTTGTTCTATGGGAAATGTTGAAACCAGAATGTACATTCCTTACCTTCTTTCTAGGGTCACCACTCCGGTAGCCACCTCGAGGCGATGTCAAGTGTTTCCCGTGGTGATGGGCGTATCTTATCGGCACTGCCGCATGGTAAAATCACCAAGGCTCTCAGTATGTCCTCGATACCGGCTGCAACCAACGCTGACAAAACCAAGGGTATAGTAATTTCATTGAGTTACAAGTGCATCTTAACATTGATTTTATTGATGCTGGAAGAAAGGGTTATATTCACTGCGCCTTGAGTCTGACTCAGACTCAGAAAAGTAAAATTTTAGTTATGTTGTAGAAATGCTATTGTGGGAGCAAAGATGCTTAAATTTGTTCCACCTATTACAAAATAATCTGTTCTACAATCTAACAGACAATATTTGTAAAAAAATGTTATATTATAGATATTTTGAAACAATTAGTAAGAAATCAGTTTTCTTAGTCTGAGTCTGAGTCGCATATTCAGACTCAAGACCTTAGTGAATATGGACCCACATGTCATGTTTAACCTCTTAATCAGAAGCAGACATGGAATTTTTTAATTGTTAAAATTTATTTGAATACCATAATAATGGTAAATATTTATATAGCTGACCAAAAAACTTTTTTTTCTAGATTTTCTTACAATCCTAACAATTCCTAACCTAAGTTGATTTCTTAGAATTTTTCATATTCAAATTAAAAGAAATGTATAAGTGTTTTTAACATTTATGAATCTTTTATTCAATAAAGGACAATTAGAATAATGTATTTTGGAAATTCTTTATTTTTTAATTCATAAGTTAGGAAATGACTCAAGAAGTTTCATGAATACCCCCCTGGTCAGCAAATGCCCCTGGTCAGCAAACACCCCTGGTCAGCAAAGTAAAAACACTTCACAGCTTTTATATGTAATCTTAAATAGTTGGGAGAAGGTACATGATTTGAATCAATGATATTGATGTTTTTAAATTAATTGATTTTATCTTTCTAATAATTACAGATATTTTTATGTTATTTATGGATTAAACATGTTTGTTTGATTTTAGGTTCCGGGCTTAAGGGCAATGATAAAGCGTAAGTGTTTTGATTGATGCGTTTTCCTATAATTATATTTGAAATGTGTCAAACATGATTTTAGATTTTAGATTTGAATGCACCGCTAGCTTTGCTTGGAGCATTTAACCGCATTTATAGTTATGGGAGTGTTTCCACTTTTACTGTGTGTAAAATATATATTTCACCATTTTTATATATTAAACCAAAAGTATATTTAATTCCCTTCTACTCTTTTTAGACCAGTTTTATGTCCAGTAGAAGATTGTTATAAATTTGTGAGGGATACATTTTTGGACTTCATATTTAGTATTTAAAACTTCACTAAATAATATTTGAAAAACCTATGATGTTTAAAAGAAGCAAATTGTATTATCAATTTAAGACGGCTTGAATATTAGCCGAAATTGTCAAACACAAATTTGATAACAAATGTCCTCTACACTTACTTAACTTAACATTTAGATATTTTTTTATTCCCATATAGTCTGTCACTCTGTATAATTTATATGTAGCTAATTACTAATTTAATCCTTACATAAAAAATACAAGTACCATTTGAGTTCGTAGAATTTTGTTAGACGTAGAATTTTGCTAGACGATGTTCCCATACAAACGCTTATAGTAAATAGCCGTTTTTCAGGACCCCTTCATATCTCCTTATACAAAAGCTAATAGCTGAACATGAGTGAGTTTTCCATTCCTGACCTCAGTTTTGTTTAATCCTTGTCACGATCAATTTCGTTTGGATTGCATTTAATATTATCTTGTTCATACCCACAAATTCTCTTCCTTGGAATGTTTTGTTCTTTTGAGATATAAGTTATGTCTAATTTGGTTTGTTTACTTCTACCGTACTTCTTCTTGTAAGCTTCAGTTCAACTTTATTGATGTTTTGTCTATTTCTGAACGTATTAGCTTGTCTGATCATTTTCATAGAAATGAGCTTAGATATTGTCATAGCGCTTGTATTGTTTGAGTGGGATGGGGTATTCTTGTACAAAACCATACAAATATTCACTCTAATGATACATAGTACACAATATGCGTCTATCTTTACAAGCTCACAACAAAATATTGAGTTTAAAAAAAACAACAAACGAATATCAGAAATTATGTTGAAAGTTTATAATGCAACATAAAAATATACTTTGCACAAACTGAGCTATGCAGCTATAAGCTTTCAAAAAGATTTTCTTATTACTTAGAAATATCAATTAAAAAATATGATTGTATGATATGTGCGGTTATAAGATGGTCAGATAATGTATAACAGGGCAAAAAACTCTTAGCCCCTTTCAACAAAGATCATAAGGCTTCAGATCATAAATTTCCAAGTGTACCCTTTTTATGCCCCCACAAAGTGGCGGCATATAGGGTTGCCCTTGTCCGTACGTACGTCTGTCCGTCTGTCTGTCTGTCTGTCTGTCTGTACGTACGTACGTCCCGAAGATTGTTTCCGATCTAATTCTTGAAAAACGTTTGTCCAATCCTCACCAAACTTTAAACACATGTTTGTGACCATAATATCTTGATCAAGTTCGATAGTCATGGAAATCGCTTTAGTCATTTAGGAGTTACGGCCCTTTTTTGCCAAAAATACTTCAAAAATATATGTTTCCAATCTAATTCTTGAAAACTGTTTGTCCAATCCTCACCAAACTTTAAACACATGTTTGTGACCATAATATCTTGATCAAGTTCGATAGTCATGGAAATCGCTTTAGTCATTTAGGAGTTACGGCCCTTTTTTGCCAAAAATACTTCAAAAATATATGTTTCCAATCTAATTCTTGAAAAGTATGTGTCCAATGTGGATCCAACAAGTTTTTTCCTGCCTGAATGGCGCCATATAACCTATACAGTCTTGCCGTAAAACCCAACTCAACTCAACTTATCCTATATGTGCAGATTATCCTGAATAATCATTATGGCTTATTTTCTGTGACAAAAAATCGAAGTGGGGTCCTATGGACACATTTCTAGTTTTGACATTAACTGCGTTTAGATAAAAATATAAGGAAATTTATCGAATAGATTTTGCCTGTAACTTTACGTGGGTACCTGACCACTCTTAAGCAGGGTAAGGTTTACAACTAAGATAATCTTATTAAAATGGGGGTCCATGCTTAAGATAATTCTAGATGAGCTTAGAAAAACAGACAAGCGTTGCCTTTTGCTTTTGGTTCTCTTGTTTTAGGTCACACAGTGGTTTGTTTTCTGTTGACTTACATGTACCTCATTCTTCTGCGTTCGATCTCGTTCTTTGAAAGTTAAATATAACATGTTAATGAAGTTCACACCACCTGCACGGCATAACTCTGGTTTTACAAATATTCCTCGAGTCCGTATTTGATTTGAAACAAACAGCCCTGAAATTAACCCCATAAAAAGCTGTTATAATTGTCAATGTTAAACTAAATTAAACAAGCAGGTTTCTAGAATAATCAATTTAGAATGTATTTACATAGTAATTTGATGTTGTCACAATTTGTATATTATGCAACAATTAAATGGACTTGGTTTGAGTTATAATTACCGTACTACACCTATTTAACACCCCTGTCTTCATAAATAATAATCTTAATAAATTCTCACATGATGAAGATCATATAGTGTAAACCAAATAAACAACAAACGATGACAAGCAGTAATAGGTTTTACAGCAAATACAATGTATTAAAATGGGAAATATGTCTTCTCTAGTGATGTGTTTCAGGGTCATGGGTTCCTCTACCAGTTGAAACCCATTGGCTCGATATAGCTTGGCTCAATTTTCTTGTTGGCTCGAACTTGATGTAAAGAACTGATTTATGTTCACTTTTTGTAAGCATTCCCGCTTGACTCGATATTTGCTAGACTTGAAGTTATAATTTTGGACGGTCCCTTGGATATTGAGCCAACAGGTTTTGACTGTAGTAACATTTCTTTTATATCGTGTAGAACATATCTAATTTCATGCCAAAAATTGATTATTCAAAAAAGAACGATAACACCGATTTCTGCTAGTCATGGTTGCAATATAACAATTTAATAACCCACAGCACACATGTATGGCTTTGTTTGTATTGCGTTGTAGTGCGCAGTTTCACGACAGCAATGAGCCCTTGGAGGAGGAGAATGGCTTTCCCGTGCAGCACGTGCAAACTAAAACACCAAATAAGCAAAAACCTCAACTCTCTCTCTTAGATTTCCTTAATGAGTAAGTGGGTTTCTTTTAATAACTTTGCTGTCATAGTGCACTGTTTACGGGTATAAAGGTGTTATTTAGCTAGCTTTTTCATGTGGGTATCTGGATGCTTCAATATAAGACTTAGTGTTACAATTTTGGATGTTTTGGGCTATAAATAAGTCAGGAAGAGTTTTCCAATTGACCAACAAAATTGCAGTGTTGGCATCACCTTGCAGGAGTGTAGCTACACCAGAATTGATTTGCAGGCCCAGTTGGCTGGGGTGGGGTGGGGGAGGGGGGTCAGCTTACACAGACTTTAAATATTCCCCTTCACCAACAAGTCAAAATTGTAGTGTTGGCATCCCCTTGCAGAAGCAATGTTAGACCAGAATGGATATTCTAGCCCAACTATTTAACGTGGTTTACGGGGGCAAACTATCCCTGCGAGTTTCATTAATCGTGGCAGGATGTGCTTAGTTGCATTTTCACAATTTCTTGGAATAAAGTACAAGAAAAAAAAATTTAAAAAAGATTGGCTTATATTCTTACCTGAACCATATATTTCCTACCCCTTGAGTATTAAATGCATTTTTGGACTTTTTAAAAATATTTTTTTGAAAATCATGTGCAACCCCGGACCTTAAGTACCTTTGGGATGGATATACACCAGTGCCTTATGGTGCTATTGTTTTACATTATTATTAGATTATCAGAAAATTTATCAAAAAATACAGGTTTGTTATGACTTTTGAAGTCATATTCTAGTTTTTTGTCCTCAAAAATTTGGGCTGAAATAATTGCAGTTGGCTGTACTTAAAGAACTTTGAGTGAGAATGCCACAGAATGCGGGCACAAACAGTCGATAACTGTCTGGCTGAGTCTTGATTCAGCTGAAAGTACAAACAAAAAATACACCCATTTATATAATATTGGCATGGAGCTTTCCCAGGACACATTAGGAGTCTGTAGTTTGAATGATAAGAATGTAAAAGCATGTATCAATAGAAGGGGGACAATTTAATTCAAAAGTGTGTTTAAGTTTCAATGTGGTATTTGACCCTGATCCTGTATGCTGGTTAACAGTTGTTGATATTTAGTTAAACCAAATGTAAATAGGTGCATGAAATGCTCTGAAAGACATCTACTTCAAAAAGAAAAAACAACAACTAGAAACAGCTTATTCAGGGATGTGATTTGTTCGTGTATTTGCGGAATTCAGGAATTCAGCAGATCTTATAGCCCCAGAGACCAAAAATACATATAAAAACTGATTAAAAAAGGTTTACTGGTTGCTTATGGTTATTTTATTTGTCGTTAGTATTGACACTCAGTTTTCTTCAAATTTGAAGGAGATGTTTGAGGGCTTTTAAAAAAAAAGCCAGTTAAATGCTGCTAGTAAATCACCCTCTTTGACGCCCATTGAGGGCCTAAAGCACACCATAAACCCAGGCATTGCCAAAATGGTTTTATCTCTATTGAAGCAACTTCATTCTACCATTCTATGGCCACCTGTCCATCATAACTATGATCGTTAACAAAACAAAACAACATCACTATCATTATTCAATAATTGACTGAGAGTTTTCTTAGCTTGTAACACATTGTGTCATTATCGTTGGCAATTTAAATACAAACATGTTAGGCATTTCTTGGAAACCTGGCATGATATTCACATGAAAATGTATTCTTTGACTGCAATACATTGAATGAAATAAATTGTGCAAATCCAATCAATTCCACTTTCAGTATTTGTTAATATATGTCCCTTGTTCAGCCCCTTCAATTTCCACCATTTCAGATTAATTTTGGAATATTTCAGCTCGTCCAATTTCACAGACTCGGGTCTGAGTTCCCCGAAACAGAAGGAGGAGAAAAAACCAAAGAAGCCCGGAGTCTTCTCCCGATTCCACTCAAGCTACAGAATCAAAAAGGTAATGGAATTTTTGAAATTTAATGAAAATTGTTGTTTTTTGGAAGAAATAAATGGATTGTCAGTTTTTGGCAATTCCAAAGAGAAAAAAAGATAATAGAAATAAAACAACAACTTATATTTTAGCACCTATGGATGTCTCATACTGTAAGTCATAATTTATTGCATGTTTCCTTCAAACAAGAGGTTTGATGGCCTAATTTATGATAATTTTGTTCTTCAAGGTAACCCAGACATTGATCAATTTTTTTATGTTATCCGCTTTGTTGTCCTGTGATGTTGTGTTTGTCTTGTTCAGTTTCTGTTGGATTTTGATTCTTGTTTCTTTAAACCTAAGCTCATTGTTAAATCTCCGACTGCAGTGTTTGTCCCTGTAGTTTCAAATGTAGACTGGGCTTCTAAACTTACTGACCAGACTAGCCCGAAACAAGGCAGATTGACACGTATACCCATGGTGATAAATATAGAATAAGTTTGGCATGATTAAACCTTAAACCGGGATTGAGAGCTTTTAACCTCAGACTCTTGTACAGATGTAAAGATATTTTTTTGTTCGGACAGTTGCATCAACAACAATAGGAAGTACCTATAAATTCATTTAAATGTTGTTGGAAGCAATTTGGGTCCAAGTCCTACTTTGGGCATTTAGATTTAGCCATATGAGTCTGAAATTGTGGGGTTAGAGAGCGGGGTGCACTCTGGGAGCAAACAAAGATTTTATAGTATGCCATCTTCCCAAAGCATACCAAGAGAGCATGGTTTTTCATGGAGTTAACTTCGACTTCTAGTCATCCCAAAATAATATTTAGCCATTTATGTCTGAAATAGTGCATTCAAGTGCAAATTGTTTCTTGGATATTTACACAAGTAAATAAACTTGAACAATTTTTAGATGGGGAACATGCCATGTGCACCCCTATCTTAATCTACATGTGATAACCACAAAATTATATCTATTAAAATTCAGCTTCTAACTTCCAAGGATTTTGCCATTTTCTTTAAAGCAAAAATATTCCTTGGTGAAAAACAACAAACTCGTCATAATGTACAAGTATTACGTGACCTTGTTTAATTACATGTAGGTCTTGTAGGTCTTACGCAGACAGATGTTAAGATATAGGAACATTTACATAATTATCATTAGTGTCGCTCATAGTTAGAAAAGGTCTTCCAAAGCTGTTCAAGTTGTATTTCTCTCTTATATTCCTCAGTTTTTTCTTGCCAACTTGTCATGTTCTCTTAAGTTCAACCTTTTAATGATACATTGAGTTTCAACACAGATGTTTGTAAGGTACAGAATAACTTTTTTGCTGTAGTACATAAACCAAGTTTTCTGTTGAAAGTTGCACTCGCACAGATTAATTTTTTTGACAACTTTTTTATGTTTTGTCTTAGAATGAGTCATTTTTTGCGTAAACTTGTGGAAACCAATGATAGACGACTGCTGACAAAAGATCAGATTGTAGTTTTTCATTTCTGTTTAAAGTAGTTTTTCATTTATGTTCGAAAATTTATGTGTTACTTACGCTTCAAAAAATTAAAATCTGCAGTTTCCCAAACAATTGAGATCTGTTATATTTTGAGTTATCTTACATGACCGAATTGAAGGCATTGATGCCAAATAAGTCAATTATCTTTTGAAATGTTAACTGTCTGTGAGAATGCAGCTTTAGGGTTTCAGTTATGCACTAGTCATTTGTAACCACGCCCCCCGCGGGGACTTTGACTTTTAGTCCACCCAACCCCGGGTAAAATCCCCGCCCTGTGGGGATAAACAGATGGTAAAATCCCCGCCAAATGCCCCCACACCCCAGGGACCCTAGGTTAGGCCCATTCCCCGCTATATTTTTGCGAAGACAAAACCACTGCATTCACCCAGCACTGCGGGGCCACCTGGAAGGTAAAAACACGGCCAATTTCCCCGGCTATCCCCGGTATACCCCCGGACTTGGGGGGCCCGTGGTTACAATTGACTGGTGCATTACGCACTTTTCAAGATTTCTGTATTAGGTTACATTAATACCTGAATGTTGTACATGAGTGCTAATTGATGAAGATAATTACATTGTAAATTTTGTTCAAGAATTTCCAATGTCAGTGCTCTAGATTTGGATGAGTTATTTCTAGTTTTGATCGACTTGTTCACTTACATTTACCTATCTTTAAGGAGTTCACTGGTTAAAGGAGCTTTTCTGTTATTTCAAAGAAAAAAAGACAAGGTACGTGATGGCCCCTGTATCGTTGTTGTCAGCGGCAGCATTTGCCAACTTGTCATGCAAAACTTGAACCTCAACTTGGGCCATAACTCAAAGATTGTTCAAGATAATTTAAATGAAACTTGGTACACATGTTGCCAAAAACAGTCATAATGCTCACGCTCTGCAAGGCCCATAACTCTTATCTAAATAATGATTGAGTGATATCCCTTGTTAGATTGATGAAAAAACAGATGAACATTTGTGTTAAATGCATGACGCTGAAGTTCCTCGAAAATTGAAAGAAAAAGAAATAACCTTGCTGATATTCCACAGTTAGACATTTACTTGAACATATATGAATAATCTAATTCTTAATAAATTGCGAAGAGCTAAATATAAGTATCATTTGCAAAACTAAAAATTGTGCCCATTTAGAACTATATTTTTTTTTAACATTTTATAATAGTAATTTTTTGAAACTTGTAAGCTTAAAATTCATTGGCTTTTTATGGCCTTATTACATGAACACCTACAGTTCCTTAATTCCCGATCTTGTTTCAGAACAAAGAGAAGGAGGGAAAGGAGAACAAACTACGTGCCGCATCCCATCGCTTTGTGCAAGTCAGCTTCAGTAACGCCACGACCTGTGACGTCTGCCGAAAACCTCTCATAAACAAACCCGCTTCAAGTTGCCAAAGTAAGTATCGGTTGTCAAGGTTTTTTTCAATTATTTAGAGAAAGAAGGACTTAATAGATTATCTGATATTTTGAGCTTACCTTAAAGTAAGTAAGTTTTTCTAACCCAGATAAACAAAAATGTTCATTTATGTTTAATTTTGCAAAAATGATCATGACAAGTTTTTCTTTACTTACTGGTTAAAATATTTTGTTTATTTTTGTTTATCTTAATCATTAAATCAGTAATTGTTGAGTATATCCGGGCTCTGAATTTAATGGTTTGATAAAATAAAAATAAATACTATCCATTTTAGTCTTTGGCGCACATGTCTCTATACTAACCATTGTGCATGCATTTTCGTTTAAAAGGCACTAAATCCAACAAATTATGGCATGGAACATTGGTGGTCATTTTTGCTAAAACTTTATTTGATCAAAAACGATTCCATTGACAGAGTCATGGGGGTAAACACTAAAATTATATTTTTTCAAAATTATAGTACATTTGATTTTGTATGTGCTAAATTTATGGAAAGGAGTCCATAGTGGATTGTTGTTGCAGCTTCATTTGATCAACTGTAATAGTGTGATAATCTTTGTCTATAGATTATCTATAGAAGCTTTGATATGATGTTTTCCCTTTATTTCAGCTTGCCTTTTAAACGTTCATGACAGTTCCTGTAAGGAGCACATAACTGCCTGTGATAAATCAAAACTTAAGGTAAGCCAAGTACTGTTTATCTCCCTTTGTTGTAACTAATCATGCAAGGTATTTCATGGTAAATCTTTGCTTAAAGTATGACTATATATATTTGATTAGCTTGTTTTAGCTGTTATTGAAGAAATGTTTTTGAGGAATTGCCTTGGTGTTGTTGTCAAAATCGACAGGATAAAAACTTTCAGCTTGACCATAAATAAAATATGTTTGTTTCGGGTTTCATGCCCCCAAAAATAGGTTAGGTAGGTTGGATTAATTTTGGGACTTTTACAATTTTTTCATGAGGCAAATTTATTTAATCATTATTAGCATCACTTTAAAACCAAAAGAATTTTGATCAACATATCAACAGATACATTACATACTATGTACAGCATGGTCCATAATGCTGGATTAATTGATCATAATTGTTAAGTTATGCTGCTTTTTGGGGGGTACTAAAAAACAAACAGAGGAGCATTGGGGTTCCCTCTGTGTCTCTTGTTTGTATGTTTAATATGGAGTGATTTTTGGTTAGTGTAAAAAATTAACAATGAATAAATGCTCCATGTGCATTGGCATTGAAAGAATGCAGCTTTAAATAAAATGGTATACTTTATGGTATAACTTCATAATTTAGAATAATCGACCTGCACTAGCAGTGTATTTTGCCAAAAATTTATTGTTATTTTATTGCCATTAACACTTCATGGTCGTTTAATTGGAATAAAATGGAGAAAAAAATTGTGCACCTAATTGCTTTCTGGCTTACCACCTCATTGGCAAAGTAATGTTTAAAGCACAGTGAATTATCTTGTGAAATCACAATTTAACATAGGTTTGTTCTGCGCTTAATGTACTTAATAATTGGATTTTGACAGGTACCCTGTTATAAAGGTGTAGTAATGATTATGTCATTGTAATTTATGGAAAGCCAAGACACTTTACAAATTAGTACAATAGGAAATGCAAGAAGATTGTATCTTTAGACAGGTTAATAAAGAGTTAACATTATCTGGCCTTGACCTTAGTTAGCAAAGCTGTATGGGTCATTAAAGTCAGTTTTGTATATAAGCTTTACTATGGGTATTTTGTGTTCATGATAAACAAAAAAATTATAATGATGCCGAATTTGGTGATTTAGTGATTTGGTATAACAAGAGGGCAAATTTAGTGATTTGGAAATCTGCATGACGAATTTGGTGATTTGGTTAACGAATATGGCGAATTAATTGATCAAGGTGAATTTAGTGATTTGTTGAACCAGCATGGTGAATTTACTGAATTGGTAAACAAGCAGAGCGGAAAATAAACACTGAAATCAATTCATGTGGATCAAGCTGTTTAATCTTGTAATTTGCATAAAAGGCTAAAGATTAGCATGTTGAAATTTGACTGATAACAATGTCCTTTAAAGATGGGGAGCTCTTCATTGCCCCATAATTTAAGGTAAAAATGGTTCTAATTTAGTACTTCCTGTCTCATTCCCTTGCTAAAGGTGGCAAATAAACAGTAAACTGATAAAAGGACTGCATTGCCAAAACTGAGTAAAAGGAATATTTGTCAAAGTGATTTGAATCTTATCGTTAATCTCAGATCAAAATTTGCAACACATGAAAATCCAGGATTTAAATGAAAATTGGGGTATTTAGACTGGTTATTAACTTCTAATGTATAACTGCCCCGCTTTCGCCTGCTTGGGAAGTAACTTAAGAAGTAAAACAAACACTCAGCAGGTTTAAACTTTTGTCATAAGATTTTGATATTGATAGTGAATTGGATATAATTGTGATTTACCTGTGTTGTATACACCAGTATTGGACATTTAAAATGAATCGATCATGAACCTTGTCGGGCTGATATAATCTGGAATAATTTATGATAAATCAAACACATGAATACATAAAAGTAGTTGGCTTTTCATTATCATTATCATGCTGACTTTGATCAGGATTGGACATACTTAAAAAAAATCTTTGAAATTCTATGAAAAATATGATACAATAATTGGGATATAACTGGCAAAGCTTAACAAAGGATATAAATCAGAAAAATGGAAATGTGCTGGATTTACTTACAAGTGGGATTGTTTATGTAATATTGATCAATCAAGATCAGATCATGTATTGAGAAACTTGTGAAGTTTTATGTTATTAAAAGGCCTTAAGGAGTTTTGGTAAATAAATACACAGTATGTATATGGCTGAGTGACTATAAGCGAGCATTTGACAGCTGTGACCCATAACTGTGTAGTGTGCACAGATAACTTGATACTCCTGCCATAGTATAATATCTCTCAAACCTACTTTGTAAGTGCCTGACACAGGCTCTTATACAGGTGATTTTAATTGTTTTCCGTGGTTTAAGAGAAACAATTAACGGGACTCATACGAGGAGACTCACTGTTACCAGTTCTGTTTTAAGATATTCAGATTATTTGGATCAATGAAGAAACCACTGATTTGTGTTTGTGATGAAAAATGGAAGGTGACATTAACTGAATACCAGCTTGTATGAATGTATGAAAGAACTTGTATTAAACCTGAACAGGAGATAACTTTGGTAGCAGATGCAAGAGGAATCATTCATATGAGGAAGTGTTATTGATGTTGGATAGTCATTTCAGTAATATTATATCACCTTAAATAACTTCCACCACACGTGTGTCGGGCATTAAGGTGCCTACTGGGAAAGTCTGCTGTTTTCATAACAGCGCTAATGTCATTGTATTGATTTTCCTGTGAAGTTTGTTAAACAATGGACTGTGGAATAATATTGATTTGGAATGTCAATACCTTCTGCCATAACTGGTTAGCAAATTAATAAGAATTATTCCAACTATGTTATCTCTATGTTCTATGTGCATGTAGGGCTTGATATAAACACTTGAGAATTAAATCGCCAGTCAAGATAGCGATCTGTGCTGTGAATGGAGTTAATTCGGTGACACCCACAACGGAATTCCTGAAGATCAGTATTAAACCCCTCTTTTGAATAATCCCACTGTAAAATGTTTCAAATCAGGAGTACATGTAGTGATGTGTCTAATTCTTTTGGAAAAGTGACAAAGGACGTAATGCTTCAACTTGCTACTTGTATGGTAAGGTTGTGATGCTAGATTTGTGCTTTTTATGGATGGTCAGACCATCAAGATGACGGATCAGTATTACTACAACTGCCTAGTCCCAGATGCCATCCAAGGCAAGCCCAGGATTGGGGCAAGTGGGGAGGAGTCCCCTCCTCCCCCTCCACCTAGACCTCCAAGATCTCAGGCCACCTACAGCGCCCACAACAGCCCCCAACCCTACACACAAGTTCAACATGTAGGACTTGAGAAGCACAGGCCAAGAGATCATTCATTACCTAACTCTGAACAGCATGGAGTAAGAGATTTCTTGCCTGAGGCAAGGAGTAGAGGGTCGGAAGTTTCGCCCAAGTGGTTTCAGGATAGTGCAGGTCGAATATACAATGACCTTGAAAGTGGTCAGAGTCAAAGTCCAAAATATAACCATGGAAGGTCAAAAAGTTTTCAGTATGGATCAGAGTATGAGTTAACTGCACAAAGTGCTCCGAATTACTCAAATTTATCGCCAGTAGTGTCACCGAAGTGGAACAAAGTGACGAACCAATTTAATTCCCCGCCGTATGATCCGAACATGTCTGTAGCCAGTGAGCCCACCCCGTCAATGACAGAAATGTCCCCTCGTTTGCCAGATAGGTCACCAAGGAGACACACAATAGACGCTAACATGCCTCTCCCTCTTAGACTATCATCCGCTGAGAATTCCCCTGCTCTGCCTGCAAAAAGTCATGCACGGCATGGCTCTAGTGTGGATGAGTATTCCTCTGGATCGTTTAAGGAGCTTGCCCCTGGAGTACCTAAGAGTACCCCCAGGTCTGCAGGGTTTGAGTACTCGCCTTCATACGAGTACCCTCAGTCCTCACCCCGCAAACAAGAGTGCCTTCAGGTGGGTTAGGTCAAACCGATTTATTTACTTATTTTAGACTGTTATTCACTTCATCATACCTGTTTCTGGGTTTGTTTCCTTGATAACAAAAACAAAGCTTATGCTCATTTTAAGTGACCATGAGAAAGTGTGCCTTGTTTGGCTCAACCCACAATCTTTTGGGTGTGGGGCTTATGAGTCTGTCATTAATCTGTTGTAATTTACTTATAACTGAAGGAAATTAAAGACAAAAATCAATGAGGATATTTTCAATGTATCAATCATGATTATATCACACATGACCTTGATCCTGCTGTGCCTGCCAAGGGCTTCTATCAGGACATCAATAAAAATGTTGCAGTCATCAGAGCCCTTGAGCAGTTTGTGAACCACTCCCCAATGTTAGCTTGATCCACATAAGGCTGATATGAGGCTAATATGATTCATTCTCAAGTCCATAAAAACCAGTAGTTGCATCTTTTTTGAGCAGCCAAGAAACAATTAACCTTTGTGGGGCTTGAACCTACAAACTATTTGGTGGGTGGGTGGGTGTTAGGGGGAGACACCCATACAACCTTCTGGAGACCACTTACCTTCAGCTACCGCTGCATGTTATGTAACAGGGCTTTTTCTATAGTACCCACGGGTCCGACTATCGGACCCATTCCCAAAGCAAAATATAAGATATTTTTCCCAATTTTCAGAAAAAAATCCCAATCAAAATAAAATTATTTTTTTTTAGAAAGTCTTTTTACATGTACTGGATCATTTTCAACATCATATCAATTATGTGATGTTATGTTTTTTTGATAATTGAATTCGGAAATCATTCATTTTCATCACATTCAGATATCTGTATAAAATATAATCTGTCATGATCGATTTATTGCAATAGATATTACACCCAAGGATTGATATTTCAGCCATTTTGGGTATTTTAAAGGGAAATAAACTAATATAAAACCATTTCCTAATTCGCTGGAGACTAGACAGCTTTTTCTTTTAACTGTAAAATTTCCCAATTTCGGCATTTTCACGACGCAAAATTTCCCAAAATGTCTAGGGTCTTTTTCCCAAATTGGGCAGAAAAAGCCCTGTGTAATGAATGCTTGTCCATATCCAGTGTGAGAACACCATAAAGGTTATCATCAAACAATTAACTGAATTATGCAAATATTTAGTCCACTTGATAACATTGTCTCAATAATTAATTGTTGTCCTGTATTTAGATGTTGAATCATCCTTGGTATATTCAATGAATGTGTATCTGGATAATAACCAGCCATGATTATGAGGGGCATGATTAGGAATGAATCTGGAGCATTAGACTAGCTAGGAAATTACTATGTAAATTCAAATCCAACCATTTTCTTAATGAGTCAGTTATCTTGGACAACAGTGTCTTCAGTCAATGGTTTTACTTTTCACAACTCTGTAAGGAATATTTTCCTGATACAGTATATTTTACATCTAATTTATAATTTAACGTAAAAGAACTGATCAATATTTTATAACTGTCTTGGAAAACAAGGAATGACAAAGTTTTAAGTCTGCCAGTTAAAAAGCAGAGTTAGTATGAAGGCGCTTTTTACCCGACTTCTATGGAATGATCAATCACAAGAGATATTAATACCCTCTGGTTGCCATGCAATGATATATAACAAGAGATCTTGACCCCCACCATCCACCCCCCAACCCCCTAGTGGTGAGAGAGTTGCGCTTACTCTTAGGGAGTCTGTTGTCGCATAGAATATCTCCATCTTACGTATAAAAGTAGCGTGTGCATTTGGTGCTCTTTTTCTATTGGTTAACTAATTCATTTTTTAGAAAAAGGGGTTTTGAAAATTTGATTACAAGGCTTTTCTGCTGTGATGGGAATAGCCTTCGCTGCAGTCATGATTTATTTGTAAGTGAAAGACGGTCATCTTGACTGTACAAGAACACGATATAAAATGCCAGCAATATAAAAAAGTTTATGAATATTTGTCCATCTTCGCAATGAAAATACTGTGAAATTAATCATAAACGGGGAAGTATCTATAAATAAGTATTATATACCTCCCAAATATTATTTTAATAGGTGACGTAACATGCATCATTCTTCCCATGACATATTTGCAAATCTACGAAAAGGATATGATCGAAATAGTAAAAGCATTGTTTATCGAAAGTCCTGGTGTAAAACCAAACACCTGAACAGACGTGTCATTTAAAATTAATGACTTCTAATATAAAGTAAATCACCTTTAATGCTTAAAGCTAAATCAGGGTTTTGTTTCAAATTCGTAAAGTGATTCATACCAATGGTTGATAACAGGCTAAACTGATGGATGATTTTGGGCAAGCCCTGTATAGCCTATCAAAATTATGCATCTTTTTGCGCCATTTGAAATTCGATACTTCTCTTTTGTATACGTCTTGTGCAAACCATTAATTACCTGTTGTACATTGATCTGCACTCGGTACTTTGGTTTTCGTTACAGTGCGTTGAAATTGACTCTTTTTTACATGTTTTTAGATCACTTTGAAGATGATACTGTAATTTTATCGCAGTTATAACAAAAGTGTGACCCTCATACAGAATTTTATGTGAAATTTCCGCAGATATACATGTACACATAACGAGGAAAACCAGCTTGAACCCATTGATCTGTTTTCGTACCATTTATTATTTTCTCAATTCAAGTGACACTCTTGTTCAAAATTAATACTTGCACATGTATACCAAACATAGATTTTGAGTGATAAAACTTGTTACTAATAAAACTTCTTACTATAAATGCATATATTTATGAAAATTATTAAATACTGATAACAATATTGTTACCGTATTAAATTAGCTGTAAACATAAAAATGTTAAATGATTGGTGAGTGCTAAAACATTTCCTGTGATCTACTTTTGTCTCATAAAGTAGAAAAACCATGTTTTCTGCACCTTTCTTTCAAATTAAACACAGTATCCTTCATAAAAATAAAATTGTTTTCGACATTTCATTATTCATCCTTTTTGGTATATATTAAAACGATAGTATCAATTGTGGAAAATCTTTTTTGGGAGTAAGAGTGCATCTAAGTCAAATGCTTATTTCGCTTGGATAGCCATTATAACATTGTTCAACGATGCATTTATGTTTTTAGGTTATATATACATGGCTTATCAGCCAAATCTTATAAATCCCCACCAAAATTACAAATAAATAATCGAGAATAAATTGGAAGTTTTGAAGTAAATGATCTGACCCATGAACTGTCACATACGTATTGAATGCTAAATATTTTGTACAGGTCAGCTGTCAGGGTTTATACTCCTGTATACAGCGTGTAAACAATTAACGGGACGACATTCCATTGTCAAACAATTGCACTGCAGATATTTTTGTCCTATCATTAATAAGACAGAGCTATATTAGTCAGTTTTGAACGGCAATGAGTGTATAGTGATCTATGTATTGTTTATGAAATGTTTGACTTATTGTTTATTTTATCAGAGAAATTCTGTTCGTCAAATCTATTTCAAATATTCAATTCAGTTTTTAGAATTGTTATTTTAGTTTTTATTGTGTGGGCAGGTCTGGTATTTGAAAGTATTTTCTGATGAATAATTTTTGTAACTCTATCCGTCTTGTGACTCAAGATTATTATAATTCTTTACTCCACAATACAGGACCTAAATTCATTTGTTTACAAACAGTTGCATCCATTATTGAATGTAAACATGCTTATATTTGTCTTTTACTGAAAATCATACACACAAATGTTTTCCCATTTATTTGTGCAAATAAAACAGACAGACTACTAGACCACTGGTCTACTCAGTTACCTGGAGGTGTAAAACGCGCTGATATATTTCACAAATTGTACGCTTATACCATGATTTTTCATGAATCTTTCTTCAGCGTATTCATATACACCATTTATTTACCAATTAACTTGGTCGTAATCTTCAGTAAACATGTGAAATCACCTTATAAGTGGAAATTACATTCTTTACAGCATACTTGGATGGACTGAACCCTTTAGCGGCATACAAAATAGCCTTTTATGGATGTTAAGTTTATCGCTTTAATAAAAAGATTTCAATTTGGGACAGATTAGAGGAGTCAGTGTTTAACGCTGACATCGCCATTTTCGATAAAATTTTAATAACAGATGTCCACTGTGCCTTTAAATGAACGACATAACTGCCAAGCTGAGGGTTTCATTGAAGCTTTCTTGTGTAGGATTCTTTGTTAATATGCCAAGGGGTACTTTTGAATGGTCCATAATATCTTAACAAAACGCTGAGTGCAAGATGTATGACAATGTCAGACAACGCAGTTGAAATGCAGCAAAAACTACATACAAAATCTGAAGGCTTTAAAATGGTGCACCTGTTTGACCGTTTTGTGTATTGTCCATCGTCCTATTCAATGGTTTGCAAACTGACATTATTATGCTGAAACCAAGAAAACAGACTCTTGTTGACGATATGAAAATTCCGTGTTCTAAATAGGAATGTAAAATCGAGCGCTCAATATGGTAGTCATTAATTGAAGCTTTGATAATGTATATGAGATGATTGAAGCTTTCATAATGTATATGAGATGATTGAAGCTTTCATAATGTATATGAGATGATTGAAGCATTCATAATGTATATGAGATGATTGAAGCATTCATAATGTATATGAGATGATTGAAGCATTCATAATGTATATGAGATGATTGAAGCATTCATAATGTATATGAGATGATTGAAGCATTCATAATGTATATGAGATGATTGAAGCATTCATAATGTATATGAGATGATTGAAGCATTCATAATGTATATGAGATGATTGAAGCATTCATAATGTATATGAGATGATTGAAGCATTCATAATGTATATGAGATGATTGAAGCATTCATAATGTATATGAGATGATTGAAGCATTCATAATGTATATGAGATGATTGAAGCATTCATAATGTATATGAGATGATTGAAGCATTCATAATGTATATGAGATGATTGAAGCATTCATAATGTATATAAGATGATTGAAGCATTCATAATGTATATGAGATGATTACAATGTTTGTTGTTTTTTCACAGGGCCCCCTAGCCCGACAGTCGAGTACCGACGGTGATGGTGGGTCTCCCAACCAGGATAAAAACAATGGCTCTACAGGTATATTATAGTTATAACTCCCTCCCTTTCTGTATTCAGAAATGTAGAGGTGCAACTCCAGGGCTGTCTCTTTGCTATCTTAAGGGGAGAATGTGGCCTGGGGCTTTATTAAGGGGGGAAGGGGGAGATTTAATTAGCCAGGAAAAGGGAATTTGAAAATCATACTCATTCTTGAGTACAATTCACACACAGAACTAAATTCATATAAGAAACTTATAACTGACCATTTTGCTGGGAAAAAATTGGGGGGGGGGGGGGGTTTGAAGAACGTTGAAAATGAGAAGAACGAAAAGAATTGATGAATATCTTCTTTTAAAGCGGTGAAGGGGCTGAATTTGAGCCCTGAAATTTCAGCCCATAAAAATCATTAGAAAGACAACCCTGACCTGTGTGTAGTCACATAGATACTTCTCACCCTGTTTACAAGGTATATCCATATTTTCTCACATTCAAAGACCTCAAATTTGAGACACAACACTGTAACAACATGATATCATTGGTTCGGGGGGGGGGGGGGGGTATTCAATACTGGTCTTAATTGGATCCAAAAACAATGTAGTTGATCATATTGTTCCATTTATATAATAATAGACCTATACATTGAATCAGTTTATGATGTATGACCGTAAGATTGACCTAAGTTGCATATGGAATACCTACCCAGGGTATATGGGTATATGACCCCAAACCAAATTCATTGGCGTCTAGGTCGGGAAGCAAACAGGAATAGGATGTTTTGGTGAGAAGCGAGGGCACTTACCTATATTATTTAAGAGATGTGCCTCAGTCAACATAATGAAAATGAGTTTTGACAAAAAACCAGCCGAAGGTTTTTGAAAAGACTAAGCTGTTTGAAAATGAATTTAGTGAAAACAACCCCTTAGACTGGCTCTTTGCAAAGACTCATCATCACTTGTTGAGAAATGCTCTGGATTGAAGTCATTTCTGAGGCCATAGTTTTATCAGTTTACACAAACATAGCTGTCTTTCAATACTTGAGATAACCTGGAATATCGATCCATAGGGCTGTCTGACTTTAATTGCTTCTTGATCGCAGGAATCAAGGTTAACACAAAAAGCAACAACCTTGCCTTCATTTTTTTTTCTTTTCACCAAGTCTCTTGCTCAGTACATTTATATCCAAGCCTAGTTGAAATTAAGAGCATTTAGTTTTATCTACATTTACAACAGTTTTTGTCAACTGCTGTGCTGGGGAGTGAAATAATATATATGTGAATTGTGGCTTGTGTTACAGAAAGGTTTTTTGATTGTTGCAATTCAAACTGTACTTCTTTAAAAGTTTCTTTATAAAGTTGGTCACTTTAATAATATTGTTAAATTTATACCGTACCTTGCTCTATTAAATTACTTACTACCTCTATTAAATTACTATGTATATGTTATAGTTACATACCTACAAACATAGTTAATGAAATTATTCACGAGTGCTTCAGCGCAAGTATATAATTTCAAATACGATGGCTGTGGGTGAAGTAATTGTTAAGAATGTTGTCAAAACAGCGGTCAATAAATTGCATGTGTTTAAGTGACTGTAGCATTGAAGTTAATCTGCACAATAGTTATAGCATATCTAAGCTCCGCCTACTTGATACTATTCAGACATTGGCAGTAAATGTATAGACAAAAACATTTCAAACATGGTATAAGTAGAATATATAGGTCGATGACAAGTGCCAATGTAAGGCGCAGTGGTCGAAATTAACACAAGCCCTGCACTGGTAAAATGTCTTACGGGCTTGCTCAAATTATGAATTTTATACAGCAGGGCTCTGTCAAAAATTCGATGCCAAGCAATAGTAAAAGAATTCAACCTTGTTCATCCAAAAGTCTTATTTCTATGACTGTAAGCGCCAAAAGAAACAAATGTTTCTGATGTGCAAAATCATGTACTTATTTGACGTAACATTTTTCTTATCCTGCAGGGGTTACCAGTATGCGTAGTGCGTCATTCCGGGACAACTCTACGAGAGTTGTCAACTCGTACGCGGGCTCCTCCACCCAACCACTGCCTGGTGCCGAGGTGCCTGTACAACCAGACATCGCCAAGGTAACGAGAAAAAGCACTTACTTAGTACTGTGGAATCATTCATTTTTGCGGTGTTGGTGAATTTTATATTCATTTCGCAGGGTTCTTTTTTCTCCGTATGTCAAAAAGGTTAAAATGAGAAATTGTCAACTGCAAACATGAATGATTTCAGAGAATTGTGATACTGATAGCTACAGTTTTAGGTCGGAAAATATTGTAACTAAAGTTTAAATATTAATAACGAAAGTGTGTTTGAACCCTGTTTTTACTACCAAAGCATTTGTTGTTTACTATAGATAACTTAGTTTAGTCATGGAGTGTAAACTTTTCTTGATGAAGTAGCCAAGTGTTTTGACTTTGGGAATGTTTATATGATAACAACCATGTTACGTCAACTTATATTTTGATAAAAATGTCAAATTTCCCGTGTGACTAGGAATCAGTCGTGGTGCGGAAACGAAAAACAAAAAATGCTGTAAGATCCCACTGCCTTGTCTCTGCATTTTCTTGATTGCTATATAAGTTTAACAAATCTGTGCACATTTGGAATGCATTTAGATTTTTGATATGAGAGTTCATTGACATTGAATTAATAAAAGATTTTTTTTTTTTTTTTAAATTGAATTAAAAGTTGAAGGCATTTAAATATTAGCTAAGGGGGATTCAGTGCATTTGTTATAGTCTCAAAGATATGAACTAAGATATTGAAACATTCTTATTGCCCTATCAAAGATTAAAAGCAAATTACAATAACAGATCTATATGTTGGAAGTTGAATGAAAAAAACATTTTACTGCAAAAGATAAAAGTTTAATTCTTATTTTAAACAGTTGATCAGAAACATTCTCAAATTAAATGCGACCTAATGTGCATATTTGATAGCTGTAGGTCTTGCCCCGGTATCACAAAAATGCTCAAGTAAAATCTTCATCTCATCTTATTTTACCACATAAAAGCATGGAATGATTGAAAATCTTGTATGTTTTCACTCACATTTTAAAAAAAAGTTCTTGTTTTTTCTCATAGAATGTTTTGATGAAAACTGTTCGTCAATATTTCAAAGAAACTATTTCTAGAACAAAAATCGGTACTTGAGTAATTGTTAAAAACAAAGGGCTGTACTTAATTACATTTTTTGCTGTAGAATATTTTTTCTTTCGGATTTTAAACAAGGTTTTTAAAAAGAAAATTTTATATTTTATGAGTGAACACACTTTTAAAAAGAGTTGAAACATTCAATTTTTAAGAACTTTTGATTTAACGTGGTAAAATGAGTTGAGGCTGAGATTGAGATTTGACTTCAGTATTTTCGTTATAATATGGGCCTGTTGTGCTGTGTTTGGGCTTTGCACCATGTTGTATTGATCTCCTGCGGGATGCATGTTCGTCAGTGTTCGTCAGTGTTCGTCAGTGTTCGTCAGTGTTCTAGGTTGTGGTTGCTTATTATGTGAAATATGCGAAAAACCGTCATTTGCCTAAACGTTATTTATGTCTGTGGTTTTTATTTGTTATTTTAAGCCTATCCCACATGAACAAATCTACAGCAGATGAAATTGACAATGTTTGAACTAAAACATGACCAAGATTGATAAATAAAAACAATTTTTATTGCATAGAGCTTTAAACATTGTGGAAAAAAGGGGGAATTGCTCATTTTGACCAATTTCTCCTTTTTGTCACAATGTTTTCAAAAATCGTCTAATGCAGAGATGTAAGAAAGCGTTTTTATGTCATAAAGGGTTAAAAAGACAAGTCTCCATTTTAGTCAAATATTTATGAAATGAAATTTATAAAGCAAACAAGATAAAAAAAAATCTGCATTTACAGGAACTTTAGTTGTATGAAAATAAATGTTATTTATGTAATATGAGTGTTGAGTAAGCTATTTAATGCTTCTTGTTCCTTCGTTTGCTTCCGCATTATGTTTTATTTCAACCCACAGCTTTCGACTTATCATTACAAATGTGTTTGAAAATGTTCTCTTAAAATTTATGTTTGACATTTAATAAATCTTTCCTTTATTTCGGTTTTATGCACTTTCTGTGTTTTATTTCCTGGTCTTATTCTGTTGTGGTTAAGAAATGTCAAGCATGATAAACTACACTGAAATGCATGAAATCGGAGGTCTCTTTGAAGTGCATTCTGTCTGTGTTCAAGACTTAGTCAGACTAGACATGATTGTGCATTCTAAGGGATAAAATTTCCCTTTTAAAACTATTTTTTGGGGGGTTATTTGACCTTTAAAGATTTTGCACAATCAAATAAGCTTTGTATATCTTACGTGATAAGCCGCAAATTATCCAAGCAAGGGTAACATTTTCAATTAAATGAGAAATTAGAAATGTATATGTTATACTCATATTTAGTAAAACCACATTTTTAATAAAATGAAGTAATGGTTTAAGGCTATAAGTATGTATTTACCAAAATAAATGGTTGAATCTCAGATATGCTGTTTTAGTGTTAGAGATTATATTTTGTCTCCTGACCCAGCCTCTGTTTTATTCTACCGATTCACATGATTTAAATCATGGCTGACTGCTGTTTACTTTAACAATTTACAGCAGAGATGAAAAATATAATCAAAATCCTATTAGACAAAATATGAGTTTGAACACTATTTATAGATGATCTGCTACAAATTTTCAAGAACAGTATAATAATTAGTTTCATGATTAATTAAATTCATGACTTTCATTTGTTGTTATGTTTATAACATATAGACACAAGATAATGAATAGTTAAATGTCTTTTACTGGTCCATTTCAGTTGCAGTCAGCCGCCGCTCAGCTCCAGCGACATAGTCTGCCAACGCCAAGGTGAGTGGTTCATATATAGTGCAGGGGTTTCTCCTGGACACCCTTAGCTGTCCCATAGAAAAAAAACAATGACTTATGTATGTTGGACATTTAATAGTATAATGTTGTCACAAAATGTAAACAGTGTGAATATTGAGGCAGATTTTCACACAGGCTTTTAAAAGTGCTTATATATGTCGGCTCTGTATGTTTTATGCGAAGACTGACTTTGGCTTTATCCGTTAATGTCATTTGGTGTCCGTATAAAATTAATATATATCGGTATCTGAAACGGCTAAAAATTCCGATTTTCAATGTTGTGTTTTACATTTTAATCAGTAGTATTGTGCAATGTTTAATTGGAATAATAACTTTAATCAGTTCATCAAAATACAATGCAATATAAATGCATGGCTTTATTCGTTACTTCAAAAGAAGTAATTATTAATCGGCAATAAGTGCATTGCATGTTGGCAGCATTGAATGAAATGCTTTTTGTTGGCCTGTAGCCTAATAGCAAAGGAATGGTTGTAGTAACATTTTTGTGCTGATGTTGCCTTCCCCGTTAAAGATGTAGAATCTTTTACCAGGATACAGGTAGATACGAGTTATCTCGACAAGCGGTCAAAATCTCCGGGTCGATTGACGACTTCAAATTCTTTGCCTGCGAGCAATGATGTTGTTTCTAAAAACAGTCCCTCCAATAAGTAAGAAAAATCCTAAATGTGTGAAGATTATGTATGGAAAAGTATTAACATTGAATATGAATGTTGCACGGTCTACTTAAAGCTGCCATTTTGAAATTTTGTGTTTAACAAACTTTCATCTCAAGCCTGTTAAACCCTCGTATTTGGTTGTTACAAACTTGGGGAAGTTAAATTTTACATAATTTATGAGTTTTCATCTCGCTTGTATTCTTTCCACATTTAAAATTTTGTCAGAATGGCAGCCCACTTGAATGTATGTATTTTTGGCGCAAAATGTCTGTCATTGTAAACTGTCTTACACGATACTAATGAATGCATTGGATGATGGTAATGTCTTATAAAAAGCCTTTTGATAAATTTCCTTAACCTCTGGGGCATTAAGCATATGAGCTGCATGGTGTGATTTTGGGCCTTCAGACATTATTATTATTACAAATGAAATAAATGTTTCATAAAATATGTGAAAAACATTAATTTTTTTCAATATGTTACAATTTTTTCTTTTAAAAAAACTTTTTCTATAAAAGAATTGTCATTGGCGCACCTTGACGATTTATGACAATTGCTGTACTCATGGTTCCATAGCAACCACTTAATGAATCCCGGCTGGTTTCGACTGCATTCATAGTGTCTGTTTTAACTGGCCTGATTGTTTAACAACTAATGCAATGAATCCTCAGACTTTTTTTTATTATGTTCCACAAAGATTTGGCATAGGATAAAGTCTAAAATTATTATCTAGTTTGGAGTATTGATACATTAAGTTGTCGTCCAATTTCAATACTATACTTATATGCTATGAGATCATGTGTGTGATGTCACATGCAGAATGCGCAATGATTTGGTATTACTTGTTGGAACATTTCTTACATTATATTAGAGATTCAGTATTGTTTCCTGAAATGTCATGTTACTGAAACATCCATTTAACCCTTTGCATGCTGGGTAAATTGTCGTCTGCTCAAAAATGTCGTCTGGTTTATTCTAAATTTCTTTCAATTTACTTAAAACTTTGGGGATATATTGACTGAGTGGCAGACAGCTTGGAACCTGACCAGGCGCCGAGTTACTCGGCGTCTGGTCTGGTTCCAAGCTGTTTGCAAAGCCTTTAAAATCGCCATCAGCAGCCTAAGGGTTAAACAATAATAGCAAATGTATCAATTTGTCAGAAGGCTCAAGATCTTGCGATGAGTCTCAAAAAATTTTGACATCATTTTGCTGCGATCAGCATTTAAAACTCTTGACCTCAATAATATATGATATAAATTGGTTCTATACTCACTAAGCGTTAATCTGACAGCTGAAATGATTTATGACTTACTTGAGTTTGATTGTTTATCAACTGAGTTGAAATATGGTTCTCTATATATGGTTCTCTATATTCGTATGGCCTTTCTGCAAAAGGCTCTGACTTGTGTATATTCTATGTTCTGTTTATTGTTTGCTAAATATCTAAGTGTCTTCCATAATATTCATTTGACATTTTGATAACTTACAAAAAATATATTCTTGAATTCAATGCTAAAAACTTCAGTATAACATGATACTTAATTTGTTTGGCAATATCCATCCCAAAATAGATTTTATATCATTTATGTTCTATTCTTAGTGTGGAAAATGCATTTTTATTCCAAATTTGCATGGTAATTTATTACCAGTAAAACTGTTAAGCATTTTTTGTACCATAATTCTATCGATGATTAAAATTAAAAGTTTTGTAAGTTTTGTATATTTTTAAAAAATAACAACAGCACCAAAATATAACGTGTTTGTGTGATTTATATTGTATACATTTTTTTTTTCTCAAATTTTGGTTAATTATTATGAGTTTTAGCTGATAGATGTTTTTTTTGTAGATCTATACATATAGATATTTAAAATCCAAACTTTTCAGTTGTTTTCGATGCACATTCTAATGTTATTACAAAATGCACTCTGCTACCATTGTTGTGTGATATATTGACATTTCCTACGCAGCTTGTTTGGTGCTAACGCGGGAACGTACTTACAATGGCGACGCGCGTCCTCAGTCAGCGTGGAGTAAGTCATGTGACCTGTTCCCATGGTCCTGCGTAACTTTTATAGTTCAACATATTTTTATAGCAGCATTTTTTTTTTTCATTTTCCCATCCGGAAGGCTGCAGATATATTAATGTCTTTTTGCTTATTTTGTTCCGTAATTGCTTGGCTAAGAGTTGAGAATATTGTTGAAGGTTTGCTAGTAGGATTATGTTTATTTTAATTGGCCAGTTTTGGTGAAGGTTAGATATCACTATGTTAATGGCACAGGGTTGATAGCTACCTTATATTGCTAAAAATATAAAAAAGGAGTGGTCTTGTTTTTAGTTGTCTGTCCTTATGGTCAAATCATTGTATGGAAATCATTTCTCGGTACTGATGTGAAAAATTAAGACAATATTAATTGTTATTAAATTAAATTAATAGAATCTCAATATGTTAAGCTCATCCTTGCTTCATGTGTATTATTATTATGCTACTGCCTATCGTAAAAGTCCTATTAAATGCGCAGGGCGTGTGTCCTTTTGAGAACCCTGTGAACCAAGTGGCAACTTTTAAAATCCTCTAGATTGGAGTAAAAAACTTAGACCAACAAAAAACAACAACGGCGCATCTATAAGGGCATTCACATTTAATTGGACATTTACGGTACAATATTGGTGGTGCTTTGTCACATTGTTCCTGGCTTGGCTTTTTTTGCAACAAACACCAGGCTTTTAAGTATTTCATTCAAAGTACTGTGTCAGGGGTTAGATGTTTGGTCTATTCAAGTGTTCTAAAGTTCATAATTGATCTTAAAATCTGAGGATTATAGCTTCTAACTTTTGACTTTTGTTCAGGTGTTAAAATTGTTTTTTTGCATTAATAACAGTAGGAAGTACCTTGAAATTAATATAAATGACTTTGGAAAAAAAATTCAAAGGGGGTACTAGGCTCTTTCACCCAACTTTAGGCATAAATCCCTCATACTCCCCCCCCTCCCCCCCCCCCCCCTGCTGTTTTTCAGAATTGATCATTATCATCTGTAATAGAACCCCTGTATATTATAATTCATCACCTTAGTGCAATAACTCCATAACTGCCTATTGAAATAGAAGCAGATATTGAGTTCTTGCACTAAGGTGACAATATATACTATTGTTTTAGTTAATTAATTGATTTTCAGGCTGGCTTTGTAGATTGTTTTGTATATTATAATGTATATGATTAGTGTAATTATTATATATACATGTAATAATTGTTTAGCTAGATATATGTAGTAATAATTTATTTGTATAGAAATAGAACATGTTCCAAATTATACTTTAAAAATCTAATACTGGTAACATTTCTACTCAAATTACAGTGTTTACTTGTGGAGAATGATTCACCTGTTGTATTGCGCAACTTGAATTTCTTATGAATTATTATATGCATGCAATATAATAAAAAATATTTCTTTTTTATATCTTAATAACCTGGAGCATTTTTACTCAAACTTTTGTTTATTTTTTGTCTAGTTTGATAATAGTCATTTTCTTGAACTATTTTATTTTACTTTCTTAAACATATTAGCCAGCATGAACACCTCCTTTAAGTTTGTAAAAGTTTATATAAACTGTTTTGTGTGAAATAGTAATCGTAGAAAAACATCCCGCATGTACAATTACATGTGTATTTAGAAGTATATAGAAAAGTACCCAGATCATTATGTTCAGTACCAATTCATTCATTGATTGCTATGGGACTTTTTATGAGATTAGAAGGCTGATAAGCCCTGGTGCTGAATTTAATAACCAACTTTAATTTAAAAGTAGAATCTAAGTGTTTTTATTGGACAGTATAAATAATTAACCAAAAGACTGAATTGAATCACTGAGGCATGTCTAAGGATAAGGATAATAATTATCACGAATACGGGCCCCGTTTAGCAATCATTGGACGAAATTACAATCAAACGACCCTCGTTTTGAATGCTCCCTAACCCAAAATAATGTCCTCATTATAATTTATGTATTATTGTATTTCTGTATATATTTACAGCCATGCGATTGCAGAGGAGGGAGAATCTGATCGAGACGTCTCCAGGCTGGACCTGGGACCATCGTGAGTATATCCGAGTTTTATGCCCCTCTGTGTATTTGGTAATATCTTGTCTGGTCTTTTAAATTAATGAATATTATTTTTTGAGACTTTGAGTCAAGTTGAAACATAAATCTGGCCATAACCAAAAACGTGGATAGAGCACTCTTTTCTCACCAAATGTCATTGGTTTAATTACCAGCTTGGGTGTATTTGAGTTTGGTTTGTGGTCACCAAGCCAGACAAGTAGGTTTCCTCTGGGGTCTGGTTTACCCCACAAAGAGCATTGAATCTTGGCCTTAATCCAAGAACTGTGGTTAGACAACTTTCTTCTCACCAAGGTGTCGTGGGCTCGATAATACCGGTCTGCCTGAGTGTGTGAGTTTGGTTTTCTGGTCACCAAGCAAGACAAGTGGGAGTTCATAATTTTCTCTAGGTTCTCTTTTCTACCCCACAAATAGCAAGACCACACTCTTGCATAGGACCGTGCCAGTGAGAATGACCAAGCATAAGTTAATGTGACCTTCTTAACAGCTTGTAAAATAAAAATAATTTAAAGTAACCCAAAAGTTGTTCTAGATATTCAACTTGTGTAGCAAGGCCCATAACTCTGAATTTAATGTCTATCCAGTGTTCTCAAAAAAGGTCCAGCTGCCCTCCAAAGTAAACCCTGCAAATGGCAATTTGGCCGGTTCAAATTAAGAAGAATAAGTGAATTGGTAGTAGCTGGTCAATTAATTTACTATTCGCGAGGGTCCGACCGAACCCTGCTATTAATGCAAAAGACAGCATCCATTTTTGTGCCTATTATTAAATAAATTGACCTTGAAATTAAAAAAAACAGACCATTCAGAAATGATATTTTTACTGCTTGACCATTGTTTATATTGTGGGTTTAATGCTATGTTACCAAATGACGTTGAAATATGGAAGGCTTTGGAACCTCTTGGCATTAAACCCCATGATACATACATATCATATATTACATTGGGTGATGCCTTTCAGGGATTAACTTTTTAAATTGATCAGATGTCTATCCATATAATTATATTTTCTTTAAATATTGGACTATAGTACTAAATGAATTAGCTTGATATCAACTTTCAGATTTGAACTACAGATTTTGTAACATTTTGAGCCCGATGTACTTGAACTTAAACCTTGGCTGTAACTCAAAGACCTTTCAAGACGTGCCAATAAAACATGGTTCACATGTTACATGAGACAATACACACATGTATGGCAAGACCCATAACTCTGGCTTTAGATCATTTTTACCGTAAGTTATGCCCATAGACTGAAAAAGAAAAGAGACCAGGGTTGGCGATCGCTCTTCAGCAATCTCGTTTTCTATTTTGTTATGCTACAAGACTGACTTTCACTCCATTACCATTTTATAATATTTGTATTCATTTTTTCAGTTTCAATGAAGCCATATGTCGCTCAACAGAATCTTTGGATGAATTGGACAGTGCTAGTAAGTCAATCAAACTGTTAGCTAATCTTACTCAGGATACAATGAAAACTACAGGGCCAGCACCAGTAGCCTAAAGTGAATGAATACCCTGTTTTAATGTAAGGCTATGGGGGCTCACAGCTACTTAACAAGAGACACTCATTGTTACGTACAAAGCAAAACAGACCACACCAATGCATCCAAATATATTTATTATTAAATGTAAGCAATAAATATTTATAATGTGCTTGTTTTAACTTTGTAATGTTTACCAAAATGATTTGCCTCCAAATATGGATTTTTTTTTGTCCTGAAATAAGGTTTTTGAAATAAATATTGTTTTTTTTTTGTTTCAAAAATGATACAGAACAGTTAATTTGTATAACAAACATGCCCTGTACCCTTATTTCTTCCATACCGGACATGCGTTTCCGAGCGTGTGACCAGTACTGGAATTTTTTATCTTCCACTCCCTGATGAAAGTCGAGTCTTGTGCTTGAACGGGCTAATTGAAAATCTTTTAACATATAACTTAATCAAATAAGTAATGAAAAGAGAAAACTAAACTTACCAAATTATTCAAACTGTGTAATCTTTGGATGTTTTTATGATTTTACATCAACTGTGATTTTAAATTTCTAGGTGTCATGACGTCATCGAATAACACATGACTTGATAAATTTGAAAGTTATAAGTATGCAAGAAAATCAATCAATCATTTGTTTCCAGTTCGGATGGGAAGATTTTACCCATGTGCACAGTGCTTAGCTGGTAACTCGACAAGCCTCATTACCATTTTCCTTCTTAACAGGGAAAACATAAATGATACTTGTTTTTTTTCCTTGACAAAAAATGATATCCAGATGTAAAAGAGTGCACATTATGTAACCTTCTTATCAGTTTTTAAAGTTTTCCAGAATTTATGTTTGTATGTATAGAAAAGAATATCTGTCTTGTAGAATCGAAATGAAACTTTAAATTTTGACATTAATCTTATAGCCATGTCGGAGTCCCGAGTGAATGAAGAGTTACTGGCCCTGGATGTTGTGGAACCAGAGACGTGGAGTGAGACGGCGGATAAGAAACTCCTGAAAAAGCTTCATTCCAAGGACATTAAACGACAAGACACCATATGGGGTAGGGTAGCTTTACTTAAGAATAGATTGGTCTGAGACATAAATGTTACTTTGTCCTTTGCAAAATAGGCCTTAAACAGTCTTAAGTCTGTCATAAAAGGATCAAACTCAGTTCATAATATAATTTGTCTTAGTATTATACTCATTTTGAATAGTTCTGAGACTTTTAATGGAAAAATTCAGTTAAATAATTTGGCTTAATAAAATAAGCTTCTTACACAATTTCGCTTAGTAATAAGACTTTTCGAAATATTGGGGATAGGGCAATGTTTCAAGATATCTCAGTGGTAAACCTTACTCTGCTTAAGAATGCTCGGGGACATCCATAAAGTTATGTGCAGAATTTATATAATAAACGTTTTTATATTTTCATTGAAATGCATCTTACGCAAAAAACTTGGTTTTGCCCGGAATGTGTCAAAACTTCTTAAGGTTAAAAGGTTCAAGTTGCTTATTTCAATAAGCCAAAATACATATTTTGATAAATGAAAAATGGTTTATTGTAATTATCATTACCATTATTCCTATTTTGAGTCAAAAAAATGTTAAACATTAGTGAATATAAAGCAAATTGTAGAAAACTAATATAGCATGCTTTACTATACATGTTATAAGGGACTTAAGAAGTTTCGAGGAATTGGGGCCACCACATCATCTATGATAGGAAAGAATTAATCAGTGGTGTTTATTCTTATATACAGAGCTTAATTAGCATTTCATTCATAAACCTCCGGGGGATCGAGTGAAGTTCGGGGGGGTAGGGTGGGGGGATTTTTCCCCTGGCCGGGTTATGTGGCATGTATGCTATCTGAGTACAGATCATTAGATGATAATATTGACATTCTTTTTATAGAGTTGATACAGACTGAAAAGCAGTATTGCAAGAGATTAAAAGCACTCAAATATGTAAGTAGCTGTTTCAATTAAACCTTTGAAGAACTTGAACTGGTTTTATAGTATTTATCTTAATTCCAAAAGTAATATATGTGATTTCGATATAGATTATCTGACTTTTGCAGACTTGATGGATTCCTCTTTAAACAAAATAAAATTGTGAATGGAATTTAAAAGAATTGTATAGATTTACAGATGAAAATCAAGATTTAGAAAACTAATGGTATTAAAAAAATATAAAGAAAATCGTAATTTTAAATATTTCTTATTCAATTACCAAATACATTCATCTGCAGTGTAAAACTGTGTGTAATAAAACATAAGATCAAGGAAACCATCTTGCAGTAATTTTGAACCATATTTGCAAAAGAAGTTTAAAAAACAAAGACTTTTTGTTCCATATCACTAGTGTCATATTTCAATTGGGAACATTTCTATTTCTTTAAAGTTTTCTGGATTCCCTATACGTTACGGAAACAATTATTAAAGTTTGACATATAATTTAGAACCTATTATCAAAAGACGTTTGGAAAGGCCTGACATCGAGTCTAAAATATTGTAACTGGCTAATGATATGATAGATGTCTGCTAGATTAATAAATAAACTCGATACCACTGCTCACTGCAGATCTTCCGTGAGGGAATGGTTCGCGAGTTACGGATGTCAAAGGTGTGGTTTGAACGTCTGTTCCCGCGTCTAGATGAACTGGTCGCGATACACGACAACTTCCTGGCACGACTTCAGAGCCTGCAAAATGTACGACCTGATCGACAAGTGGAGGAGATCGGGCCCGCACTCATAGATCAGGTATAATATCATACAATACTGACTAATAATTGTTTAAAAACATTTAAAGCTGAACTCTCACAGATTGAAAAAAACAGATCGCACGTTTTCATATTTTTGTTCAAAAACTAATATTGAAATATGATCTTTTGTCAGCCTTCTTATATCACTGATTTTTAGAGCAAAGATTATGCGTACATATATGAGGTGTTTGTGCTTATTTGTCTTTGGTATTTAGCGGTCAGCGTTTGAACCTATGACAAGCTATTAGGTAATAAAGTTTTGTTCAAATATGATGTATTTTACACAAAGTAACATGGGATTTTTCTCCCAACAGTTTTCCAATGAAGCTGGACAGAAAATGAAGGAGGCATATGGGGTTTTCTGTAGCGGACATCTGGAGGCTGTTCGAATATATAAAGAATTACTTGCTAAAGATAGGAAGTTCCAGCTTTTTATAAAGGTACTGTCAAATGTTGATTTCCCGCGTGTTGAAATTGCATGAAATGTGATTTTTTATTTAGAATATTTGCAAAAGTTGCAAAAGTATAAAAAAACAAAACAATCAGTAATAGATTAAATTCATCTGCTCCATGTATTTATTTTTTCTTATATTTATAGGTTATTTTCTTCACTTTTATTGTAATTTGCAGTCATGTTCCGATAACCCTTACACTAAGAAGCGAGAATTCCCCGACTACATCTTGCTCATTACTCAGAGGCCGACAAAGTACCCCGTTCTCGTGGAAGCCATCATCAAAAACACAAAAGGTTAGGGATCAGTTATTAGCATATTTGCTTTTTGTGAAAATAGTTAATATAAAACAAGGTTAACATTTGGCATAACAAGGAATTTTATTTGGAACATATTTCATATGATGACAATAATAATGCACACATTTGTAGCCAGTCGATGGCCTCATGTCAGTATGCTGAAGCTGCATTATTTCAGGTTTTCGATTTTTTTCAGAATCACTCAAATTATAAAGGGGAGCCGCATCTTATCGCAAAATGCTGAATATATAGTCAAATGCAAAAATGTATCATGTGATCAAATTGTCGAACCGTAATTGAACATCTCACAGTGAAACAGAAATGTCGAACCTTCAGAAATGGTTAATTCTGCATTTTTTACACAAATCATGTGTGATCAAATTACAAAAAAAGTACCAAAAGCATTTTGACAGAACTGAAAACCTGGGATTTTTTAGCTTCTGCATTTGATGTATGACCATCAAAGTGCTATTGCTTGTGCTAAGGTTTTGTAGATCTAATCTACCTAAGTCTAAATGAAAAAAAAGATACCAGCATTGCTTGTAGTGCTGTTGTTTCAAAATACTATTACAAAACAATACAGCCATTTCGACTAATTAAAGGGAGACCAATCAAATAAAATCTTGATTACCTGTTTAAACTTGGGAAAACTGTTTAAGACTAGAATTAATAAAGAGCACTATTCCTTTCATTGTAAATATGTTAATCTAGCAGTTCATGTATATTTTGTTGTATACTGGTCAGAGAAAGCACAAAATATCATGTTTATCCATGAGGTTGTTTTATACAAATTTATTTAAGCTAGATTGTGATGAAAGCTGATGGCCTCTATAATCAATGTTGAGTCCATATCCTTGGCATATATCAGTACTGTGTTCTTTTTGAATGGCCATGGGAAAGTACCCCTGATGGGGATCGAGCCCACAACCTCATGAGAAAAAGGTGGACACCTATACCACTCTCACCCCTACATTACATCCATTCATTAGAGTGTAGCAATTACTGTTTGTAAATATGTTTACGATTGAAACACAATAAAATATATATTTATTGCTGTCAACTTTCTTTGCATTCCTTTTTCAGACAAGAAGGACAGAGAGTACCTTGTTCATGCGCACGGGTGTGTTGAAGATGTGTTGAAAAGCGTTGACCAGCAAGTTTGTGCAGCTGAGCGCGCCATGAAGTTACAAGAGATCAGTTCACGTCTTGATATCAAGTCATATGCTATACATAGGGGGCGGAAGTTCAAGGTGTGTATGACATTATGATATCATTGCTGTCTTATTTTTCTGAATAATTCCCTTTGATCGAGACCATGGGTAAATAATAGATATTTAGCCATCATACATTCATGCGCTTGACTGCATTGAAAATATGTTAAAAAACTTGTACCAGTAAGTTCTTATAGAGGAAACGCCATGAAGTTACATGAAAACAACTACTTAGTTCTAATTAGATGAAAATATGTTGACTGTGTTTGTTTGCCTACTGATTGTCCATAAGGGGCAAATTACACCAATTCGGAAATGATTACTCGTTGTAACATGTTTTTTTATGTGGTTTTTAACCACATTGCGGTGAAACCATGATTATACGATATCAGAACATGCGCTACTTTCAATATGCTAGGTTTTGAATGTGCTTTCAAAACTTTGCTGAATATGCTGGTTTTACTTGATCTATTTTTTTGTTTACACTTTCACTGCATTGTTTGTATCCCTACACATGATTTGGTCACTTTATCGAATACAAAGTGGTGACATTCAACCAATTTTAACCTAACTTTTATTCTTATGTTGTTTACTGTTAACTACATAAGTGGAACTTTCTTCCCATATATGGTGTTGGGGTCATGAAAACCTAGCACTCAGTGTTATTTCTCATGCCAATTGGTCAATTTACTTTAGAACAGGGATGTGATTTGTCTGCGGATTCGCGGAATTCCGCGGATCTATTGGCCCCAGAGACCCCCCCCCCCAAAAAAAAATAATTAAATAATAATAATAATAAATAAATAACAAAAAAAAAAAAATTATTTTATTTTTATTTACCTGAAAAGGCTGCTTTCAGTTCTTTAAGTTAATATTTCAGTTTGCTACAAATCAAAGCCAGGAGAGCCCACAAAAGAGCTTCTAAAAAGCCATTTTTTTCTTCTACAGCAGTGCACTTTTGACCCCAAGAGCGCCCCATAAACTCATGGCCGAAATGTTTCAGCCCTCCAGCTGCCAGGTCAATCACATCTCTGTTTAGAATATATAGGAAATTTATTTCATTGTCTGTGACCAAGGAATGGTCTTTTATCATCACAGCGAATTTTTTTGCTTATCGATTTGTCCCTGTTGTATTAGTCGCAATACTTATCAGAAGAACTTCACCTATGTGATTCCATCTGTCTGACCACAAGTTCTTTGACATGGGTAGACCAAACTAATAATATGAACTCAATCAAACTCTCTTGCAGAAAATGAAAATACACATGTAGCCGACAGTAACAAGATACTGTACAGACTAAAAAAATAATGATATTGCCAAATTCTTGCAGAAAGCAGATGTAACTCATCGAAGGTTACTATACGAGGGTATGATCGGATGGAAGAATGCACGGGGCAAGGTTGTCGAGGTTCTAGCTGTAGTTCTCAATGATGTATTGTTTTTCCTGCAAGATAACAACCAGAAACTGTCATTCTTCTCACAAGATAACAAGGTATGTGGCCAGCTTAAACTTTCTTTAATATTGTTTACATGTTATCTGATTGACTTTTTTTGCTAAAAAAGTTGTGATTATTGTGATAAATTTGGTGCGTTGTTTGTGTTGTCAAAGCACTTTTTTTTTTTACCTTGGCCATAACTCACACACCGTTCAAGGTATCGAGTATTCATATGACCCAGGCTCCAATTTCTTGAAACTTTTTAAGTCCCTATAACAGGATTAAGCTAAGCTCACTTTTTTGGTTTTCAATAAATTGCATAATATTAACTTCATGAAGACTTTTTAGCTCGACTATTCGAAGAATAAGGAGAGCTATACTACTCACCCAAGCGTCGGCGTCACCCCTTGGTTAAGGTTTTGCGTGCAAGCACACATAGGTAAATATCTCAGCAACTACTTGAGGTATTGCATTGAGACTTTATACAATGGTACTCAACCATCCAACCTACTTAATTAACAAAGTTTGATAACTCGACTTTGTATTTAATGCAAATAATAGGCCTTTATCATTTGACTTAGAAATTCTGGTTAAGGTTTTGCGTGCAAGCACACATAGGTTAATATCTCAGCAACTACTTGAGGTATTACATTGAGACATGATACAATGGTACTCAACCATCCAACCTACTCAATTAACCAAGTAAGATAACTCTAGTTTGTATTTAATGCAAATAATAGGCCTTTATTATTTGACTTAGAAATTCTGGTTAAGGTTTTGCATGCAAGCACACGTAGGTTAATATCTCAGCAACTGCTTGTGGTATTGCATTGAGACTTGATACAATAGTACTCAACCATCCAACCTACTTAATTTACCAAGTGAGATAACTCTAGTTTGCATTTAATGCAAGTAATTGCCCTTTATTATTCGACTCAGAAATTCTGGTTAAGGTTTTGCATGTAAGCACACATAGGTTAATATCTCAGCAACTACTGGATGAATTGCATTGAGACTTCATAAAATGGTACTCAACCATCCAATCTACTTAAATAACCAAGTAAGATAACTCTAGTTTGCATTAAATTCAAATAATGGCCCCTTTTTTATTCAACATAGAAATTCTGGTTAAGGTTTTGCATGTAACCACTTTTAAGTCAATGCTTCAGCAAATACATCATGTATTGCATTGAAACTTTACACACAGGCTCCCAACCATTTAACCTTCTTATTTAATCAAGTAAGATAACTCTATCTTTCATATTATATAATTTTTGCCACTTTATTATGCGACTTAGAAATTCTGGTTAAGGTCTTGCATGTTAGCACACATAGGATAATAGCTCAGCAACTACTTGATGTATTGCATTGAGACTTTATACAATGGTATTCAACCACCCAACCTATGTTTTATGTTAATATCTCTGCACATCATGTATTGCATTGAAATCTAATCTAACAGTGATCCATGCATGTTTCGCCAAAACTTTTCAATCCTTACACTGAAAAGAGGCTGAATAGTCGAGCGCGCTGTCTCTGTGACTGCTCTTGTTATACTTAAGATGGGCATTATCGTTCACATTTTCCTATGTTTTTTGGCTGATCAAAATCAGCTACTTAAAAGTTTTGAGAAATTGGGGCCAGGTACACATGTTGCTGGGACAATATGCACATGTTCAGCAAGACCCATAACTCTGCTATAACCAAATATCTGTGTAAAGAATGGATTTACTGTAACCCAAATATCTGTGTAAAGAATGGTTTTTCTATAACCCAAATATCTGTGTAAAGAATGGATGTACTATAACCCAAATATCTGTGTAAAGAATGGATTTACTACAACCCAAATATCTGTCTAAAGAATGGTAATAAATTAAATTTAAAAGATTATTGTGGGGTGAAAGCAAAAAAAATCTAATATGTTTAATGGTCTGGGGTAAATGTGAAAAATTCTACAGCAAGAAAGACACACAATATAACATGCTCTGATTGGCCCATTTATCCATCCACAGCACGGTGTAGTGTCGCTGTTTAACCTGCTGGTTCGGGAAAAGCGCGACTCCAAGGACACAAAAGGCATCTATCTGATCAGTCAGAATAAGCGCAACCCGGAGATGTACGAGATTGTCTTCAACTCCTCTGCGGATATGGGCAAGTGGGCCAAAGCTCTGAGAGAGGCCATATCACTGTGCCCGGAAGAAGGTGAGTAATAGAATATTTTCTGAGAGTAATTTATAGCTATATATCTCCTTAGAAAAACGCTTTCGCAGATTTAGCCAAGATGGCTGTGATATTGGTGAGAGAGAAACATTTTCAGTGGTGCCTTTGCAATTAATCCTTAGACCTCCAGATAGATTTAACCCTCCAGATAAATCTAATTCCCAGAAAGATATTTAGGGCTATAAAGGATTTGCACATTTTCTGTTCTGTTGCATAACATCAGAAAGTAAAATTTTGTTAAAGATGACATTATACAGATTTTGAAATGTACAAACAAGTGTTTACCTGATGTTATTCACATTTGCTGGCAAAAGAACTATGAAAAAGTATTAAAAAACAAAACAACAAACTTTGTACAGCAAAACACTTTGGGTAAAAAGTTCCACTAAACAATCAAAAGAAAATATGACTAAATTAAAAAGAAAGTCTTGTGTTTTCCAGAGGAAGAAGAGATCTCTGAGGCTGAGGAATTTAGGAGACGTCAGGAGGAGAAATGTTTAGAAAAACACGAGAGGGCCAAGGGACTTATGGGTACGTAGTCATAAGACATTGGACAGCCTGATATGGTGTAATAATACAGGGCTAGAAATTTGCATTTGCATAATTTAACTCTTTCAGGATTACATTTGAATTTGGCATTTTTGGCTCATCTGTGTTTGAAAGAAAAAGTCTGAGTATTGTGAAAGCCTTGTTGCCATTATTGGCCGGCCCCTGGCACTATCAGCGGTATTACCTTTTATTCTGTCCAGTGTGCTGTGTAGACCAACAGTCTTCAATGTAGTTATATTTACGGAATGAATTTCAGGATTGATGTCATTATTGGGGTATTTACACAGTTGGGCTGGTTAAAATGTGTTTACTCCACGAGTACTTACACCAGCCCAACTGCATTTATATCCCCGATAATGACATTAATCACACATTAATTCATTTCTTATCTTTATACCAATAAGTAATTATTTCTTCCAAGAGCAGCAACATAAAACTCACAGTAATTCTTCTCACCCATTATGTAAATAAAACGACTCAACCCTAACTGGAAACTGTTCACAACTGTTTGTGGCCTTCTGACAGTAACAAATTAAACAAATTTCAACTTACATGTTTATTAATATGTGAAGATTCGGATTCTACATGTTTAATAATATGCAAAGATTCACAATCTAAAAATATTGGAAATTATTAGCAATTGCGGAAAGGCAATTCATTTAAGGAATGGAAGTTGGGGTGTAAATATACTCTTAAGAAGATAAGATAAAGTTTTCTTTATTGTTTGCTTTAATTCCACAGAGCAAATGCACGTGAAGGATTGTGAGATCAAGCGACTGTGTGACGAGAAGAATCGACTCACAGACGAGCTCATGGCTGTTTTTAATGACGATGATCAGCCTAGGGTAAGTACACATTCATTTTAAAAAATAACAATAAATGCAAGCTTAAGCTTTTTCTTAAGGACATCTGTATCTAAAATTAGATTTTAATTTGAAGGGGCACTTAAGATTTTATGCATTTTTAAGTAATAATTTAGTTTCCTATTTTTTTCTTAACAGACAGGAAAATTAAGTCTTACTTCTTGAATTTCCATCACATGAAAATCACAGTTGTCTTATAATATTTGTGCCTATAGTCAACAATGATTCTGTTTAGTTAATTACATTACACTTAGAACCAGATCGCTGATAATTTCTTATTTCTGTTTTTTCCAGTCTCGGCCAGGGTCGCAAGACTTTGAGGAGCTAGGCCATGATTCATCGTCCATAGTGGGTGCCTCACTGCAGGCGTGTGTCCAAGATGTGTCCAGTCAACTGACCGCGCTACTCCAGGGGAACGTGTCCAATCTGTCTCGCAGTGTTAGCAGTGTTGGTGAACATGCTAGCAACACGTTCAAGGAGATATTTGTACCAAAACGGGCCGAGACATTTGCTGGGTTCGATAACCATGAGCATACCAAAGGTAGAATCCCAGGGCTGTAAAATTCATGGCCTTGTTCACTTACAACTTGGGCAAACAGTCTTAAAACTGCACTCTCTTAAAATGACAGTTTTGACCTTCTTTTTTTTTTTAAATGTCTCAGAACTAACTTATCTTGGCATCAGTGTTTTCAATTCAGTCATATAAGATGACTAAAAATGCAATAGAACAGATCACAATTGTTTTGTAAACTGCTGAAAATATTGTTCTTAAAGGGTTAGTAATGCTTTAATTTAATACCCATTTAACATCAAATTTCAAATGTAAATATTAAAACTGTGACCTGCTGTTTTGTTAGCAGTCTTATATCACTGGTTTCCAGACATTTATACAAGAATTGGCTCATTCTAAGACAAAAAAAAAGTCAAAGGATCTGTCTGTGAGAGTTTTAGTCTTGACTAAGACTCGGAAAACTACTTTTTTGATAGAAAAAAAATCATCTTTATTTCATTTCTTTTACAAAATTAAATAATTGTAAAGCATTCAAATAGTGATATAATTTAGTAAAGTTCACCATAAATGCTTTGCTAGAAGGAAAGTTACAATGAAATGAAGACTTTCAATTTTGTCTCTAATTTCAGACTTGAGACTGTTATAATTGACATAGAGTCTTCATTTGAGACTAAGAGTCAGAAGAGCAAAAAAACAACTTAATTTTATTGTCCATATTTTGAAACCTTTTAAGTAGGGATGCAAACGAATGGGAAAATTGATATTCGAATATTCGGTTATTCTTTCGATCGAATATTCGAATATTCGATTAACAAAATTAATATTTAAGAAATGTAGTTAACTACTATTATTATTCTCTACATTTCTAGCCGGGGCTTTTGCCATAGCCGGTACACGCGAAGGACCCTGATAAATCCAACAAAAAGCAAAATATTTTTAACAAATAAAAAGCCAAATTAATTTCAATTCCACAGCATTCATATTTGCAAAAAAAAACATGATCGTAAATTCCCGGTCGAATGTCGTGATCACCAACTGAGGGTCTTTCCGTAGGACGAGAGCCTCGTTCTGGGATTGATCTCTACTTAATATATCTATGTAAATCCAAACCTAATCGGGGATTAGTTCAGTAATAAAACGAAAATGACCCTGAATTTTGACTCATTTATTGTACAACATTATCCTAAAACGCTACACTATACAGTTACATTTCATCGCACGAGCGACATTTTGAAACATGGAAGATAGTTTAGAGCACATAACTAGCACATGTCATTCATATTATTACGGCGATTTGAGCTATATTCCACAACTTAATTGGCAGCCATGACACCACTTTGTTTGCTGTTTCCGTATATCTTTTATTGGCATGGTCATTAAAATTTACCGAAAATAATTGTTTGATGTCACTTGTCTAATAGCCATTTTTCGTAAATTTACGGGTACTGTTTATATAGTCGCCGACGATATGTCCCTTATTTAACGTGTGACACGTGTATAGTGTCATAGCGTTCACGCCCCTGGCATAAGGGATCAGTCGTTGTAAAAAGACAAGTGAATAAATACAACAACACAGTTGTAGGCAAAAGGTTTATTTGTTATCAAACAAAAAAACATCGAATATTCGAATACCGATTTTGACATTCGAATATCAAACGTTCGATCGAATATTCGAATATTCGAATATTCGTTTGCATCCCTACTTTTAAGTATTAAAGTTTCTGAGCCTGTCTACTCATTAAAGTTTGATCCCATATTAGTATTAATGTTATTGCAACAATAGTAATATTCTTTTTTAGTGCGTTGCCGCATGGATGGCGCGGACCAGGGGGACAATTTTATTGCAGGGGAGGGTCGTAGTGACAGCCTTCACGATCTCGCTGGTGACCTCTCTAGGGTATGTAGATACTAGTATATCAGTTTTTTCACTTTCTTCAAAATACAAGAACCCTATTTCTCATTTCAAAAGAGAGAGATGAAAGTGAGGGGGTACTGGATTTGGTTTCTTCCCAAGTCTGGTGACCTCTGGCCTAGTGTCACCCCTGCAGGACACTTTTGACCTTCATAATACAATACCATTATTTCTCATCCCACAGGAGAGTAACGAGAGTGAGGGGGATACAGGGCATGGCTCCTCCCCAAGTCTGGTGACCTTTAGCCTAGTGTCACCCTAGCAGGACACTTTCAACATTCATAATACAATACCATTATTTCTCATCCCACAGGAGAGTAACGAGTGTGAGGGGGATACAGGGCATGGCTCCTTCCCAAGTTTGGTGACTACTAGCTTAGTGTCACCTTAGCAGGACACTTTCAACATTCATAATACAATACCATTATTTCTCATCCCACAGGAGAGTAACGAGAGTGAGGGGGATACAGGGCATGGTTCCTCCCCAAGTTTGGTGACCTCTAGCCTAGTGTCACCTTAGCAGGACACTTTCAACATTCATAATACAATACCATTATTTCTCATCCCACAGGAGAGTAACGAGAGTGAGGGGGATACAGGGCATGGCTCCTCCCCAAGTTTGGTGACTTTTAGCCTAGTGTCACCTTAGCAGGACACTTACAACATTCATAATACAATACCATTATTTCTCATCCCACAGGAGAGTAATGAGAGTGAGGGGGATACAGGGCATGGCTCCTCCCCAAGTCTGGTGACTTCAGTGACCTCAAGTCTGGGCTCACCTCAGCAGGACACACCAAACATCACCAATATCATCAAGACTCTAAACGGCATTGTGGTGAGTAATACTTCAATGTTTAACAATAGAGTAATACCCCATAGAGTTTATGAAATGATTAAGCAAATGTTTATGTATGGTTGATTATTTCCTTAACCAGGTTATTAGAATGAGGAATTCATTATTGTCAAACCATGGATTCTACCCAATAAATTAAGATGTGAAGAGCTAGCTTTGCTTTTGAGGAAGTCAAGGCCAAGGTCACTGTTACTTAAAAAATAAAAATGGTTTTTGCCCAACAACTTTAGTTTTCTGATTGCCCATACTTAACACCTGGTTTTGTCGCATTGCTGCATTTCTAGTCATTGACTTTAAACAGTCTTTTGGTTTTGACTGGCAACTAAGTGGTTGTGTTCGTTGTGTTTGCAAATATTTACCTTACTTGAAAGTTTGTAATAAGACATGAAAAAAATGAGTCTTTCAATAAAATACCAAAGAAAAGCATATTCATATAAAAAAAATGATTATTTGTAATGATAAACAAAGAATTTACTTTAATTTCATATATTGAGTAAAAGTACAAAGCATGTCAATATCAATAGATATTCTATATCTGGTATTGGAACAGCTGAAATAAATATCTTCTTCTTGTATCTAAATTACATTTGACAATGAAAGCAGATAGTTTTTAAAAAAATATATAAATAAACTGGTTTGCTTTAAAGACATACAACATAACTAAGGGAATACCGGTAGACTCAGAAACAGCAAAGGAAATTAAATATTTCAAAAATCCATTCACAAAGAATTATGATTGTTTTTCTTGCAGCATCTGACAGCCAGTCAGGGCACTGCTGTGGAGACATTAAGAGCCCAGCTGGCCGAGGCAAATGAGCGCATCAACAAACTCTCGGCTGATGTACACGACAAGAAGTCGGGATACAAACATAATCAGTTGGAAGAGCTTAGAAACCTCTCGGTAATACATTATTTGTAATAATTGTTCTCTTTCTGAAGAAATCAGAATACACATCGATGCAAGTCTTAGCTGAAATATTTGTTGAGTAAAGCTGTGTAATAAAGTGAGAAAAAGCAACTGGCACACGCTTATTATGGGATTGTGAGATTCTGATCTTGTATTGGTAATAATTGGAATTGGTATCATAATGATGAATCATGTTAAAGTAACACTCTTATTCAAAATCAATACATACACATGTACAACACACATACATTTTAAGTGATAAACTGTAAACTACCTACCAAATAATGCATTTATGGAAAATATTAATTACTGATAACAATATTAATAGTTACTGATAACAATATTAATAGCTGAAAATGCAAAAATATTAAATGATTGGTGAATGCTAAAAGATTTACTGTGATCTACTATCGTTTCATGAGGTAGCAATACCATGTTTTCTGCACATATCTTTTAAATTAAACTCGGAATCCTTCATAAGCACCATTGTTTTAAAATATTTGTTCATCCTTTTTGGTATATTAAAACAATTGTATTAAATGTGTTAAATCTTAATTGGGAGTAATAGTGCATCTTAAATACTTTTGATGAAGTTTTATTATTCAAAAGTTACATTAAAAAGGAGTATACTCCAGTTATCAGCATATATTTTGTCATGTATTTTGTCTGTATATCATATTAGAAGAAAACAGATTGATGTAATAAACTATTTGTTTTTTGTGTCTTTTAGGGCGTTATCCAGCGCGAGAAAGAGGAATGGGAGAGAAAACGGGACAAGCAGCAGTCAATGCTAGACCATGAGAGAAGGGAACTAGAGGAGTTTAAAGCCCAACTCTCTAAACAGGAGGTAGGGTATGGGTAGGGGTGAAATGAAGGGGGTAGGGATGGGATAGGCTGAGGTTGGGTTGATGGGATGTGGTTTGTGATTCATTTGGAATAAATGCGTGACAAGGAGTAGTTAATCCTCGACCATAAATGGCAGGAACACGAAGTAGGTATAAGGGTTTGAGGAGAAGGGGTTGGGGAGGGGGTTAATAAAGATTATGTGTGTACAAAATATTGGCTTAAACGTTATAAACCTTCAATTATATCTTATAAACTGTGTGCTATCAATTTTGTGAGTTATTAATGCCTCCTTTGGAAGAAGTGGTGGTATTTTGATTTGCAAATTTTGGTTAGACCAAACCATGTCCTATTGATAGCTAGGGAATCCTTTTTTGCCACTGATGACCCCTTTTGATTCTAAGATCAGTAGGTCAAAGGTCACAGTCATATTGACCTTGAACTCAAAAACCTTGTTTGTCAATTTAAAGAGACCACTTGCATCTGTGGTCCTCAATCTTATTATAGCCACATTGGTTACCACTTCCATTGACTTTCAGGCAACTACATCTATATCTGTTTAACTTGCTGTGCCTATTTTCTTAACTTTATATTATTAATTGATCTGTTATTCACTGCCGTCAAGAGAACGCACAGATGTTTTACTGGAAACTACACCTATAACTCCTCTACATGTAGAACTGGTCAATAAATATACTTACTGTCCTCGTAGGGATACTAGTCATGGATTTGAATTACCCCACAGACAAGTAAAGTTATTCTGACAGCTCTAATTGTAATGTAGACATCACAATAGCATTATATTCTATTCCAGGCTGAGATCAAAGCTGAGCGTGATAAGTTGAAGAAGGAACGCGAGGTCCTACAGAAGCAGATGGATTTTCAGCGACAGAGTGGTCTTCTGCCCAAGGCCCAAGTGGACCTCGATCATTACGATCCTAGTAGTGATAACCAAGACTCTAGTAGCGATAATGTGCAATCTAATCCGGACTTTGTGCCCGGACATAAGCGCTCAGCATCCGCATCAGAGTCATCTAAATCTTCAAACGGAGATTTCAGTAAGAAAACAGACTCTAATGCAAATAGTACTTCAGCGAAAGAGAATAATTTTCGACCTGAACACAAGTCTGTACCTAAGCTTCAAAGTTTCTCTTTCGGAAGCGGTAACAAACCCGTACCCGTGCATCTTCTTAGTGCTGCTAATGAACAAAAGTTTGGATCTAAAAATGTGCAACAACTTCCCTCGAAGCTGCTTTTGAGCGGGGCCTCAACTACATCCCTACCAGCCCAGGCCATACCAGGAATGAAAAATAGTCCCTCTGGAAATCAGTCCTCAGCATCCCTTGCTGAGGATACAGGTAGTCGAGGCGACGCCGGCCAGCTTGGTCATAGTGCTAGTCTCGGAACTCTGGGGACAAGTGTCACTGTTCCCAAGGGGAGTAGACAGAGTAATCGACCAAAGCCGTCACCCTTGGGAGGTGGATTATCGACCTCGTTACTAAAACTTGCAGAAAAGGGCGATAAAAAGAACAAAAGCAGCAGTTCTAGTCAAAAGGAAAAGGAAGAAAAGGGGGCATCGCCCCCAGGAGACAAAAGTCAGCGCCCGCAAAGTGCCGGAAATCGCTCCGGGAATATAAACCATAAGCCACAGAAGTCAGACAGCGATGTTATATACTTCTAGGATATTAAGATGGTAAGCAAATTTTTGTAATCAAAACTTATGATATGAACTATAAAATATCATTAAATAGTGATGCCCTTTCATAATAATGTGTTGGATGTTTGTAATTAGAAAAGTCATTGCAGATTGGTCAGTCTGTAATTGTAGGAATTGCATTTATTTTTGATTAAAATTATTTAAGCTTACCAATTTAAACAAACACATTCTTAATGATAAAAGTGATAACAAATATTACATGTATTCATCAATGTCAGAAGAACTGCACATTTTTTATCAGTATATATTAATATTCATTTTCATTGAAAGTAATCGCGGTGAATAATTGGCTATTCTATTATTAAATTATTAGATTTATCAGTGAGATAAAATTGATATTTAACTAAATATTTAGCACACAGGGCTGGGATACAATTTGAACAACTTCATTTCCGAAATGACGTTACATGCACATACAAATTGGCACGTTTTTCTAAAAAAAGTGAAAAAAATTGACTTTAAATTTAAGCCATATAATAAAAAGAAATATTGGTGTTTCAGTGTAAGATAGCAATATATTTCACCTTGTGAACACCAAAAATGAGTATTTTACTTGTGTTTCGCCACTCGTGAAATATAAATTTCGGTGTTCACTCAGATTAACAGATTACGATCTTAAACTGAAACAATAATTATTCTCTATATAACAATTATGAATTGTTGAATTTTTCAGGTTCAAAGTAGTTCAACAGATGTACAGAATGAAGAAGATAGAAGCTGCAAAAATGATGACAAGATATCCCTGAGATTATATCGGAGTGCCTTCCTCACAGCCTTTCTGCTATTGGTCACATATTTTAGTTTTAGCGGAAACCAAAGTCACTTCTTTGCGATAGTTAATCAATAATTTGAACAGTGCTATGGTATATATATGGTTTTAGCTTGTGCTGTGTAAAAAATTCACATCCAGGTTGATGCATGTATTTTGAATCAATCTTGGAGGGTGGTTTAAGGCTTAAAGGTCAAGTAAAAATGATTTCACACTTTTTCACACTTAATGGGCTAAAGTGTGAGAAATATTAGTCGTGTAACATGTAAATTATGTTCAGATTTCAAAAATGTGCAATACTGTTTGTTTTTTTAATGATTTTTATCTTTTCTTTTTATTCAGATCTGTGAAATATGTATTATTTTGATTATAGTAAAATAGTATTTCAGATGTATGATTTTGAAAGGAAAAAAGAAGAAAAATCATTTTTACTCATTTGTACAAAGATATAAATTTTAAAATAAAAATACATGGGAATTTAAGATTGTATCATATTTAACAAGAGCAACTTATTTTTGTTTCTTGATTGTTTTATGTTTTTATTGACTAATTTTCTATCACTAAAAACTAATAATATGCATGACTGACCGTTATATTTTAACCTTCTGCTATAAATTGTTAATGTATTGAAAACACAAGATGTAATGATGTAATATTTATTTTATTTATGAATGTCTTGATTATTATTTTTGCTGGACATGTACATTTTTATTGAGAATGGCATGAATAATTTTACAAAAAAAGGCGTATTATAAAGATGTACTGATAAAAGATCGAATGTAACAGTGCGTAACATATCGACGTGGAAAAAACTGCCTTGGTAATATACTTATTTATGATATATATTAGTTTAATCAGTAATAGTATGCAATAAAGTGTGATTTAAATTGTGAATATCAAAGTCAGTGCTACTTATTCTAAGCTTTAGACTCTGTTTTTTATTTGCATGTTCCATAAAATTAGGGCTTCTGATTTATTAACAGAATCGAGAACTTCAAATACCCGGTAAAAACGTTTTTCTTGCCAAACTTGTAATGTAACTACTACTTTTTATATTTTTTTAAGAAGTAGAGACAGCAGTTGCTTTTGGCATATAGAAAAAAACAATACATTTTTTGTTAGAAATTGATCAACTGAGATGCATTGTATTGTGCCTTGCTCTTTTTTGACCCATAAATACACTTACATGTCGATGTAGTGTACCGCAACCAAACATGTTTTAATACGCGCAATTGTGAACGAAATCAGCTGTATGGCATAAATCTGTCATTTTGAATTCAGGTAGCATTTTAACTGATGACACATCAGTATAGACCGGTAATAGTAGTCCAACTAACAGTGTGAATTTTACAACCCAGAAATGGTTGTATTGATGTGTTTTCAGATTTTAATGTTTTATATAAACACATTCCTATAAACGAAACATGGATATCTATTTTTGCTATATGTTGATAAAGCATATTGTTTATAAAGTACTATTTTGTAATAGGAAATATATCATACCAGTCATTTAACCATATTTCCCTTCATTTAATGTTTGTACGTCTTTCACATTTTCCTAATGTTAGAGTATACCCTTGTATACAATTCCTACGAAATAGGTGACCTTGGTCTTGTACTGTCTCCAGTTTTTCTGAGCATTAGGTGTCTTACGAAATAGGAATATTGGATCAATTGTTAAGAACTTTGTTAAAGTTAATAACACGATTAACAACATCGTTGTTAACTTCTAAAGATGAAATATTTTACGATGTGCTCGTAGATGTAAATAAAGCAAGTACAGCTTTAATAGTTGTTTCAAATCTTGTTAGAAATATACTGCAGATTATAATTGCATCCATTGTAAACTTTGACAAAGTTTTGAACAATCAGCCATTTATATTATTAAATCAAAACAATAAACAAAATTTTATTTTAGCATTGAAGACTGTAGATTATTGCTTAAATTCTACAAGTTTTCTTTATTTGCTATGTGTTATGTTAACAAAATTTGTTGTGGAACATTATCTTATTATTAATAAGCAACAATAATTAAATATTTTGTAAGGTTTTAAAATCAGACGATTGCAAATATTTAACACAAGCGTATTTGAACAATCTGAAGTGGTCAGTGGTATTTATCACACATTACTATAAAAAGAGACATTTTGAGCAGACAGCAGTCTGGTTGGTAAATGATTGTCAACAATGGTTTTGTATATATTTTGTTCTTACGAAAGGCCTCCTAATGTTTCAGAACTTTTGGCAGTATCTAATGGACCTTCTGTATATCTTTTAGGGAGGCATTCTTACATAGTTGGCACATTACTCTGGATTTGCAGTTAAAAATCATGAGAATGATAACTGGAATAGTTGTATTTACTGTTGATAAAAACTTGCGTTACAAATTTTTAGATGGTGACTAGAAAGTCTTCAAGCAGCATTTTTGTTTGGTTAATAATTGTAAATCATTAAAATCAAAAGTTTCAGTTAATCATGAAATTTAGGATATAGTTAATCAATGAACTTAACCCTCACTTTTTTCTTTTTATTTTACTTAAATAGAAGCTTCATTTGAACCTGTGGACAAGATATTGAAAAGGGAAGATCAAACAACGGAATTTGTGCTATTTAGATTATATTGTGCCTCTGTGCTTAAGATAGCCTCATGTGTACAGATGAATATATATAACTATACTCCTGTATAGAAAAGTTTATTGTGTATTATTTTCTTTAAAAAAAGGAAAATAACCAAAAAAGTCTAAAATGAGAAAATGAAGAAAAAATATAGCGTAGGAAAAAAATTAATGTGTTCAGGGCGACTATGCTGAATTATGGGTAAATATATACTCCTGTCTATATTGTTAATGTTTGAGGTGTTTATTAACATAAATCTCTGAAACGACTGGTTCATGGGAAAATGGAACATGTTCTTAAAATAAATCTCGGTTGACAAATTCATATTCTATACATTAATGGTTTTTGAAGTCGTGTATTATATTGTGACTTTAGTTATAAAAATGTGTTGATTTTAACACTTTTGATTATAAAAAAATAAGCTTGCACTGCTATTTGTTCTTTATACTTTTATGTAGAGTGCCGCACTCTGCGATATTATTGCATTGTGTTCACTGCATTTCTTCGTTTAAAAAAATCGATAAAAAAACAACATTTTTGTATCAATGTGATTATCGTATTATGTGAACTTTAATAATTAAAATTGTCGCCAGAAAGAAAATAAATTGTATGAATTTGGCAATATCATAATTGATAAAGACGTAAAATTCTGGACATAGAAATAGCCATTTTCCCAGGGCTGAACATGTTTACAGATGATATATGTATTAGTTTGTCTTTTTGTCACTCTCGTTTCATCTTCACACACCCTTTTTAATGTGTTTGAATTGATTTTTGTTATCGGATTGAAGATTTTAGGACATCAAGCTGGTAGAAACAGCACTTGGTAATTTAATAATAACTACTTTTATCGCATACTGGCCTTACGAAAGTTTAAATACTTTTAAAAGATTTTAACTCATTTTGTGTTTTGTTAAGATGCGTGTTATCAGTTCTATGTCAAGGCCTAATGAATGTTTCGATGTTCAGAACTTTCGATATACAATATGTACTACTAATAATTGTATAAAACAGTGATTAACTATGAATGCTATATTATGGAGACGGGTCTCCAATGTTTTTCGATGATATTTCCAGCTTGCTGGGCAGATTAACAATATTGCTGTACAAGAGTGAACTGTCATGTACACATTCTAGATAATAAAACATATCAGTTTCATACCCAGGACTTTAGTTATTTTATTTCCACTGAGTACGGTTTGAATATTGCCTGAGGAAAGAGCCTAATACACTTTTAGCAACTTGATTATGTTCCTATATTATGTGATGGTGAAGCCAAGTTATGCAATTATTTCACACACCTTACTTGTCCAAATTTCATATCACCATGTACACATAACATGTGAACTTTCATAGTTTTAGCACGTGAAAATAATAATGCCCCCTCCTGAAGAAGTGGGTGTATATTGCTTTGTACATGCCAAATCTCGTCAGAGTGATAACTAGAGTAGACTTTGGTTTAAGGTCCTCAAACTTGGTAGGGAGGTTGGTCATGGCCACCAGATGACCCCTAATGTTTTAAGATAGTAGGTCAAAGGTCATGGTCATGGTGGCATTGAATACAATAAGCTTGTCTGATTGATAAATGGAGTATGCTTAGTCCTCAAACTGGGCATGGAGTTTGGTAATTGCCAACATATGACCCCTATTATTATTACGGTCAAAGGTCATGGTCGTGGTGACCCTGGACATAAAGATTGCCCGATTGAGAACTAGACTATGCTTGGTCCCTCCTGGGAGGTTGGTAATAAATGCAGACGACCCCTCTTGATTTTGAGGTCAGTAGTTCAAAGACCATGGTGATTATGAAGAAAAAAGCCTGTCCAACTGATTGCTACAGTATGATTGGTAATACAGTCCTCAAACTTGACGTCGAGGTTATTTATGGCCAACAGATCGCCCTCTTTATTTTTAGGTCATAGGTCATGGTTGTGGTGACCTTTCACCCATAAAGCTTGTCTGATCGAGAACTAGTATATGCTCGGTCCTTAGAACCTTTTAAAGAAGACGACCCCTATTGATTTTGAGGTCAGTAGGTCAAAGGTGACATTGAACACGGAAAGCTTGTACAATTGATAGCTACAGTAAGCTTGGTCCAACGGTCCTCAAACATGGTCATGGCCAGCAGATGATCCATAGTGACACTGAACACAAAAAACATGTCCGATCGCTATATAGAGAACGCTTGGACCTATGGTCCCCCAATTTGGTGGAGAGGTTGGTCATGACCTGTAGAACTCTACTGATTATGAGACCAACAAATTTAAGGTCAAGATCACCTCTGACCTGTAGGCTGACCTTGAAAGCTTGTTGCAGTCCAATGAAATTGTACATCATGCCGTGTTATCAGGAACGCGCAGATTATGATACATTAAGATCGTTGGTGAACAAATACTCTTTCAAGTTCAAGCAACAAAATGATTCTCATAAACTTTGATCCTGGTGAGACCTTGTGTAGTTACAATGTAATAACCGAAATTCAGAAACAATACAGCAACTATACATTCTACCTCATCAAATGTACCTTAACGCATAGTTTTTGACAATTATTTTTATGAATTTTAATCAAAATAATACAATAAAAAAATAAAAGTCTTGTATAATAATACATTCAATTGCGCTTAATCGAAATGACATTTTGTAGTTATCATTAATCATAAAGTGGAAGAAATGAGTAGTGACGCGTTGTTTCGGCCTACTCCTCTGGCCGTATTGTCCTGTCACCACGAAATACTCGTTGTTATCTATTACATTGTGTTACAAATTGGTGTGAACATTCTACGAAACATTACATACATGTACTATCAAATTAGACGAATAAAACGCTCTGAAGTTCACTTTGTTTTGTCGTCTGCTTTTTGAAGAGTTGGCTTAATTGGTGTCTGCTTGCAATAAATAGGCCATTACGCTATAATCGTTCAAGAAATATTAAAATTGGCACACATTTTGCCAGAGACAATAATAAATACTTCAATTTAGTGTAACCAGGCCTATATATATATATATATATATATATATATATATATATATATATATATATATATATTATTTTTAATGTATTTGATACTATTGTTTTGTCTCAATTAAACGATAGCTCCGAAGTATGGGGTTATATTCAGCCTGAGGTAATAGAAAGGGTACACATAAAGTTTTACAAGTATGGTGCTTAATGTAAAGGCAAGCGCTCCACTAATGCACTGTCACTTTACGGCGAGCTACATTGTAGGTAGATTTCCATTGTATATTAAGCGTCATGTCCGTATTATCAAATATTTCATCAAATTAAACAATGAGAAAGATGGAATTGTTTGCGCAGAACAATACTACAGGACCATTTCAGGGACGTAACTAATAATCCAGTCAATAAATTTGGTACCTAAAGTTAAAGCTGCCATGGATACAAACTCATCGTGGTATTTGTATAAGGAGGTAAAACATATATTTCAAGCTTCGTGTTACATTTTAGTACAGAAATGTTTTAGCAAAGCTTATTCTGTCCCTCCATAATTTGAAAATTGAACTGGGTCGACACAACAATATTCCCAGACAAGGTAGGAAATGTACACTGTAATTTGAATGCTATAGAAGATGAGTTTCATTTTGTTTAAGTTTGTCCTATGTATAGCGACATTCGACGGACTTATATCCCGAGCTATTTATTATATAAGAAATCCAAATACATGTATGTTAAAACGTACTTAATTCCGATTAATAAAATGAGCTATTTTCTATAGTAAGGCTTTCAAGCTAAAAGACTCAAATATACATGTATGATAATATATAAGACATGCTCACATACATTGCTGTTTACATTTGTTTGATATTGATGTGTTTTTTTGTTTGTACTTGTTTTAGTTGTTGTTGTTTACACCATATAACTTAAATACACATTGATTATTCAATAAAAGTATCCATAATACATAACATATAATATCCATGCATGTCTTTTTGCTGTTTGGTGGTGTTTCTAACGATGAATTGTTAATGCTTAGGTTTAATAAACATTCTATTCTTATCTGTTAAAATGCACCAAGAGGTGCTAAACATAGGCGTCCCTTCTGTAATGCCTAAAGGCATTTTGAATCAAGTTTTCCATCAAAAAGAAGTATCTATTTCATGTTGACTGTCAACTCAACATTAGCCCATGAAATAGATATTCCATTCACTTAGCCTATGTTGGTAAAATCAACGGACGTGGTCAAAATCTACTAGGTTATAATAGCACGTAGCCAATAAACGTATTGTTCAGGACTGTGTTAAAGTAAACAAAGTTGTTCATGTCATCGTTGTTAGCCTACAAATCACCTATCAGCAGTTTTCCTGGCAAGAGTTTGAGAACATCATAAAAATATTCACCTTAGTTAACTGTTAACAACGAAGTCGTTAATCGCGTTGTAAAATGTGTAGGAGTTTCTTAAAATGTAGGATACGCGGCGGTTCTATGTTGAATAAAACAATTTACTTACCTGATTTCCAAATTATGCACAAACAGATGCATTATGCGCCAATCAATTGTAACCACGGCCCCCCAGGTCCGGGGGTTTACCGGGGATAGCCGGGGAAATGTGCCGTGTTTTTACCTTCCAGGTGGCCCCGCAGTACCGGGTGAATGCGGTGGTTTTGTATTCGCGCCAAATATAGCGGGGAATGTGTCTTTCTTAGGGTCCCTGGGGTGCGGAGGCATTTGGCGGGGATTTTACCATCAGTTCGGCTCAGGGGCTTTACCCGGGCTTGGCTGGACCGAAAGTCAAAGTCCCCGCTATTCTCCGGACCTGAAGGGGCCGTGGCTACAATTGACTGGTGCATTAACAACAAAGTCGTTAATCGCGTTGTAAAATCCTGTAGGAGTTCTTATAATGTAGGATACGCGGCGGTTCTGTGCTGAATAAAACAATTTACTTACCTGATTTCCAAAGTATGCACAAACATATGCACTATAAGCAGTGATTAACTTTGTGAAGATTATAATAAAATATCTTCCATGGCCGCTCGAGTAAGATTATAAGTATCTTCCATGGCCACTCGTAAGATTATAAGTATCTTCCATGGCCGCTCGAGTAAGATTATAAGTATCTTCCATGGCCACTCGTAAGATTATAAGTATCTTCCATGGCCGCTCGGGTTAGATTATAAGTATCTTCCATGGCCACTCGTAAGATTATAAGTATCTTCCATGGCCGCTCGAGTAAGATTATAAGTATCTTCCATGGCCACTCGTAAGATTATAAGTATCTTCCATGGCCGCTCGAGTAAGATTATAAGTATCTTCCATGGCCGCTCGAGTAAGATTATTAGTATCTTCCATGGCCGCTCGAGTAAGATTATAAGTATCTTCCATGGCCGCTCGAGTAAGATTATAAGTATCTTCCATGGCCACTCGTAAGATTATAAGTATCTTACATGGCCGCTCGAGTAAGATTATAAGTATCTTCCATGGCCGCTCGAGTAAGATTATAAGTATCTTCCATGGCCGCTCGAGTAAGATTATAAGTATCTTCCATGGCCACTCGTAAGATTATAAGTATCTTCCATGGCCACTCGTAAGATTATAAGTATCTTTCATGGCCACTCGTAAGATTATAAGTATCTTCCATGGCCGCTCGAGTAAGATTATAAGTATCTTCCATGGCCGCTCGAGTAAGATTATAAGTATCTTCCATGGCCGCTCGAGTAAGATTATAAGTATCTTCCATGGCCACTCGTAAGATTATAAGTATCTTCCATGGCCGCTCGGGTAAGATTATAAGTATCTTCCATGGCCGCTCGAGTAAGATTATAAGTATCTTCCATGGCCGCTCGAGTAAGATTATAAGTATCTTCCATGGCCACTCGTAAGATTATAAGTATCTTCCATGGCCGCTCGGGTAAGATTATAAGTATCTTCCATGGCCAAGAGTGTGGCCCTATCCTACACGAGCGGTCATGGTAATTGCTATTTCTCTCAACCCAATTAAACAAAAATATAGTTAAATTATTATTTCGCTGGAACTCTTTTGTGCACAATAATAATAGTTCGCGATAGATTATGTGATAATTTGTGGTTGTCAAAGCTATGCGCGCAAATGTAAGTAGTCAAATCGTTCTTTAAAAGGTTTTAAGGACAGTGCAGCATTATTTCTTGCATTCAGCGCCGTGAACACTTATTTGGTGCAATTTTAAGCGATATATGATTTATTTGGGTTTTAAATATTGCCACAAGACATTTGATTTCCATGGTGCTACCGACGAAGTTACAGACGAAGGTCTTCAACAAGGGAAGCAATTGCGTGATGACATTAAAAAAGTAGTTCCATACGGGTACTCTTTTTATCTTTGCTCGTGGGCAAGATTATAAGTATCTTCCATGGCCGAGAGTGTAAGACCCGAGCGTAGAGTGTTTTGCGGAAACGAGGTTTACCGAGTTTCCGCAAAACACCCTGCGCGAGGGTCGGGATGAACCTATCTTACATGAGCGGCTATGGAAGATGCTTTTTCACCCACCTCAGTTAAACAAAATTAAGTAAAAATGTATTTTTGCTGGAACTCTTTTGTGCTTAGTGAAAATAATTGCGTATGGATATGCGATAGCACGTGGTTGTCATGGATATGCGCGCAATGATCCAGTTACCGTTAATTGTCAAATCGGTCTTTTTAACATGTTCTAGGGAGAATGAAGCATTATTTCTTGAATGGTGCGTGAAGACTGTTTTATGGTGACATTTGAAGCGAGAAATAATAAATTAGCGTTCTAAATATAACCATAAGACAAGATTTCCTTGATGCTACTGACGACAGTCTTCAAAAGCGAGGTAATTACAATGTGGTGACCAATAAAAAGGAGTTCCATACGGGCATTTTATCTTCGCCCGTGGGCAAGATAAGAATATCTAGCATGGTTAAATTATTGGATCTACTTATCTGAGGTGGGAGAAAAGGATTTCCAGCATGGGCAAATATTTGGATCCACTTATCTGGGGTTGGCGAACTCGAACATGAAAAATATGGCAGATATGAGTGATTCACTAAACATTGCCATTATAGCGGAGTGGTGAATATAGAGTAACATTGTCCCAGAATACAGACTAAAGACTCAAATTTCGTTTTTTTTTCTTTATCTTTTTTGGTACAATGTTAACTCCGTATAGCAAGGCATGAACGGTGGATTTTGCTGATTTATCGATTACCACTCAAACTTTTCAACATTAGTTACGCTGGTTTTGTAAACCGTAATGCTAATGCATGCTTGATCATTTATTTTAAAGTATTCCTTTTTTTAATCTGAGTTTAAGTCAGACTTGTGAATATTGAGGCAAGTGTGCACATGAGGTGAACGTTCTTAATTAAACCAGTTCAGTTGACCCGGTACCAGTGATTTCTTCCTGGGCACTGACCGTGCCACGGTGTAATGGCAAAACAAGCTGTTTGTTTCAACTAACATCTCTAGGTAGGTAGGCAGAACTTTGACAGTAACCTTTGACTTTACTCTGAATCGGTTGCCATGGCGATGCATTATGTGTCTCAGTACAACGCTTGACAGAATGATCTCAGCAGATAATGGATGAAACCTTTCGCATCTCTAATTGCTTTTTTCGACCTGATTTAAGTCTTTTGTGCCGATATGACTCGCATAAAGCTCAGGATTAATTCCCGACGCAGACAAATCATCACATATCACAATGTAATTAGGAATGTTGAAGGTATGGACTTTCGTTAAAGTGACATTCTTATTCAAAATCAATTCAAACACTTGTATAAAAAACATCAGTTTTGATTGATAAATGTTTAACTACTTACTAAATAATGCATTTATGGAAAATATTAATTACTGATAACAATATAATAACCGTGTGTTTACAAGCAGAAAGCGCAAAGATATTAAATGATTGGTAAATGCTCAAAGATTTACTGTGATCTACCATCGTCTCATACGGTAGAAATACCGTGTTTTATGCGCATTTCTTTCAAATTAAACTCGGCTTCCGTCATAAGAACCATTTTTTTCGACATTTTTTCATCCTTCTGGGAATATTAAAACAATAGCATTAATTGTGGTAAATCTAATTTAGGAGTAAGAGTGAATCTTTAACACATTGACTCCGTAATCATAAGGGGTCATAGAGTGTTATTATAACAACTGATATATTTTTTTAAAGATCAGTTTTAAGTAGCTTTTTTAAATAAATGAATAAGTTCTTGAAGCTGTTGTAGAGTGCGGAAAAATATGGAATAAAAGTAATGTAATTAAGTGTTAAGTGTTCATGATTATGCAGATTTCTGCCGATGTCAGAATTTTATTTGAGAAGTTTTCAAATATTTGCTTTAAAATCTATAAATACCAGAACGCGCTGAGCGCAAACACGTGATCCAAGATCTATCAGCGCTTATAACTAGTACTTTGTATATTAATTAAACAAAAGCAATGCAGTGTAAATTTCTTTCTTCGTAGAATTCTTGACCAGATGCCGTTTAGACGCTGCAGACACTATTTAATCTGACCTTTACAGATACGAATGTATATCAATAGGACAGTCACCCAGAGATAACACATCAAACCGCACGACCTAGGTTTACATAATACGACACTATTATACAAACACAGAGCAGGGTATAGCTTTGTTCAGAAAGGAGCGATGTATGGACAGTATGTGAAGGACTCTACTAGGATGACGACCAAGAGAGATTCGCTCGTGTTTTTCGTCAATGGACAAAAGGTTTGTGCCATTTATTTCTAAAAACGAATTGTTTTCATGATTGATCGCATGTTTTCTTGTGTTTATGATGCATAAACGCAGTAGGGCACTCGAACAAATTCGAGAAGAGAGTCAGAAAACAACAACAACCATTGTTCTGGTTTACTTCTCAATTATGTAGAATGTATACTATTGTAACCATTTTTCTTTATAATATTTGAATTCACTTTATTGTATTTTATTTCGCTATTTATCAGTTTCAATGCTTATGGTTTATGTATTATACTATTTGAAACAACTACTGGTTAAACTAAAGAAACATTAACACTTTCAAAACGATGTTTTCTGGTATAACACACACACCATGCTTTCTTTGCTTATGTTTGGAACCACCATTGTGGTGTCGTCCTCGGCGTCGGTGTCGTTCAAAAACTTTAACCACTTGGCCATAACTCAAAAAAAAAAGTTCAAAATATTCAGAGGAAACTTGGTACATATGTTATTCAATTATAAGTGAGATCGAGTATGTACATATATTAATGGAACATGGTTATGACATAATAACATGTAAAAAAGACAAGTGAAATGAATCTATTGCGTTATCTCTGTGGCATACTAGGTAATTATTAAGGTCTATTAAAGAAAAGTGAAAATATAAGTTGGAGTTTTTAACAAATAATAAAACATGATCTACAACGTCTTTTACTAAGGTGACGGACCCAGCGCCCGACCCCACCGAGACCCTGTTGGCCTACTTAAGGCGGAAACGTATCCTTTGAAATTGTCACCGACATCTCAGTTTATATAGATATATATAAAAAACGTAGTGGTAACACATTTGACTGTTAATACAGGGACGGTGGTTCGACCCCTTGAACCAGGGTATTATCTAACTGGATAGTGTTTGTGCCGATGCAGTTCCATGTTAGAGGACGCATTTCACAAATCAAATGTTCACATGCGTGAAAATTATGGTCATAATTATTTTTCAATAAAATTGTTAATTTTGTGGTAAAGTGTTATTTATCACTGACGGGGCGAGCGGTCCAGTGGCAATGTGGCCAATGGGAGCGGGCATACCTTAAACATCCTATATTGACCTGATGTAACTCGTTCCTACCGGATCCCAATGTCAATATTTTGTCATTAGGGGTAGTGTTTTATCTAAGAGAAATGGCTGGCTTTTAGAACACTATATAGAACACTGGGAAGAATGTAGTACAAACTTCTATGTTTCTTTGCTTAGCGTGCAAACACTCTTATCCATTGATGTTAGCAAACTTAGACCAGTCTCGAAGTCTTGATCGTATCGACATATATGAATATGATTAATGTTTTCGATAACATATTTGAACGCGGCAAATTTTGAGCAAATATCCCTTTTGGCATTTGTGTGTACTTACGTCGCGCTCGACCACCCGGTAAGATAATTATAAACATCATGCCATTGTCAATGGTCACGGGAAGACCCTTAAAACTCTTAGAGCTGCACCCTCACAGATTGACCTTTATGTCCGTTTTTTGTTGTCTTGGAATGAGTCAGTCCAATGTTTAATGGCTATCGCATTAAGAAAAATGAGTTTTTACCGCGGCAGTTTTCCACACTGGCAATTGAATTGGGAACTATTGTCAAGGGCGTAGCTAGCTCTATTCATTTGGATTCCTAATTGTGCTAGGGGGTTCGGGTCATACCCCTTCGGAAATTTTGAAAAACATTGTGCAATCTAATGCATTTTGTGCGTTCTGAAGTGCTTTATTTGATACAGGAAAATGGACAGTTCTAGGATCATGTAGTCAAGTATGCATACTGCAACTTTGGTTGATTTTTTAACCACAAGCATGTGGATTCAGCCGCGTACTCGCGTAAAGGCAGCTACGCGCCTGATTGTGAGTTGCCTTATATTACTCATTTGAATGCATAGATGCCAAAATCAGCTGATTCTGAAACAAAAAGAAATAGAAGAAAAGTAATAACTGTCAATCTGTGAGAATACAGCTTTAAGAAAGAAATCTATATAAACAAAGCCCAGCATGTGCCTTGACTCTGTTCGAAGTCAGCCTACCCGGAACAAAGGAGGGATGTGGAGTCGGCGGCTGTGGTGCCTGCACTGTGATGATCTCATCTTATGACGTCACGAGCAAACGAATAAAGTATCCTTTTGTGTGAGATTGTTGGGTTACTTATAGACCAAAAGTCTTCAGATGATGTTGTTTTTTGTTGTTGTATTTTTTTTGTGATTAGTAGACGCTTTAAATCATATAGCCAAACTATCATAAACTATAATATTATTTTCGTGTACACTCTTAAACGAAATCCACATATCGTAATTGATTAAGTACGGATGCAAAGTTTCTCCTTTATTCCTCGTTACAACCATACCTGTCTCTATAAAGTTTGAAAGTTTCAGTTGTATTTCTTGTCAGATATATCTATATACTCCTTAACTTGTAACTATGCACGTTGCGCTTGACTCGTGTCTGTTTCCGGTGTGCGCGGCGCACGGGAAGTCAGTGGTCACAGTTGAGGGAGTCGGGAACACGGACACTGGACTGCATGCCGTCCAGGTAACGTTCATTGGCGGGTTGGAGGTCGTAACAACTTAACTATTTTATAAACATTACAAACCTGAAATTGTGTTTTGATTTTCGCATAATTATATCAAGATGAGCTTTAATAGTGAATACTCGAAAATTCTAAAGATTTCTATTTAAAACATTCAAAATTTAAACAATATTTCAAGAGTTGCAGTATGTTTGTTTGCCTAATTTGTGTTCGTATCAGTATGCGATATCGTCAATTTTAATTTAAAGAAATTTAAGCATTGTAACAGCAGTCTGTTTGTTAAAGCTGCACTCTCACAGATTTACCGTTTTGGCAGATTATCATATTTTCCGTTCGAAAATTAATGTTTTATGGATTAAACCTTAACTAACGATTTAAGAAAAAATGCATAAAATATCAAATTTTGAACTTAAATATAAAAATCTGCGATCTGATTCAGCATTCTTATATAACTGGTTTCCATGGATTTTCGCAAAAATTGGCTCGTTCCAAGACAAAAAATCAAAAAAGTTGTCAAAACGTTCAATCTGTGAGAGTGCAGCTTTAAAACATTTAAAATATTAAACAAGATTTAAAAACTAGCAGTCTGTTTGTATGCATAATTTTGGTTCGTATCATTTTGCGCTTTCGTCAATTATATCTTAAAGAAATTTAAAAGCACTGTAACTGCAGTCTGAGTGTTAACATAATCTGTGTTCTTATTAGCTTGCGAGTTCGTCAATTATTTTTTAAAGAAATTTAAGCACTGTAACTTAATCTCAGAGATAGCGGTTGTACTGAACCTTCAATATACTGTTCCTTTGAAAACGTGTATCCCTCTGATCAAATTAAATGAATCTTTTGAAATGTGATGCATCTGCGATTACAGATCGGGTTTTTATCGGACATTCCTCCAATCAAAGTCATGCACAGACGTCTATATTATAAGGGATCGCCACAATGCAAAATGTGTTTGAAGGACCGAAATGAAAAAAAAACTTCGAGAAGGGAAACTTCTCTCTATAGGAGGTCTGCTGGAGGACCATGGTTTCGTCATGGCCGCGTTCAAGCTGCTACGGAATCATCCCGCCCCGTCATTTATACATAACAACACATCCCCTAAGGTGTTCTCTTATTTTTCCTGTAGCGTCCAATGCTGGAGAGTCAGGGCCACTGTCCACAAAGTTCGTCATGTCGGCGTTTCCGCTGCTACGGAATAACCCCGCCCCGTCCTTTGCATATACCAACCAATCCACTTAAATGTTCTCTTTTACACCTGTAGCATCGATTGCTAGTCTAAGAGAACCACGGCATCCAGAACGACTTTTGTACCCACGTTTCACACTGCTACTCAATTACCCTGCCCCGTCATCTATCCACTAAAATGTCTTTATATCCTCATGTAGCGTCGACTGCTGGAGAATCACGGTCTCCAGTGTGGCTTTTGTACCCCGGGATTCGTCATGTCGGCGTTCACTCTGCTACGGAATCATCCGGCACCGTCCCGCCGACAGGTGGAGAGGTCGATTGAAGGTAAAATCCATCTAAAGTGTGTCTTTTTAGAATGGGCGAGCGGGGTTGGGATGGAGGTGTCAAAATGGTTGTGCTTATTAAATTAAGTTCGGAAGCGACATTTATTTTAAAAGACGAAATGTTGCAGAAATGACGGGAGTTTTTATCGACCGATTCCATATCCGATGAACACATCGAAATATACAACTATGCATAACTGTAAGTCATAAACACACGAATATCAGAACTATAGTATAAGCTGGCGTCAATTCACCATTAAAATAACTCGGATACGTTTTATTGAATAACACGTCAAAAGAATTTGAAAACCCACCGGATGTCACTTAACTAGCTTATTTTAACCTGAATAATACATTTTGCACGTTTCAACCGTTTTGTTACTTTACAGGGAACTTGTGCCGGTGTACCGGATACCGACCCATCATTGAGGCGTTCTCGTCCTTCTCACCGGAAGTGTGTCCCATGGGGAGCCAGTGCTGCCGGAACCGCGACAGGTTGGAGAAGACTCCCAGCGTTGATAAAAAGGTATATGAATAGTACATTAGGGTATAATAGTACATGCATACATAGGATTATGCATTTAGAAAATGAAATAAATGTAATAAGTTTCGAATATTTCAAAAGACCGGTATTTATACCAATTTTCATTTCATTTTTATTCCAGTTGATTGCAGAGAATGAAGACCAAGTTCCTATATTCCCACCCGAGCTTCAGGTATGTTTTCATGTTCTTCTTATTTTCTCTCTCTGTCAAAACATTTTTCAGGAAGTACGAACACTTTGACAAATTATGACTGAATATGTCGTCTGCAAAACCTTGAAAACTGAATACAAGTGTCGTCTGCCTCTTGGTGCCGCGTCAGCATTTCATGAATGGATTTGATTTGCACGCGTCGCGTGACTCTCGTTCGTCTTCGGGGTGAGTTTGCGTGTTGGAAAGTGTGTTAAATCGTTATAAACGAAGGGTATACGCAAAAACCAAACTCGCAAGCTATAAGGTCAATGCCCCTTAATGTGGCGGCATTAACAACACGCAACTTCTTTGGAAATTTGAAAAAAACATGTTTTGTTTCAGAAAAAATGCAAAACAGTTGTAATCCGCCAAAAATCTCAACCTGCAAGGCTTAGTCAGTTTTATAACTGAAGCAATGTCATTTGCATTGGTCGGCGAAAGATTGTAAAATGTTCAGTTAATTCGATACAGGTGTCGGACGCATACCGCTCGGGACAGGCGGTGTTCGGGAGCGGCGAGATCACGTGGTATCGGCCGGTGAGCCTCCGGCAGCTGCTGCAGCTCCGGGACACCTTCCCGTCAGCCCTTCTTGTCATGGGGAACACCACAACAGGTAACGTACCCTGAATGGATTGGATGACACGTCTGCTATGATATTGGTATCTACCTTTAATCCGAAGTGACGTAATAAACGATCAGTGGGTGGTATTCAATATTGGTCTTATTTGGATCTAATAACGATGTAGCTAATCGGATTACTGGATATGAATAACGGACCTCGCCATGAATGGAGTCAGTGAAGTATGACCATAAGATTGACTTAAGGTCGCATAATAAATACATGCCCCATGCTCATGGTGACCCGAGTCTATTTCTTGACCTGGGCACATATGAGTTTGATGACCAAGCCGGACTGCATATGGGGTTCTGTGAATACGCTGGCCATTATAACATCAGAATGTTCTCGCGTAACTCCGGCATGACATGTGGACTTATGTGATCGTAAATAACGCTTTGTTTCAATTTACTATGGTGTAAAATGAAATTAACGATAGACGTTCTTTTCTTTTTCCCGTAGGTTTCGCCATAAAGAAGCACGAGTTTGATGGCCCGCTGATTTACGGTGGTGACGTCACGGAGCTTAAACGGTGCGACGTCACCGACGTGGGCATCACGGTTGGAGGCGGATGTACCATGAACGAGCTCGAGGAGCAACTTCCGGTACTGGAGGCCAAGGTGAAGGAAGGTGCGAACCAGTATTTCCTAACATTTTAAAGTAAAAAATATAGTGTCGATTTAATTTGATCAAAATAAAATGTTAGTCTCATTCAATATACTTTCTAAAGTGTCTGATGAAAACCCCTTTGGTACAAACAAAATAGTCTTAAAATTGATGGAAATCTTATGTAGGCTCAGAATACATTCTTTATGTTGCTATATTTATACAGTCGAAACCCGTTTACTCGATATCACAGGGAAAGGCCAAAATACTTGAGCCTCGCGAATATCGAGTCAAGCGGGAATGCTTACACAGTATAAAACATAATCAAGTTTTCAAGTTTCAAGTTTTATTTTCATCATGACATATAATATGCATGTGATATCACAAAAGAATGAAACACTTATTAATTAACATCAAATAAAACAGTTAACAAACATGTCAAACGCACAAAAGAAAAGAACTAAACATCATTGAAAATATGAAGTAATAAGACATAACTGGATGGTATTGTAATTATGAACAGTTCTTGTAGTTAATCGGAATATGGATGGTGTGTCATCTGCATTTCAGTATGATGGTTTTACAGAACAATAATTAACACTTAATTAATTTAGATCTATTGTTACACTTCAAAAGTTCATCTAATTTAAAAGAGTTTGGGTGACGAATGCAATAAGGAACAATTTTTACGAACGATTGAAAAATGGTTACATTCAAGTCACATTCAAATTCATCACCAATAACATTCTTAGTACATAACTGACATAATCTTTGGTTTCAGTCGTTTACAGCTAGTTCGAACCAACGAGGAAATTGAGCCAAGCGATATCGAGCCAACGGGTTTCGACTCTAATTTATCAAAGTGGATATAACGTTTGACTCTGATTGAATAATGAAGTTTAATAAGTATTTTTTTTTCAGAATGGAAGAGAAGACATATTAACGTTTTTAACGAGATGTTGTCGCGATATGCCGTACAGCAGATAAGAAACTGTGCCGTAAGTACACGCGCCGATTGTTCAGAATATTGTTAACCCTAACAACGTTGTTAACTGGGTCGTTGTTCACTTTCAAATCTTTAATACTCTAATAGATGCATGGGCACATATGTGATCTGGTGTGGTATTCATTATGTAACTTTAGTCAATCTGATGGTCATACATGATTGACTTCATTGACTCTATTGGTCAGTTATAAATAACTATCAATCCGATTAGCTACATCGTTCTCAGGTCCAGTTAAGACCAATATAGATACCAGCCCTGCAGTACTTTTTATTTATACATAGAACGTAATTCAGAAATGTTTTATATTAAGAACATCAGATCATGATAAAATAGTTAACCTTAAAAAGTTGCCGTTAACAACTTCATTATCTTTAACAATGTTATGGACAACGGCCATTAGTTTTTTACACATATCTTTTCGCAGAAGGCATGTTATAATCGTATGTCTACAATGAAACGTTAGCAAGACGGGCACATTAATAACAGAACAATGAAAACAATCTTTACGCTTGCTAAAAGAAATTGACCCGAAAATAAGATCATCTCCGTTTTTTGCAGACGGTTGGCGGAAGTTTGTGCTGTGGCCGGAACGACTCGGACATATCCACGCTGTTACACACGCTACCAACTGTGGTCACAATCGCTTCCCGTAAGTCAAGCAGTAGTTACACATACATTTTATCACAACATTCATTGCCTAATGAAGTAATGAACCAACATACTTGAGCAAAATGTAAAACTATTAAGGAATATCCATGACAATTGCATTAACATTCCATAACCGAAGACTTTGTGCACGATCTGGGATTTTTTTTCGATGATTAAGGAATACAACAAAATCTTAGTGCTGCTCTTTGTCGATGCCCTAAGAGTGTTGCTTCTTGCTTTTATTTGTTTAGCCACTTTCGGAATACCTCGGTCATTATACATCGAAAACAACTTCGGATGTGTATGGACTATAGGGTTTGTCCTTGAAAATCGTTTGCGTTATTTTTCTTGTGTGTTTTCTTTCCAGTAAGTGGCGAAAGAACTGTTCCCATTCAGAACATGAAGCTGGGGAAGGGAGAAATCATAACTAAAGTCCTCATTCCTCACAGTGAAAAGGTATGATGTACGACGGCAGCATAACTTAGTGCCCGCCTTTCTGATGTTTAAGAGACGTTTGTAAAAGACGTTGATAAGCAAACAAGGAAAGTATATATGCATTAGTATTCCTTTCTCGAAAACAAAACCGTTCACGAAACAACAGCAACGACGCCGCCGCCAAAAACAACAACAACAAAAGCAGCAGCAACAACAACAGCAGCAGCAGCAACAACAACAACAGAAAGCAACTTCCTATTTATTTTAAAAAATCTAAAAACTTGCTTCAGTTCAGCGATCAGTCCTGAACGGAGCGGGGCTACCTTACGAAATAATGAAAATACATTCAACCCCCTGGGTCACACCTATGTATTCTATTATGCATTCGTGTTTATTTTCAGCGTGAGTACAGCTGGTATTGGAAAGTTGCTGGGCGACGATCCTTTTCCCTGGCAATCGTGAACGGGGCGGCGTCTGCCACCATAGGAACGGACAACACCGTCACGCGTCTCCGGTTTATATATTTTTCATCCATACATAAGTGAAAAAATAATGTAGATACTCACAAAAATGTATTTTTTGTTGGGCTTTGGGGTCGGTTCCAAAGCCTAGGCCTTGAATATTTTTCTTATTATGCGATTTATAGTATTTTTATGATGATAACCGTACTGGTGCATCTAAAGTGCACACTTAGAGGTGTGAATTCGAAAAGGTTCTTATTGACATTAAATAAAGAAGAAGATAGAACCTTTTCGCTTTCATTCCCGCTTGTGCGATTCGTATTTTTGGCTTCTATGTTACCGCGTTTCTTTTTTTCAGAATCAGTTTTGGAGGTATCGCGAAGGGCAAGGTTTACTCTACCGACCTGACGTCATTCAACAAGAAGTATGTATGGACTTTCACGTACTAAAATTTATATCTTAGCGTTACTTATAAGCCTTCTTCGTATTTTTTACGGACAGAGTAACGTTTCAAGAATGCTAGAACATTAATGTACCTATGAGATTGTGTATCAGAGTAGTTTTGCAATGTTGAAAATCTTGAAACAAATTGTCCAATAGCATTGTACATACAGTCGAACCCCGTTGGCTCGAACTCGCTTGACTCGAATTACTCGTTGTCTCGAACTGTCTCGCTTGGCTCAAATTTTCCGATGCTCGATGTATTTTCGCCGGTCCCTGGGGGTTCAAGCCAACGGTGTTCAACTATATTTTTGAGTTGTATGGTGCTAAGTACCGTCAGAAGTCACCGTTGCCGTCACAAAGCACTTGTCCTAGTACAATCACTTTGGCAACACATTATTTTGTTAATCAACTCCCTGCCTCCCCACCTCAGGAAGTGGAATGATGATCTGCTGCACGGAGTTCTCGGGCGACTCACGGCGGCCCTGGAGTCTGTCAACGGCCAACAAGAGGACAAATATCGCGAGGCTGTGGCGTCCGCTTTCTGGTTCAAGTTCTACGCGAAAGTGACAACAGAATTACAGGTACTTACAAGATGATAACAACGTTTTCTGGGGGGTTTGAAGCTTGGAACTTTAAAGATGACAATTTCAGATAAATTCGATAGTACAGTTTTGAACTAAAACAAAAGCTTATACATTTATTTCATTATGCCCACATGAGCTGAGATTGTGTCCGAGATTAATACATTGAATTATGACAAAAAAAATAAAAATAATATTGAGAAATCTCAGACGTAGCTCGTTACCGTCCGTTTTCTTGGTCTCAAACACATTCTACATTTCAAGTTCAACTCAGTACTGAATGTCAGTTGGAAATCTCATTTGTAAGGATTTAGATTTAATCAAGATGGTGCCTTCGCAGGTATTGAACGGCTAATGAACAATGAATACACATAGTTAGTCTTGCACTCTTTTTTTAATCTTATTAATTAGAACCTCTGAAGATTATGTTTTTTAATATGTCCTTGTTGGGAAAAGATATTTGGCGCAAATTAAATCAAGTTTTAGTTTTGCAATACATGTTGTATTCTAGTTGTATCTGCTAGCATTTGGTTCTCACAAAGCTTTTTAATCAGGGGAGCGTTTCAAAAAAAGATCTTAGTCCACTGACGCCTCGGTACCATCGTCGGCAAACACGGTACTTTTCCCGTTACACTTCATACATAACGTGGGACAATCAGTTACTGACAAAATCTCGTTTTAATACATATGCATGAGGCAGGAGAGACAGCTCTTCTTCCAATGAATTCGCATGTTATACTCAAATATTGTTCAATAACTGTATACTGTCAGAAGCCTCCGTGGCCCTGTGGTCTTTATCACTGCCAACTAGTATTGTACTGCGAAGGCGGGCCCGACTCAACTCCGGCAATTGCCAGAATATTTTTCAACCGTAAAGCATCTGGTACTTTGCGGAACCAATGAAACTGCCTCATTAATTATTCATGGTTACGTGATTTTCGTAGCAAAATTGCCCACGGTACGCAACGAAACATGGTGTAGTGTGTATCGGGGGTATCCGACGATGCCTCGGGACACGAGATGCGCGTGTTTCACGTATACTTACGCATGAGCGACTGAAACTTTTCAGCTTTCCACGGCCAATGACTACCAGAGCCTCCTCACACCCCTGTACCGGGAGGGCTACCACAGCAGACAGACCCACGAACAGCCGACGTCCACTGACGCCGTAGGGCGGGAAACACGCGTCAAACACGGTGACGTCGCCGTCTCTGGCCAGGCGATGTACGCAGATGACGTTCCGGCTGAAAAAGGTAATATATATACATGAAGAATAACGTATGGGGCTACAAGATGTGAAAATTAACAGTGTAATTCAGGAACCTTTGAAAAAACACCTTGACGAAAATTCGAATTCTTTATTTTATTTTATTCACCTTTAACGTTAATGCAAGTTTTGAGATTCTTTCTTCTTTGTTCTTCGAGATGTATTACCAGAACGCTCACAGAAAGGAATTTGAACTGTAATGTGTTTCATTGTCATTGGTCATTTGACAAGCTGAATCGCTGTTTGGTACTTACACATGTAAACATGATGCGAACCCACTTCTTATTTCTTAACAGGTGAGCTGTCTGTCGCCCTCGTCCTAAGCACGAAGGCACGTGCCAAGATTCTCAATGTCGATACTTCCGGTGCATTGATGATGGAGGGCGTGCGGGCGTACCTAGACCACAGGGACCTGGCGGCGCCGGGGACCCACGGGACCATTATAAAAGATCAGCCGATATTCGCCATTGGAGAGGTGGAGTATTTTTGTCTGTTTGTGTGTGATATATATATATATATATATATCCGATGTGTTTAAGTAGAATTTGGGGCATTGGGTCGATTTGGGGTAGTTCCTTTATTACCAAAAGTTTCGCCATATCCGTTAATAATAAGGATTACTTATGAACACGTGTTTTGCGACTTTCAGGTGCTGTTTTGGGGGCAGCCAATTGGAGCCGTGGTCGCCGAGACCCGGGAGTTAGCTGTTAGGGCCGCGGCCAAGGTGTCAGTGCTGTATGAAGACCTTGAGCCAATTCTCACTATTCAGGTACGGTTTGAGGGGTTTAATGTGTAGATTGAACTCAAAACTTTATGGCTAGCTATTGGGAGCCACGGTTGCCTGAGGTGGAGAAGTGGTGGTCAGAGCCGTGTCTAATCTCACCAGGCTGTATGAAGCAAATGAGCCCATTCTCACTACTCAGGTATGGCTTGACGGGAAAAAACTACATATTTTAAGTCTAGCCGGTTGGAGCCACGGTCGCCTAGAGGAGAGGTTAAAGGGTTGTAAAAAGAACTTAAGTCCAGTGAGTTTATGGGTTATGAAGTGGGTTGTGAAAAGAAAGTTCATGCAGGGAGACTGCTGTTAAGTTAGTGATGGGACTAGCGTCGAAGAATCGGGTTGGGAGTAGTATAATTCTTAATTAATTCTAAGTATAATTCAAACATTGTAGGCTCTGGGTCCATGATCACGAAAAGTCTCCAGTCCGAGTCTAGACACCGACTCAAAACCCCCACTTTTATTGAATTTAAAAAAAAACCCTATATATTTATTACATTTATTCGTTTTACAAAGTAAATACTCAACTATAGGGAAAGTTACATTGAAATTAATGTCTGCCAATTGATTCTGAACTCGGACTGTTCGAAAATCGTGGCCCCTGTTACTCAGAAACCACCATTAGTGAATGTGAACAAATTGGGTTTTCTTTAAAAGAGAAGAATAAAGACAGTAGCCTAAACATGTAATTGTTTATGTATTCGTTTTCATCCAAAAGGAACCTTATCCAAACTGTTTTCTTACGTTCAGGAAGCCATAGAGAAAGAAAGCTACTTTGGGCCACCGATGGAAATGGTAGAGGGTGACGTTGAAGCGGCCTTGGCCAAAAGTGACGTAGTTTTTCAGGGAGAATACGCCACCGGGCTGCAGGTAGAGTTCTGGGGAGGGGTTATTAAATAGGAAGCTCCCGATACTCGCGCCTTTTACCTTTAGCGATCTTCTTGACATTGTATTGTTTAGTGTCCCGGATTTTTAAAATAGTATGCGAAATAATATCACTATGTATTCATCTCGTAGTCCTTTTTTCTTGATGAAGTCAAGTTTATATAAAATAAGTTCAAGGTCAACTCAGAATTTTGCAGCAAGCGTCCACATGTCTTACATGTTTCAGGACCACATGTACATCGAGCCGCACGCAGCGGTGGCGCGTCTCCGGGAGGGCGGCGAGATGGAGGTAACGGTCACCGGCCAGAGCATCCGACACGACCAGGAGGCAATCGCCGAACTACTGGGTATCCCTAACCACAAGACAACTGTCAGGGTCAAACGACTTGGTGAGTTCAACACACAATCAATGTCAGTATCATGCACCCAGTCTTTTTAACGATATACAGACCGTACAGTTTATTCAGAAAACGGTCGTAGTATATAGCGAAAGCTGTACTATCAATGATTAACAGTTTCTACTTTGTTTATTTCCTTGTCTCAGAATCAACTGGTTTTGGCTTCAGTGCATATATTTAGTGATACAAGATTACTCAAAACTCATATCTCAACCGTTTGGAAAACTGCCGAAAAATTCTTCTTTTCTAAAAGTCTTACTAACATTCACGCAAAAAATTGACCGTCCAAGACCTAAAGAATAATGTCAAAACGGTCAATCTGTAAGGGAGCAGCTTTTATTTGCAGCGTTTTTTTTTTTTATCCTGGATTAAGAGGCCACTTGTCCAAAGCAGCCAATCTGATCGTTTCCCAAAGGCTACTTTGTACAGGTTTGACTGTAATACTGTTCGTTTCCTCAAAAATCAGGGTCAATGTCAAAGTCTAAACATTGCAAATCCCAATCGGAACACCTTCGGCTGTTATCCAAAGAAAAAGAAATCTTCCGAGCTTGCCGGAGTAGTTACGATTGCTTATGTTCCTGAAACAAGGTCACCTGAAAAGTCAAATAATATTAATTGTATTGTAGTGATGCTAAAACTGATTTATTCGAAAGAATGTGGCTGTTCTCTGATGTAAGAGTTGTTAACGAAAATGAGGATATGAACACAATATTGATGACGTACTTTTAGGCGGCGGATTTGGCGGGAAGGAGAGTATTTCCCCAGCAGTGTCTGTTATCACCGCCCTTGCAGCGAAAAAGTTCGTATAATATCATTCCTTAAAGGGACAAGACACCAGATGATACAAATGCAAGATAAAAATAAAATTAACAAAAACATACATAGAATTGGCATCGTTGTGTACAATGCAAACGTTTACGACACATGTATATTTCGCAGTTTTTGCGTACTTTTTAAAGTCTAAATTTACTTGGTTTGTCTACCACGTAAATCCCAGTAAATTTAAAAATAGCGTCGGTGTATTTATCTGTACTAATCACATGACTTTTACGTGCTCAATATACACACTTTAAACTTGGAAACCATTATGCGCCATTTTGAAACGGCTTTAAACTCATCTGAGATAGTGCCACAATATAATTTTGATCATGTTAAATGATGTATTATCGGCGTGATACTAGTTCCTATTGATAATTCTAGGCTTGTTTTGAGGAAATACTGTATTTGCCGATTTTTGGACCATCTGGTGTCTAGTCCCTTTAAAAATCCTTAATAAATGCGAATTTCGCCAAGTAAGTTAAAGATATGCATAATCGTAGCAAGAACAGAAAATGTGTAGCAAAAATAATTCGATAGATAAATTAACCATCATAATGTATCTTTTTATGTATGTTTTTACTTCTTTCAAATTCAGGACAGGGAAGTCGGCGCGCTTGGTGCTACCGAGGGAAGTCGATATGGCGTTTAAGGGAAAGAGACACCCGATGCTCGGAGTATATAAGGTGGCGAACAAGGATGTTTTACCAAATTATCATTTCATTTCATCTCCTAGGAAACATGCTAGGCCATGGCAAATGTATACTGACTTAAAGCTGCACTTTGGCAGATTGACCGTTTTGACAACCTTTTTGTATTTTGTCTTGAAATGAGCCAATTTCTTCCTGAATGTCTGGAAGCCAGTAAATATAAGACATATGACAAAAAAACCCAGATCGGTTTTATATTAACGGTCGAAAAAATATGTTTTGTGGATTACTACTTTAGGAAAAATGAGTTTATTGGCATTAAACATAAATTTTCGAAAGCAAATATGAAAGACTGTGGTCTGGTTTTTGTAAGCAGTCTTATATCAATGGTTTCCAGATATTTACGTAAAATGGTTTCTTTCCAAGACGAAAAGAAAGAAAGAAAAACAGTTGTCAAAACGATCTAGCAGCTTTTGAAAGTGCAGCTTTAAAGTTAAATGATAATTAACACATACTTTTATGGAACCCTTTAACTGGCTTTAAGTATTTAACATGACAATTGTAATTATAAAAAGTGACAGAATAAATGTTAAACAATCAGCGTCCTTTGTGGTTGCCAGGTGGGCGTGTCCAATGACGGGATCCTTGAAGCCATTGACGTGAAATTGTACAGCAACGCTGGATATGCTGTCGACCTCTCATGGCCGGTAATAAGTGGTTATTCTTATCATTTAATTTTTTTTTGAAAACATATATGAGTATCGAATAACTTTACTACGTACATATAATAACATGCTAGTATTTGATTGGATGGCGATTTTTGGCTTATGTTAACTTATACATTTTAGATACATAATAGCTGTTACTTTAAATAATTGTCACAAGCAATTGGGGATAATAAAGTACTGAAGATCCAGGATAAGACGTAAGAGTAGACGTAACTTAAGGGCGTAAGCTTTTGACTTGCACCCCCCCCCCCCTCCGAACCGATATTTATTTTGGTTTAAAGTGTTGGCAGGGGGGTTTAGGGGTACTCCTTCACGAAAATGTTAACAATTTCTAGTTCGAAATGGTGCATCCCAACATCATTTTGGGGCTTATTTATCAGCTATATTTAATTGTATTGAAATATAAAAAGTTAACTTGGATGTTTTGTTGTTGTTGTTGTTGTTGTTTTTTTTGTTGTTTTTTTTTGGGGGGGGGGGGCGCATATTCACAGAAACTGTATTCAGGTATTACACATTCATAAGACATCGAACAAGAAAATAATGATAGAGGCGCGGGTGTGATGTATTGTAGGTGACATTTTACTAAAACAGAAAGATAGATTGACATTTATTTTGACATAATCTTTAAAACCAAATTTTCTGTACATCAGATTTTAGAGAACGCAGTGACGTCATTCGAATCCGGCTACAAGGTGCGCGCTCTGCGAGTGGTGGGCCGTGCTTGCAAAACTCACACTGCGTCCAACACCGCCTTCCGGGGATTCGGCCACCCGCAGGGTGTCCTGGTCATGGAGGATATCGTCACCAGGGCCGCCGCCGTCACGGGTCTAACACCGGAAGTGGTTAGTTACCGGACATGCTCCAGTGTTGAATATACCATATTGTAAAGACATGCTGATCTTGAACAACAATGTATATGTTACGAAGGACATCGTCATAAGGTCCACTGGCATCATCGGTCTCACACCGGAAGTAGTATGTCAAATAACAAGTAGTGAAAAATCAAGGGATCTTCAGGGTTTGCTTTTTCTTCTGGTTCCATCTGTTTCGTCAGGTGTTTCACCAGGAGAGTCGTTGGAAGTTGTGTTTCACATCTGACTGACGAAAAAACGTTCTTTTCCACGGTATTTTCAATTCCACGCGGCGGTTTACCATGCGTTAAAACATCAATGGAACAATGCATACCCCAAATAACAAAAGGCACTCTTCATTTTTTGACAAATTTTAATCATCATTGCAAATGATTACAAGAGAAGTCGTACCACCACAAACTCGCACTACTACAAAGTCGCGCCATATATGGAGAACTCGCCCGGCATATGGATTATATAGTACATGCTATTCGTTATACAAAGTTTTTTAATGATTAAGAATTTATGATGGTAAATTAATATAAGGTCTATATAACAATATACTTTTATGAATCTACCCATACCGCCTATATAATACATATGTCGGGCGACTTCTCCGTATATGGCGCGACTTCATAGTGGTGCGAATTTGTGTTGTTACGACTTCTCCTGTTACCTTGCAAATTCATCTTCCATTAGCCAGATTTCGTATCTTATCTGGAAAAGTAATCGGTTTCTGTCAGGACATTTGTGTAAGCATATTTTTGTCGTTGCAATAAGATCATTCCAAGTTTCCGCTGTTAAAGTTTTTCCCCCTAAAATGGTTTCTTCCCTATATATAATATAACACTGTTGTAGATCCGTGAACGCAACCTGTACAAGGACGGTGACATGGCGCCGTGTGGGACGTTAATGAAGAACGTTACGTTACCGCTACTCTGGCGTGAATGTAAACAGGGCAGCCATTATGAGCAAAGACTCAAGGATGTTGAAGATTTTAACAAGTATGCCCGTGTCTTTCCTAGAACCCAAGTTAAACGCTGAGTCTATGCTAACAATATTTTGCTTCACGATTTAGAAAATGAGTAACAATAATTAGTTATGAAAAAAACAGTTTAAAATACTGATCTAAAAGAAAACCTGTTACTATAAGAATAAATAGATCCGGAAGGCTAGTTTGGTAAATCGTAAACAAAGGGGTACATTTTGCATTCGGAACTCCTCGGCCATTTCTTAAAAAAAACCGTTGTTTTGGATAAAAATGGCCGATGAGTTCCGAATGGTACATTTTAATCACGGGCCAATCGTAAAAACTCGGCCATCTCCGGCAAGCCTTCGGGATTCTGTTGGATAATGGACGAGGTGTTCCGATCGGATCACGGCCTTGTAACGGTCATAATTATGTGTTAGGTAGTCAAATGACTTGTACTGTGGGGCGTTTCTTTCAGGCAAAACCGATGGAAAAAGCGGGGTATCGCCATGACTGCAACAAAATACGCCGTTGGCTTCGGTCTCCCAACTTATAACCAGGTAGAGACCATATGCTTAACCGATTTTTTTAATATTTGAGGTAAAATAAAAACACATTATAACCCACCTTTCAGTTACTATAGATGTGCTTAAAGCCTACTTAAAGTATCATTAAATTAAGTATACTTAAATAGTACGATATTAAAAGAACACTTTTTGGTTCTTACAAGTTATACAGTAAATCCCGGATATAAGAAACCTCCGGATATAACGAACCGCCGGATATAACGAACTGCCGGATATAACAAACCTCCGGATATTACGAACCACCAGATATAACGAACCTTCGGATATAACGAACCTCCGGATATAACGAACCTCCGGATATAACGAACCTCCGGATATAACGAACCACCAGATATAACGAACCTCCGGATATAACGAACAGCCGGTTATAACGAACAAATAATTTTGGCCCGATTTTTGTCCTTCTTTATTCAATGTAAAACATACGCATATAAAGTACTCCGGATAAAACGTAAAGAGGCGAAAATGAATATTAATATTAATATATTTATATTAATATTAATAATATAAAATTAATTAAATATTTTTTTATCTGCTAGGGTGCAGCTCTGGTGAATATTTACCTGGATGGAACCGTATTGGTCGAGCACGGAGGAATCGAGATGGGGCAGGGACTGAACACAAAATGCATACAGGTCAATAAGTGATACAAATTCAGTCGAACCCCGTTGGCTCGAACTCCCAGGGATCGGTGAAATAATTCGAGTCAATTAATTCGGACAGTTCGAGCCAATGCTAACATTCAGTTGAAATAAATCGGTCCTTTACATTCACTTCGAGCCAACGAGGAGATCGACCCAAGCGAGTTCGAGCCAATGGGGTTTGTCTGTACTCGATTCGATCTACCGTTTAACAAAATAATATGTCTCTTTTTGTTCTTCAGTACGGATATATCGATCTTTGTAATATATCTATGACTCATGCATTCATGGAAGTCAGTTTAAAAAGTTTGTCATTGGCTATTTGGTTCAGGTCGCGTCACGAACGCTTGGACTACCGGAAGAGAAGATCTACACTTGGGAATCGTCCACGCGCGAGATTCCGAATGCCATAGTTACGGCCGGAAGTATGGGCTTTGACCTGTACGGACCCGCCGTGAAGGTCAGTATCTATGGGTGCATTGTTTATCATTTTATAGATATACCGTTATTTTGGTACATTAATGAAAGACAGAGATAGGGTCTCTGGGGAGCGCAGCTCAACTCCTTAATCAGCGGTCCGACGTTTTACATCTACATTTTGAAAAAAAAAATCTAAGTTGCTACTATTTATCAATTTACTTTATTATACTCTTTTAATTAAGTAAATTTAATGCGTTATGATATAATGTACTTTATACAGCGTGGAATGGTGGATTCATTGAATCTATATAAAAGGTTGAATAATATCGGTTGTGTCATCTCTTACTATTGGCCATTGATCTAATCCAATGAAAAATGTGATAAAAAGGCGCACCGCAGCGTATTTGAAATGAACTCCGTACCGTTATTGCAAATGTTGTATAATTGCTATAGATCGCGTGTGAGACCTTGATTGAGCGGTACTTATTGCAAATGTTGTATAATTGCTAAAGATCGCGTGTGAGACCTTGATTGAGCGGTACTTATTGCAAATGTTGTATAATCGCTAAAGATCGCGTGTGAGACCTTGATTGAGCGGTATTTATTGCAAATGTTGTATAATTGCTGAAGATCGCGTGTGAGACCTTGATTGAGCGGTATTTATTGCAAATGTTGTATAATTGCTATAGATCGCGTGTGTGACCTTGATTGAGCGGTATTTATTGCAAATGTTGTATAATTGCTATAGATCGCGTGTGTGACCTTGATTGAGCGGTACTTATTGCAAACGTTGTATAATTGCTAAAGATCGCGTGTGAGACCTTGATTGAGCGGTACTTATTGCAAATGTTGTATAATTGCTAAAGATCGCGTGTGAGACCTTGATTGAGCGGTATTTATTGCAAATGTTGTATAATTGCTGAAGATCGCGTGTGAGACCTTGATTGAGCGGTATTTATTGCAAATGTTGTATAATTGCTATAGATCGCGTGTGTGACCTTGATTGAGCGGTACTTATTGCAAATGTTGTATAATTGCTAAAGATCGCGTGTGAGACCTTGATTGAGCGTTACTTATTGCAAATGTTGTATAATTGCTAAAGATCGCGTGTGAGACCTTGATTGAGCGGTACTTATTGCAAATGTTGTATAATTGCTAAAGATCGCGTGTGTGACCTTGATTGAGCGGTACTTATTGCAAATGTTGTATAATTGCTAAAGATCGCGTGTGTGACCTTGATATAGCGGTACTTATTGCAAATGTTGTATAATTGCTATAGATCGCGTGTGTGACCTTGATTGAGCGGTACTTATTGCAAATGTTGTATAATTGCTATAGATCGCGTGTGTGACCTTGATTGAGCGGTACTTATTGCAAATGTTGTATAATTGCTATAGATCGCGTGTGAGACCTTGATTGAGCGGTACTTATTGCAAATGTTGTATAATTGCTATAGATCGCGTGTGTGACCTTGATTGAGCGGTACTTATTGCAAATGTTGTATAATTGCTATAGATCGCGTGTGTGACCTTGATTGAGCGGTACTTATTGCAAATGTTGTATAATTGCTATAGATCGCGTGTGTGACCTTGATTGAGCGGTACTTATTGCAAATGTTGTATAATTGCTATAGATCGCGTGTGAGACCTTGATTGAGCGGTACTTATTGCAAATGTTGTTTAATTGCTATAGATCGCGTGTGAGACCTTGATTGAGCGGTACTTATTGCAAATGTTGTACAATTGCTATAGATCGCGTGTGAGACCTTGATTGAGCGGAACTTATTGCAAATGTTGTATAATTGCTATAGATCGCGTGTGTGACCTTGATTGAGCGGTACTTATTGCAAATGTTGTATAATTGCTATAGATCGCGTGTGAGACCTTGATTGAGCGGTACTTATTGCAAATGTTGTATAATTGCTATAGATCGCGTGTGAGACCTTGATTGAGCGGCTAAAGCCTGTACGAGAAGCGATGCCGGACGATCCATGGGAGAAACAGGTTTGTACCACCCCTGCCTTCTCACCAGTTCATTTTTATCTGGATGTAATGGAAATAAATATTTTAATACGTTTGTATTTACTTCACTGAAATTGATAATCCAGTCATATGGCATGCTTTCGATTAATATCTTGAAATTAAAAATACTTTGGGGAATATGAAAGTGTAGTGTTGTGTTTTCCTAAATATTCAGGTGAAGGCTGCTTTTCAACAGAGAGTACCCATGTCGGCTACAGGATATAACAGGTAGGATTCTACCTAAATATGAAAAACACACTGAAAGTGGCTTATATTACAAACAATGGGTTAATGCGGAAACTTATTTCAAGCCGGAATTGTTCATTAGACAAATTCGATTTTGGAGCAGAATATATACATGTATGTTTAAAGAGTAGAGAGCAAAACTGCTGACACATAAGCACACCGGTCCCACCTTGACCCGAGATGACCAATATTCACACCGGTCCGACCTTGACCCGAGATGAAATATATTCACACCAGTCCGACCTTGACCCGAGATGACCCATATTCACACCGGTCAAACCTTGACCCGAGATGACCCACTGTTGAATTCATGAACACCATGCTGAGAAAGATTCTGACCAAAGTTAAAGATTGGATGAACACTGGTGAAAGAAATAAGAAATTTTAACACAAATAGTGTCTTAATAGTTGACGTAGTGGCCTAGTTTTTGACCGGCGATTACCCATATATACACTGTTTGTACGAAGCATGCTGACAAATACTTTGACCAAGTTTCATGAAGATCAGATTCAAATTGTATTTGTGACACGAAAAAATATAACTTTAACGCAAAATTGTTAACGACACCGGAACGCACGCCCGATTCTCGCCAATCTTGAACCCGGAGATTGTCGATTAGAAATCCAGCTAAAATTAAAGGCAATGGTATAGTTTGTACATGTGTGAAATGACTTGACATTCTTTAACATCTGCATTCTACGATCTAGGCCACCCGATAAGGACCATTTTAGCATGGCAAAGAAGAACGGAAACAAACAGGACTATTTCACATACGGGGCTGTTTGCACCGAGGTGGAAATAGATGTTCTTACAGGAGAAAACCAGGTAAACCCCGGGGAGTAGAAGGGGGTGTGGGTTGGGGGTTAAAGATGGAGGTGGAGCTGGGGGAAAGAGGAACTTGAATTGATCATGACTGTGTCACAAACCTAGTGTCCCATCTTTATATAGGTAGATGAACGTTTTCACTGGGTAAACGGGAAGGCATTTTTAGAACCACTCCAATTACCTTTTCCTATTCAAAACGTATAAATTTACATGACTCTTGTTTACATACATGGATTGAAGTTGTGTAAAATGCACAGCTCAACGAAACGGAATATACAGTCAAACTCTGCTGACTCGAATTCCTTTGGCTCGATTTTCTCGTTGGCTCGAACTCGATGTTAAGGTCCCATTTCTTTATACTGATGGTAAGAATTCTCGCTTGGCTCGAATTTTCCGAGGCTCGTGGTATTTTCGCCGGTCCCTTGGAGTTCGAGCCAATGGGGTTCGACTGTATTTTGAAACGCTGATCTGACAACATGCCCCTATATAATCGTCATTTTGTGTCTGTTATTATTTTCCTCGAATCAATAAAACACTAAATCGAATACTACAGGTGGTTCGTACTGACATATTCGTAGACCTGGGCTCCAGCGTCAACCCTGCCGTGGACATTGGACAGATAGAGGGCGCCTATGTGATGGTAACATCCATTGTTTTTATTAAGTGGGTTATTCAGCGGTGTACGCATTCGCGCTAAACACTAAGATAGCTAGTTGATTTTTTTTTGCTTTACAAAACACTTAAATCGACTACAGGGTGGTTCCGGGTATGACTTAAATACGAAAATAGGGTTATTTGCGCGAAAATATCATATTTGACCTAAATACGAAAATAAGGTTATTTTTGATGAAAATAATATTTTTAGGCCACTGCAGTCCTTAGAGCGAATAGTACCCTGCCTATTTAAAACCATTTTATGTTTGTTTCACCAGGGTCTGGGTATGGTAACTAGTGAGGACATGCGAGTAAACGCGGAGGGACAGAATATGCACTGCAGTCCACTTCTCTACAAGATCCCTAGCGTCACAAGTGTACCCCGATCTTTCAACGTCACACTCGTTAAAAACCCATACGATATCAAGACTAACATCTACTCATCTAAGGTAACATTTCTAGCACCTAAGTAATCCTTTACGTAATCAAAAAGTCAAAACTTATGTATATATATGAGGCTCTGGATAAAGCAGTATAAAAGATTTATCTTTGAGACTATTGCTAGAGGAGAAAGAATGCGTAAATATGAGGTTATGGATAGAAGACTAAAACGTCTATCTATGAGCTGTGATAAGGGGCGTAAAAAGGCGTATCTATGAGGTTATGGATATATAAGCAAAAATGCGTATCTTTGAGGCTGTTGAAAGGTGAGTAAAACGGCGTATCTATGAGGTAATGGATAGCGGAGTAAAAACGCGTATCTATGAGGCTGTGAATAAGGGCGTAAAAAGGCGTATCTATGAGGCTATGGATGGAGCAGTAAAAAGGCGTATATATGATATTTAAGTAGTATAATTTAATACATCTTCATTTTCAGAGTGTCGGAGAGCCTCCGTTGATCCTATCCATGTCTGTAATTACCGCAATTAAACACGCAGTAGGGGCTGCGCGGGCACAACAGGGTCAAGAAGGCTACTTCCGGATGGATTCACCGGCCACTGTGCAGAGAATAGCGGAACTTTGTGGAGAGCAGATACATACCAAAAAATAAAGAGTTAAAAAGTTGTGCATTAAGGAAGAATAAATTAATAAAATCAGTAATAAAATGTACGCACATGAACTAAAGAATATAATATAATACAAATTCACTGTCCGGGGAAATTGATATGTTCCAGAGCTACAGATATTATTTGAATGAATTGAGTTAGAAACGTCGGAAACTTTTGACAAAATTTTATATTATTCAGTAAAACGTCTTTCTTATAAACCCTCCGACAAAAGCAGATTTCATTGAATATTAAAACTTGAATGGAGTTCTGCCAATTTATGATAAAATTATAAATAATATAGCAAATGTAACAATTATATTCTAGTAAAATAAACATATATTATTAAAATGCTTTTTTTTTTTTTACAATAAACAGAACTAGAGCTATCAAAATTGTGACGAATGGTTAAATGTCGAGTTGTGGAGTTAAGAAATAAAATGAGACAGAAAAGACAGGTGCATAACAGGCCATTATCACAAACATCCCTATTAGGTTTCATAAGTGTAGGTGCATTAATTTTGGTGCTACATGCAACACAAGGTTTGGCTAGTGCACCACAGCCCATGTTGGCCAACATTGCTATGAAATTCTATGTGTGTATGCACAATGCTTTAAGAGCTACATACGGCATATAAAGTTATTCAGATCATGTTTTACTTATCCATTGGTCATGGCCCTTGCAAGACTTAGTGAAATGTTAAAAAAAATGGCAGGTGCGCAAAAGCCCATGCTGACTAACATTTCCATTAATATTCAAAAGTGCAGATGCAATACATGAGGCACTTCAGCGACACAAGCTTTTACAGACAATCGTTTTTTTTTCTAAAACAAGGGCAAAAAACTCTTGTTAGCCCAAGTCAAATGTGACAGAAATAGCAGGTGCAGAACAGCCCATGCAGACCAACATACATATGAAGTTTGAAGTAACGTCTGTACTAGATGTCACATGCGACACAAATTCAAGGGCCATTACTCTTGTAAAGATAAGTAAAAGACTAAGAAATGGCATATGCACAACAACCCATTCTGACCAACATTCCTATGAAGTTTCATGTGTGTAGGTGAGATACTTGTGGTGCACTGGCACCGGATTTTCAAACTCAAACATTTTGTTTTAAAAATCAAAAAAAATCTTATAATTGCGTACTAAAAATTATAATACCGAATATGTAAAAAAATATTGATTTTTTTTTTTTAAATATGCACTTTGTACTGTATGTTAGTATATTATACAGTACAAAGTGCATATTTGAAAAAAAAATATTTTTCAATATTTTTTTACATATTCGGTATTATAATTTTTAGTAAGCAATTATAAGATTTTTTTTGATTTTTTAAAAAAATGTTTGAGTTTGAAAATCCGGTGCCAGTGTTGTGGTGCTACACACGACAGATTTTTGCAACGGAACATGAAGCGACACAATGAACGCCAGCACTCAGATATATCTATATGACGGTATAATCATATTCGTCATTGATATGCATGTCAGTGAATATAATAAGACCATAGTAATGCACACAGTTATATAGTTTATAAGCAATCTAAAGTTGGAAATAATTTTAATAGTTATTCATCAAGTTATTCATTGACAATAGAAATAGCTTATATCATTCAAAAAATATAGAGTAGAATTTTGTCTACCATACAATTCAAATACAAATCATGAACATTGAAATCATAAAAATCAAACACAAATCATTAACATTTCAAAAAGTAAAATTCCATTACCAATCATGAACATAAATTTATGAATCAGTAAAATTACATTACGAATCATGAACCTTTGACTCGGTAAAATTTGAATACAAATCACGAACATTTGAAATCGTAAAAATCAATCACAAGATCATGAACATTTGTACAATTCAAATACAAATTATGGACATTTGAGACCAATACATAAACACTTTAATCATGAATATGCATCATAAACGTCTTTATCCTACACATCAAATACAACACAAATACATAGGAACCATACACATCAAAAACAGCAATTGGACATTCAAACCATACAAATAAAACAAATAAATAAATATAACAAAGAGACATTTGGAATCATGAACGTAAGTCAACTGTGGCTGACAATGACGTCCCGGCTCTATCAGATAGAGCCATACATGTCCCCAAACAGATTAGAAATCAGATTGGTTGGGACTTCCATCACCAATCCATTTTAAACTGCTTTTAAATCATTACCTCTTATTTATATTATTTCTTCTGACAGAGTAATCAAAGAAAATATTTTTAACTCCTGAAATATATTAAGCTATGAATGCAATTCTGAAGCAGACGGATTCTCCCTCGTAGCATGTGAAAGTTTTCAAAATTATATTATCTATTAAAATTTCTATTTGATTGGTTCAGTAAGATACAGTTGATTTTTCTTGGACAGCTTCTTTTAATTCAGCTAGTTGTATATTACAGGAGTGTTTTCAGCTAAAGCAGAACAGGAGGGCAGCTCACCCTTTCCTTTTTAGACCCTGCCCCGTCTTCCTTTTTCGCCCGCCCCATTATATTTAGGCTCCACATATTAAAATTGTATCCCAAAAAGTTGTACACAAAACATTCCAGCTTGAAACACAGAAGAGAGCTGATGTAAAATCTGACCGCTCCTGGCTGTGACGACAAAATTCATTGACCATTGGGATGAGGCCGTGCAAATAGAGATCAATATACTGTTCTGTAATTTGAAGATGAAAATGATTATATCAGGAATATTTGCATACCTTTAAGAGGGTTTTTTGTTTACAATGAAGACAATTTAAATTTCAAATCAGTGCAGTCGGCATTAATGACCAGAATCGATGGCGTCACCATTGTGTTGTTTACGACTGTCACGAAGACCTCTAAAGAACAACAATGTATAGGTTTAAAGACGACTAATCTTAAAAAAGCTCATCATGAGCAATCAAGTGTTCTGGTATGCTACAGAATAAAAAAACTTTTTAATATATACTAATACAAAAATACAGACATTAATATTGCATAAAACCCTTGACAGAACACTCGGCTGAACATTTTAAAAATAAAATAAAACTCTCATATCATGATATGCTACATCAATGTATAGTAATGTCATAAACGTATGTAATGTATATAATAAATAAAATAGTCTTAGTGAAAATTACGTCTTATTTCTCGCAAAAACATATCACAACAAATGTGTTTTTATCAAAATAGTTTTATATAATAGATGAAAGTTTTCCTTTCCAACCAGGAAATCAAGAGAAGTTCAATCTCTTTACGGTTTCCTTTCTACACCAATAATAACACAATGGGCCGACTGTTCGGAACTTTGTAAAAGTTAACAACGTGATAAACGACAGAGTTGTTAACTTATAAAAGTGAACTATTTGATGTGCTCATATATTTAAATACAATTCTCTATTACCTTGTTAGAAATACTGCAGATAACAAGTGTATATATTAAACTTCGAGAACAATAAAGATTTAAAAGTTTTCAAGGATGACGTTAACAATTGGCTGATTGTTAAGAACTTTGTTAAAGTTAACAACATAATTAACATCACTGTTGTTAACTTTGAAACATGAAATATTTGATGATGTGTTAATATAATCAAGTAAAACATGTACTACTGAAGTACTAAATCTTGTTAGGAACACTGTAGATCATAAGTGTATCCATTAAACTTTCAGAGCAGTAACAATTTGCAAGTGATCAACAATGAAATTAACAACGTTGTAAACTTAACAATCAGGCAGTTGTTGTTAACTTTAACCAATTTCTCAAGTCAACATTCTGGCAATTGTCGTTGACTATAAGAAAGGTCTAAACAATCCGCCCAATGTTAAAATGACCTTAAATTTTAAAATCCTATCTATCAGCCCATAATTGACATGACACTTAATCAGATCATAACAGCCATGCTTAATTAGTGCTATTCCATTTCAACACATAACCCCAGGAGATTTAAATCATGCCACCCCACTACAGAAGCAAATTTACCCTTTTGGGGTGAAAATCAGCGAAAAAAGACATCAACCCATATACTATGAAAATATTTACTCCCCCACCCAGGGGTTATATGTTTTTCTGGAATAGCCCTTACTCTGTTTAACAAAATCATTTATTGAATCCAAGTCCACATACTGTGTGAATTCACGTCATGTCTATTTCAGAAAGGTCTCACATTGGAAAACTATCATCTTTGTTTTGATAACAGTATCAATGAATGTTATATTGAAATAACAACGAAACTATTTTGAAAACCAAAATAACATCAAATACAATTCATTGCAGCTGCCAGGTTTCTGTGACTAGATTTAGTAAGATTATAAAATGACCTAGAACATGGCTCGCATTTCATGCTGTTTGAGATCACATCTTGGAACCTGTTTTCTTGGCATCCAATCTTAGACAAGCTTTAGTTGTTTGAAGTCAACCTTGTCATGTAAAACACTGGTTTACATTGCTGTGACTAGCATATCGTCTCATTGAACCAGACCTGAAACAAACAGCAGAACTTAATTTTATTTCAAACAGAACTAGACAAACATATACCCATACTTAAAGCTGCACTCTCACAGATGGACCTTTTTGACAACTTTTGATTTTATTTTACAATAGAATGAGCCAATTGTTGCGTCAATGTCTGAGAACCAGAGATATAAGACTGCTGACAAAGAATCATCACATTTTTCATATTTACGTTCGAAAATTGATGTATTTTGCTGAAAAGCTAATTTTTCTTAAATCTTTAGTAACGCTTTTAACCACAAAACTTCAATTTTCAAACGCAAATATTAAAAACTTTGATCTGATATTTTGTCACCAATTTAATATTACTGGTTTCCAGATATTTAAGCAAAGATTGGTTCATTCAAATTTCCAAGACAAAACATAAATGTCAAAACGGTCAATCTGTGAGAGTGTAGCTTTAACAATATGTCATACATTTCGTAAGTCTTTTTATAAAATGGAAGCAGCCCCCACACAGCGATAGTAACATATACTGTTTAAAACTTATAACGTTCAGAGTAATCAAACTTATGACGAATCGGACCGTTTTCCACAATGATAAATGGGATAATCCAACCTTGAATATCATATGTGTCATTGGAGTACAGCCCTTCACGCACACCCTGGACCACGATATCGGGCAGTATACCTGAAATATGAACACAATCATTAAGTAACAACTCCCTGTTCAACAAGAATTCTGTATTAATCAATATGCTGTTGGTCAGTAGCGCCCATCATTATGTAAGTAATGCTTACTACTTACTAGTGTATAAGCTAAAGAGTTATGGAAGGGTGCTGCTTCCTGTCGTTTTTGGAAGCACCTTTCTCCCCTCTTGGAGACCAGCATGGGCATCCTTTTGCCTTTATTGAATTAAATGCTTAAGACTGTCAGTGTCTTCTTGGTTTAAAAACTCATAATAAGGTTATAAATACATTGCAATTTACATATTTGGCAGTTTAAACGGTTTTAACCTAACATTTAATACTTAGTTTAAACACAGTTCAAAGCATTTTCTGTCAAATTCATAATTTTCCAGCTCTTCACAGGCCAAACTATGTGCCATTTTCTCCCTAAGCATCCTGTCCATTTTCTACTAAAAACCTAGCTAAATTGCCACTAGAATTGCCACTGGCATATTTTCTGCAGTCACTCATTTCAGCAGCTAGTTGGAAAAGACTATCGCAAAACAAGATTAACCTCAGAGAGGTGAAACTTATCGAAGACCATAAAAGCTGTCAATCAAAAATTAACCATAATCATTGTATAATTAATGCTATTTACTTCTGTAGTTTTCCTGCAGGAAAGCATCTTTAGAAAACCCAACAACAGGAATATGTGTTACTGTAGGCTCTGTCATACCAACATCTAATGAACTGAAATAGATTAAAGTTGAACATCAATAAGGCCTAAAAAAAAAAAAATTGTTTGGTTAGGGTTACATCCTTCTCAAACATAGGTAGGGTAGGTAGGTTTTTTTTATTATTTTTTTTATTTTTTTATTAGGCTTTATATAAGAATATCATTTTCATCATTGGAGAATGATGTTAAAGCTATCTTCTGTATAAGCATTTAAGGTTTAAACTACATATTGAAAAGCAATTGAAAAAAAACGATTTTTTTTTTTTTTTTTCATTTTTTTTTCAAACTGACTTTAAAAATGGTAGGGTCGGCGCCTATTCCGTAGGTAGGGTCGGGTAACCCGAACCAAATGTATTTTTTTTTAGGCCTAACGCCAAAAGAAAATGATATTGTGTTTCCTGTTACACGCTGACAAAAGGTAGAGAAAACATCTCAATTTTCGAATATGATTTTATCCTGTACAAAGAATGGATATCATTAATTGTATTGTTTACATAAATACAAAGTCTGGCATTAACTTTGCCAAAAAAGTAACACAATGAAAATTAAACTGTACCATCTTGTTTAAAACAGCACCACATGGGTTATATATAAAAATGAATAAATAATTTTATTTTATAAAAATAAGAGCCATCTTTAAAAATAGGGAAGGTCAGGTAACTGGAACAAAAATTAACTTTGTTTGGCAAAGTTAACATTCTATTAAACAGCAAACTAAAGAAATGATGAGCTTATGACTGTGTCTAAGGATGTGGCTTCTCATGAATAATTCTGAAAATAGAAATTGTATCAAACAATGAGTTGTGGCACACACCCATATCACGTGTGATACGTAAACTAGCATTGCTCAATGCTGCTCTTAGTTAGTAATCTTTTAAACTATCTTTAAATCTTGGATGTGTTCCTGAACAAAGTCCTTTAATCACTAGTTAATCACTAGTAAAAGGATCATCATAATCGAAAAAGATTTGATTTATGTTAAATCGTGTACTCACTCAAAACTGCCTGATCTTGGCAGATGCACCTCTAGAAACTTGAAAAATGACCTTGGAATGGTTTCACTTTCTAGGATTCCCTGAAATGGAGAAAAAAATATATCATTAGCATTGGTCTGGAAATGGTTCCATCGGGTCAGTCTTTTTTACCCAACCTATTCAAATTCATTTTTTTCTGAATAATTTCCCCATAAGAAGGGCCCCAGACCTCTTCCCATAGATCTGAGATATAGCTATGACTATTTGAGATAAAATGGAATTACAATGACATGTTAAGCTGTCTGCACTTTGTTGACTTTGAAATAAATAAATAATACAATATACCTGCAAATATAGCTCAAGTGCAACTCTTCTCTGCTCAACCACTTTGTGGCTGAATTTTAAAACTTTTTTCGGTGGGAACTCTGGGGTGTCTACAACTTTTTTCAACTGTTTATGCAGTTCTTCAAACTCTGAGTATCTTTTATATAAACTATGAGATCTTCCGCTCTGGAACACATCTACTTTATATGCCTGAAATATAATAAAAACACTTTTAATAAGTGGTCCATGAGGGCCTATGCTCTACTGGCATAGCTCTTTTAGGCTATATACTCAACCCACATTCAAAGGGATGCAATCAATGAATCATATATGTTTCAAAGGGAGAAAAAGTTTGAAACATTACAATAACTCTCTGTAAGGACTTGTCTTCAATCCTTAAGGCTTTTTTTTGCATTTCAAGGGGCATGTTCCAGTCATACATGGGCAGATCGGGCTGCTTATGAAAAGTTTTTATGGGTATCTGACTACTGTTTTGATTCAGAAAACTGAACACTTTATCAAATTCACAAGCAATTGTTTACAAATGCATGGTCGATGGACACAGCGCCATTGCATAAGACTTTGGCCAGATAAGCTTAAAACCACAGAAATCAATAATTTACATGTACAACTGTATAATAATGTTTTTCTTGGATAATGTTACTGGCTCACAAATCAGAACTCTTTTTGAGGTTTTTCACAATTATCTTGGAGAGTTTTTGTTGAAGTAAGTTAAAATTGCGTATGAAACATCTTTGGTTAATGTGACAACATCTGTCAAAGTACAGACTCACGATCTCATCAATTTTATGTTGAAAATCGTTCATTTTATGGACAGTAGATCACCCTTAAATTTATGCTTTGGAGGACACAAATACCGAACACTTGAAAAGCGCAAATACATGGTCATACAATTATAATTAATAAGTATGCTATATTAAATAAACACTTAACTGCAAAGTTAATTATTGTTTCCGATGTTTTTTCAAAACATGAAATTCAAATGTAAAACGTGATTTCCATTTATAAATACCTTGAATGTAGGTCAACATAACTGAAAAACCTAAATGATGCGCGTGCGCCCTCTGACGTCATTCCCCCATGTACTACATTTTGATCTTTAAGGTATAAACATTAAATGGCATTTTTTTAGCAAAATACTTAACAAAACAAGATGAAACTTCGCAAGTGTAGTCAAGGCAAGCCTCTGAATTGATCTTGATCATCGAATAATTGATCACAGTAAATAAACGTGTGTTTTAGCCGGTGTTCGGTATTTGTGCCCTGTTCGGAAATGTACCGTCAACCAGTATGGCTGCCTGGTTGTGTCCCAGTTTCCACTGCAATCTTTTGTTTTTGTATCATTTATGAATTTCTATAATTGTGCAGCCTATCAGACCAGATATCTGTTATTTCAATAAAAATGAAACTCAATTAATGTAAACATTTAGCCAGATTTTCATAACCCCATTCTCTATCTCTTAAACGCCCACTGTTTTAGCAACGAAGATAGTGTTGTGTAACCGTTGCCAACTTAAGCTGTTTTTACAGGCGATGATGCGCCAGTACATTAATGCTTGGTTTGATATAAGATTAAATCATGTATTTACCGTGAAAGTGTCACCATTTACTTCCATTTTCTGACAAGTTGGAATAGAAACTCGGAGCATATTGGCTTTCGATGTTATTGTTGCAATCTTGGTAGAACTCGTTGCACATGCACGGTTAAACACTACTGTAGCAATCTTATACCATCAGCATCAGCAGTTATGTCCCTTGCATTTAATAATAATAATAATAATAATAATAATAATAATAATAATAATAATAATAATAATAATAAATGATAATCATAATATAAATAATATTAATATTAAAAAATATAATAATACAAACAGTTTTTGCACCTTAACATTTTCTAAGGGTCTTCCATTGATTGTAACACATAGACTAGCGACATGCTTTGTTTTGTTCAGTGCCAGACAGCCATCCATTTTGATTAGGTAGAACTTAACAGGCCAAAGTACATGTAAGGGATCCGGTGGCATTACTTATTTTAATTTTAGGATGCGTCTATGAGCCTTTTTAGCTGAAAAAAGTGGTGTGGCCTGTATACAGACATGATATTTACATTGCACCAATCACCTACGACTTGAGTAAGCTCGCGCGTTGTGAGGCTGAAGAGTTCCGGTTGTTCGCTTCATAAGTGTCAATAGTTATTCATATTGTTGCCATTTATATACGTCCAATTGACATGTATAGACTAAATATTGTAACCACATATTTTATACCTAAAGCTTTGGATTTGTGGGTGATATGTGTACATTATTTTTCGAAAAATCCTGGAATGTTGTTGTATTCTCAATTTATGCATGCGTTTTATATTTTAAGATATGGACACATGTTATGCTGTTCATAATAATTAGAACATCTGGTCTACATAAAATGGTGTTTGTTCATCGATATCGAAAATGTGATTAAACAAGGTATAACGATTGTCAGTTCTATGTTTTCTTTATTTGTATAATTGACATTATCAAATATAAATGCATCATCAATAAAAATAACACACAAAACCAATAAACTTGCTGTCTTTAATTGAACGCTGCATGGTTTCAATTAGCATGGCAAAAAAGTAATCATAATAGAGCTCTAGACTATAGAACCAATCGCTCATTAAACGAACAATTCTCTTCATATTTAAACTATAAAGTACGTTAAAAATAACGTAACTCATACGATTTATTATAAATGTACTAGAATATAATGTATTTCATTGTGTTTTTCACTTTTGTCGGAATGCTGACAGCGTTAACCTATTCATAAGTTCGTATATTTTTGGTAGAAACTCTAATACTAGTGGTGCTCAATTAAATTAATACTCATTTAATACAATGTCGTTTTTTCACGGGTATTGTCATTTTTGGATGTATTCTTTATGCACCAGTTATTTGTAACCACGCCCCCCCCCCAGGTCCGGGGAATAGCGGGGACTTTGACTTTCGGTCCAGCCAAGCCCGGGCAAAGTCTCCGCCCTGCGGGGACAATCTGCTGGTAAAACCCCCGCCAAATGCCCACGCACCCAAGGGACCCTAGGTAAGGCTAATTTCCCGTTAAATTTGGCGTGAAGACAAAACCACCGCAGTCACCCGGCACGGCCACCTGGAAAGTAAAAACACGGCCCATTTCCCCGGCCATCCCCGGTATACCCCCGGACCTGGGGGGGGGGGGGCGTGGTTACAATTGACTGGTGCATTAACGATCCGGTTTTGTAATGGTGATACTATATACAGCACGCGAGAGATGAGAAGTTACTTGTCTTAGACTGATGACTTTTCTGTTTTCTTTTCCCTTACTAGGCGTTGAGTGCTGATTCACTGTTCGTGTCTATGTCTCTGTTTTCTCCATGTTCAGATGTAGTCTCATCACATTCTTTTGGAACATTGTTAGGGACAGCACCTGATGTTTCTGGTATATCAGCATCAAAACCAGCGTTGCCTTCAAAATGTTCACGTGATGTGGCACGTGACGAAACACAGCCCTCTGATTGGCCCGCACCACGCGGCTGCACAACAAACATGTCGAGATCTGGACCGGAAGCGTTTCTCTCCTCTTGTGCACCTACCCGACTCTTCTCTGGTAACAGAAAGTCAATTTAAGGTAAGCCATCCATCATAAGGCTGAAAAGAGTTTTCTCCCTTTCATGCTTTAAAGTTGTGTAACTGCTTAAAGGTAAACCATCCATAAATCGGACGTTAAAATATGTAAGTGTTTTTATATTAACATCGAGGTTATTTCAATGTTTAAATAATTTTTATTTATTGATTAACTTTTATATTTTTTGCATGGATGACAATGAAACTTAGCATTTTGAAACTTAAGCAATTGTACAAGTAAAAGAAAAATTCATATCGACTAAGATCGAAGAGCTGGTCGCTCTCTAAACGCACTCCGCCCTTCTTAAGCATTCAGGGCCACCTTTTCTCATCACCAAATATACGACAATATATCGTTATATCGAAAGATTCTGAGAAATATTTTTATTATCACAAATACAAAAAGTTTTCCTTTAAAATATAAAACAGTTTTGCCTGATTCGCCCAATAATGCTGTAAGGTTCGTAACAGATGTTATAACCACTCAAAATTATTTATTTCCGAAAAAATATAATAAATGCCCCAAAATGGAACATAATTAAATTAGAAAAATTGAAAATAATTTTTTTTAGAAAAAAGTACATAATAGTTAGAAAAGTTGATATATAATTGGAGTAATTATCTATGCATGTAGCCTTTTCAAGTTAACGTTTCTGTGAAGAACACATTTTGAACAATTGTACACCATTTTTTCTTAGTATTACGTACTTTTTTTTCTATTTTTTCAGTTTCTATTTTCCTTTTTTATTTATACATTTATAAAACTATTTTTACGTCTTATATTTCGCGTTGATGATCTTTCTAACCAACTGTACATATTTTTTTCTAAACACTACGCAAGTTTCTATTTTTTACTTTCATTTTTTTTTAAATTTTTATTATATTTATAAAACTATTTCTACGTCTGATATTATCACATTGATTTGTTTTAAAAAGTTTTACATAAAAAATCAACAATGTGCCTTTAAAATGAAACATCATTACTAGACACAAAGAAAGCACGTTCTCTGCCATTACTTATCCTTTCTTCGTTTTCTGAAAGTCTAGTCGCCATTACGTGCCAATAAACTTACGTTTATAGAGCCCATGGCGAATATGATAACGGCGATATTTGTAGATTCCCACAGATAGTGTAACCGTTAAGGACAGCACTATAAGCACTGCAAACAGCGCCGCCACCACGACAAATGTGTCCACTCTGCAAAGAAAATAATAATTTACTATGATTTCAACCTACATTTGTAAATGTGGTTTTTGTAGTCTCAGAAATGTAGATGTCACACAGTCTGATTTCATTTCATTCTGCACAGAACAAATATATTCATTAAATGTGTCTCTTGGAGTGGATGTATGCCCAAGTCGATTGTTTTGGCGGAATAACACATTTGATATACATTTGTATATGACTTTAGTGCAATAATATTCGAAAGGAACGGTGATTTCTTTTTCAAAATTAGAAAACCACTAGAAGCGACACAAATTTCGATCCTTACCCTTTTTCGTCATCCTCAAAAGCTTGCGTTGTGATAACTGGTTCGGTTATATTTGACGACGTCGTTTCGCTTTGTGCTAAAATATATCATGCACGGTATAGCAATGTAATCAGTAAAACGCACCCGTACATGTAACAGTTTAAGTATATGTATATTTAGTTTATTTTTTTTATTTTATCATGAATCGAATTCTTTGAAATAAGATTGTAATTCAAGTGTACACATAACCCGAACGCATTTATCACCACTTACCCTATCCCTAAATTAATACCATGAATAAACCTAACTCTAACGCTACCACTAACCCTTCTGCCTATACCGCCGCTAACCCTAACCCTAACCTAACCTAAACATCAATCTTAACCCAAACGCTACTACCACCATTAACTCCAGCCCTACCGATAATAACACCAACAACCCTGACCCTGAAGCTAACACAAAAAACAACGTACCCTAACCCAAATGTAAATACCATGTCTTACCCTACCAGTAACGCTCATACCATCACTGCCCCAAATGCTAAAACCATCATTAACTCTAAGGCCATTCCCCTATGTTAATATCAACCCTTACGCTTATACCATCACTTCCCCCAATGCTTATACCAACATTAACCCCAAGGCATTTCGCTAATGTTTATACCAACTCTAACCCTAACCCTTACGCTTATACCATCACTTCCCCAAATGCTTATACCAACATTAACCCCAAGGCATTCCGCTTATGTTTATACCAACTCTAATCCTAACCCTTACGCTTATACCATCACTTCCCCAAATGCTTATACCAACATTAACCCCAAGGCATTCCGCTAATGTTTATACCAACTCTAACCCTAACCCTTACGCTTATACCATCACTTCCCCCAATGCTTATAACAACATTAACCCCAAGGCATTCCGCTAATGTTTCTAACCCTAACCCTTACGCTTATACCATCACTTCCCCCAATGCTTATACCAACATTAACCCCAAGGCATTCCGCTAATGTTTATACCAACTCTAACCCTAACCCTTACGCTAATGCCATCACTGCCCCCAATGCTAATACCACCATTAACCCCAAGGCATTCCCCTAATGTTTATACCAACTCTAACTCTAATCCTAATAATACCACCATTAAACCCAAGGTATTCCCCTAGTGTTTATACCAACTCTATCTCTAACCCTAACTCTAATACCATCACTTCCCCAATGCTAATACCACCATTAACCCCAAGGCAATCCCCTAATGTTGATACCAACTCTAACCCTAACCCTTACGATAATGCCACCACTTCCCCCAAAGCTAATACCACCATTAACCCTAAGGTCTTCCCCTAATGTTTATACCAACTCTAACCCTAACCCTTACGCTAATACCATCACTTCCTCAATGCTAATACCACCATTAACCCCAAGACATTCCCCTAATGTTACTACCAACTCTAACCCTAACACTTACGATAATGCCACCACTTCCCCAAAGCTAATACCACCATTAACCCTAAGATCTTCCCCTAATGTTAATAACTTAATACCAACTCTAACCCTAACACTTACGCTAATGCCACCACTTCCCCAAAGCTAATACCACCATTAACCCTAAGATCTTCCCCTAATGTTAATAACTTAATACCAACTCTAACCCTAACCCTTACGCTAATGCCACAACTTCCCCCAATGCTAATACCACAACTTCCCCCAATGCTAATACCACCACTTCCCCCAATGCTAATACCACCACTTCCCCCAATGCTAATACCACCACTTCCCCCAATGCTAATACCACCACTTTACCCAATGCTAATACCACCACTTTCCCCCAATGCTAATACCACCACTTCCCCCAATGCTAATACCACCACTTTCCCCAATGCTAATACCACCACTTCCCCCAATGCTAATACCACCACTTCCCCCAATGCTAATACCACCACTTTCCCCAATGCTAATACCACCACTTTCCCCAATGCTAATACCACCACTTTCCCCAATGCTAATACCACCACTTCCCCCAATGCTAATACCACCACTTTACCCAATGCTAATACCACCACTTTCCCCCAATGCTAATACCACCACTTCCCCCAATGCTAATACCACCACTTTCCCGTATGCTAATACCACCACTTCCCCCAATGCTTATACCACCACTTTCCCCAATGCTAATACCACCACTTCCCTCAATGCTAATACCACCACTTTCCCCAATGCTAATACCACCACTTTCCCTAATGCTAATACCACCACTTCCCCAAATGCTAATACCACCACTTCCCCCAATGCTTATACCAATACTTTCCCCAATGCTTATACCACCACTTCCCCCAATGCTTATACCACCACTTCCCCCAATGCTAATACCACCACTTTCCCCAATGCTTATACCACCACTTCCCCAATGCTTATTCCACCACTTCCCCCAATGCTTATACCACCACTTCCCCCAATGCTTATACCACCACTTCCCCCAATGCTTATACCACCTATTCCCCCAATGCTAATACCACCACTTCCCCCAGTGCTTATACCACCACTTCCCCCAATGCTAATACCACCACTTTCCCCAATGCTTATACCACCACTTCCCCAATGCTTATACCACCACTTCCCCAATGCTTATTCCACCACTTCCCCCAATGCTTATACCACCACTTTCCCCAATGCTTATACCACCACTTCCCCAATGCTTATTCCACCACTTCCCACAATGCTTATACCACCTATTCCCCCAATGCTTATACCACCACTTTCCCCAATGCTTATACCACCTATTCCCCCAATGCTAATACCACCACTTCCCCCAATGCTAATACCACAATTAACCCTTAGGCCATTCCCCTATGTTACTACCAACTCTAACCCTTACCTTTACGCTAAAACCATCACTTTCCCCAATGCTCATACCATCACTGCCCCTAATGCTTATACTATCACTAACAATAGTTACTAATACTAATACTTAATACTAAATCTAATCCTAATGCTAAGCTGCATTAATCCTAACGCAACTCTAACATCAGCCCTAACGTGCTCTATCATAACTAAGACTTAAATCTCAACATTCATTATTTATTCACATCTCAGCCCAAATGAGTACATGCTACATGTTTAAAGTGATTAGTTTCTTGTTTATATAAAGAATACATACCGAACACAAGCAAACACGACTCCAGTAATAACACGAAAAGAATCATATTATTTCTTCGCACGATTGTTACATTTTAAAATCTTATAAATCTAAATTTAACATTAATCTGTTATGCATAAACGTGTAAAACAATATCATTTTTTTGCCAATAAAATGATCAACTTGAAATACGATATTGTTTAAACAGGGTTTACAAACAGAACAAATACAGTAGGTTTAACAAAAGACATGTTCGAGGTCGATAATGTATTATCTTATCTTATATCTGTTTTATTCCGTTAAAAACAATATGCGCAAGCTACGGCGTTAAGGAACGAGCAAATGTCTGCTTTATTTTATAATATTATTTGCTTTGCATTTTACAACCAACAAGAAAGATTTCCCATATCAATTGAAAAAAGAAAGAAAACACACATTTTTATGAAATCATAACACTTTATTGTATATTTCAATCACATATTTAACAACTTCTGAATTGCAGTCTTATAATATATTTGCATATGCAATTGCAAAAGACAAATTTTATTACAATATTACGATATTTTCGTCAGCAAGAGCAAATCATCTACATCCTTAAGCTAATGATAAAGTCTGATGTCTATAATAACATTGGCCAGTTCAAAACTGCAGTCTGCACAATGAATGGTAAATGATGCCGATAATCTTCCGCGCATACAAGTAAGTGGAGATGACGTCCCAGTCCATTGCCGCCTCTGGCAAGCATCATAATGAGTCTGGACTAATTAGGTGTTAAGACGGCATTAGTGGTCACGTATTGATTGAATGACTCAAAAGACCACTGGTCCAGATGGTGTCGGGTTAATTCGGCCTAGTTATCATTTCAGCCTGGTCATATTTGGCTAACTAGTTTTGATATGCTCTAATGAACATGTATATGCATACGATTATCAAATAATATGTTTGAACGATACTTCGATGATTTGCAATATTACTATTTTTAGAATTTGTCCTTTAAATTTCAATGATATATGTCGGCCACTCCATTGTTTAGCTGTAATGTTGATATATTTATATGTAAATGTAACAAAACAACTGGAAGTTAACATGTTCTACAGTAAAACTGCGATCGCTCGAGGTCGCAGGGGACCGAGCCTAAACCTCGAGGGAACCGATGTTTCGAACGACCCGATTTTCAATTCTCCAGTCTGTTATGAAATATAGTTCAGTGTATTTCAAGTATGAAGTAGTCTGTTTACTAAGACACCAATTATGTGTTGGGTTGTGGAAATCGCTCATATGTTCAAAGGCTGTCGTTTACTATATGTATACTAAATATAAAATGTAAAAGATATATTAATAAATTAATAAATCGATTTTTATTAACCAAATGGCCATATTGCAAAGCAAAGTGACAAAAATGAATACTTTTCAGAGATTCCGATGTTGGATCGATATGGTAGTGTTTATTCATATTTTTATTACTCATTTACATTTCTCACAATTAACTTCTCGTCATTTACTTCTCATAATTATATTCTAAAATGCCCATATCAACTAATATCAGTTATGCGTTAACAGTGTTAAACGTTTTTCACACCTTATCAATTGCTTTTCAACTGTCATTGCAATTTTTACAACTTGCGAAAAGTTTGATACCCAGCAATTGTTTGTTTATTTTGGAACACGCGTTCGGGTAAAAGTGTGAAATTATGACCTCGAGGGAGCCATAAGGTTTTGTGCATGATTTGTGTACTTGGGACCAAGAATATTGCTCGACTCATCGGCATAATTAGGTGTCGATGCAGCGTAGGTATATTTTATATGAAAATAGAAGGACAAAAGTTCGGGGCCAAGCTCCGACCTCGAGGGAACGCCGGTTCTCGAACGACCACTTGTTCGAACGACCGCAGTTTTACTGTACTAAGATGTGTTCTGTTTTTTTCTTTAAAAGGTCGTATGAATCTGCAAATGCGAGCTCTCAAATAAAAAAGAAACAAGGCTAAATTAAATTCTGGCCTGTCTATTTTTACGTGCGTATTTATTACCTCAAAATTACGAAACATTTAATGAACAAGTTTTTACATATCTTAAAAACCATAATTTTGCCGATGAATATGTATTAGATTTATTGATTAAAACTTTATATTTATTGTGTATTGTACAATACTTAAAAGTATGTCGAAATGGACCAAGCCAAATTTGTATCTGGACCGAAATGGACCAGGCTGAGTTTACACTGGATCAAATTGGACCAGACCGAGTTTGTCATTTGGCCGAAATGGACCAAGCCGACATGATGAATGGGCCGAAACGACCAAGATTACTCCAGATGATCTTGGAAATATGGATGAGTAATATGTAGAATATATAGCATCATACAACTGAAAGGTGTAGGGAAATCAACTTTCAAAATCATATTGTCTTTGCTATGTCCGATATAGCCCTAAAATTTTACAGGGTTCTAGAACATATTGTGTAAATGACCCAAGCACAATTTTGGGTCATTGGGCATAAGGTCAAGGTCACAGCGGGTAAAAATGTCATATTCTTAAAAACTCAATATTTTGATAACCTTTCGACACTGATACTGTAGTAGAAGTTTCATGTTGCAGGTCAAACATGGTCAAAAGTCAAGGTCACATGGAGTCATTAACATATTATGCATTAACATTTAACATCTTCATAACTGTTTGACGCAAATCATGATTGTTCTCAATGAATATACTATCCTTCTTGAATTTCTGTGACTGTACGACCGCTCGATTCCGTCCGTCCATCGCAGTCCAGGCATTTACTTCATGATGTATTTAGATTTAAAAACAACAACTTAACACAAGAGTTAACCACAAAACCTTTTGAAGGATTATCCTGAAACTTTGATAAAATACTCAACAAATCAAAGTGAAATGCAGAATCAATGTTCCAGGCGCAGTAGTTCAAGGTCAAGGTCTCCATTTAAGGACATCATTCAATTAAATAACTGGATTGGTCAAAGTTAACCAAAGTTATTTTCTATAACTATCAACCAGTAAAATTAATTTGATTTAAAATTTGGCCAAAAGGTAACATATGGACAACTTAACCAAAGTTTTTACACTCGCACGATAATGTTTAAATGCATCACATTTAATATGTATTACCACTAATTTCTGTCCAAGTATCATTTGAGTATAAAACACCAAAGTTTCTTTATAATTTAAGATATTGAAATTTGATTATAAATCAAACATAACTGTTTTTTTAACGTTGAAATATCATATTTTTTTTCAATTTGGTTTTAATTGCAGTAGACTCGAAGTGGATAAAAAAGATAATTAGATTTGATTATGATTGTACCTCGAATTTCTCGACGAGATATGACGTCTAAAACACCTTCATATCCAACTAAAATCCAACGTTTTAATGTTGGGGTCCTTAGTTGGCACAACGTCCACCCAACGTCAATGTTCACTCGGTTTGAGCATTGATGTTTCGTCCCCGTTCCATATGTTCTACCACGAATAGAATATCCATAAAATTGGATTAAATTTTAACCTCATTGCGACAACATCCAAACCCCATGTTCTGAGGTTAAAATATAAGATCTTGGTGCCAGACATTGACATTTGAACTCAGTTGCAGATGATTATATTAGCCGGTAGGGGACTTTGTATTGCATGGATGCAATATTAAGAAAGACCAGTGGTGACATTTCATGTTCAATACTCGAAATTTCCCGAAATTATGAAATCTTGATGTTGAAATTATAAATTCGTGGAGTTAAATTCATTTAACCGTGACTTCTCGTGAGTCTTGAATATAAATTGCGACTATAATCATAGCATAAGCAAAAGATTAACATTTTGATAAAGTTTGCATTAGAGTGTGTTGAAAGCCATATAAAATACGATGAATTACCTACATTTTAGTATTTATATATTATATATGTGTATGATACATACCGCTGCGTATTATTCGCTCTTAAAAAGGGACCATAAACGTGTACCTATTAATTAGTCTTGTCAATTAATTTACACTCAAGATGCATGTCTTTTATTATTTGAAAAATGCATTGTATGATATTGTTAAAGAGCAGTTATAAAGAGAAGTGTACCCACTAACCCTATCTCCCAAAGTAGAGGTGCACCTCTATACTTAAAGGTGCCTCTCCTAATATTCAGGTGCATCTATTTATTTGATGTATGAAAAACATGTTCAATGTACACCTCTATTTTGAAGGTGCACCTCTGTTTTTAGAATTGTACTTCAAACAGTAGAGGTGTACCTCTTAATTAGATATAGATGTACCTTTTAATTTAGGATACACTTGCAAACTGATATTCACTCAAAACTACGGCGGCTGGTAGCTTATATTGATACACGAGCGATAAACGAAATGTGAAAAATTTGTTGGTATTAAGAGGTGGTGAAGTTGGTGGTGGTGGTGGGGGGGGGGGGGGGGGTACGAGAATTTATCAACACCGACTTGTGACATATTCGTACTAATATAGCGTGTGACATATTTCTTTGTGTGAACATTACTGTTCAACATACCAGTTTTTAATGTCAAAGCAATCAATTAGACAACTGCGTAATGAAGAAATTATTTTAAAGAGAAACAGTGTTCTTCATAAAGAATTGTTGACTTTTCGACGTAATAATGAAATAAACATCCAGATTATAGAGCTATTAAACGGTTTTAGCGAATTAAAAAGAAGTCATTTTCTGCTTTTGGCATATGGTGCTCACATTCCTTCTTGAAAAAACATTATCCAGATACCAATGCAGTTAAAAAAACTCGATGTGAGGAAAAAGAATTCCACAAAGGCTAACATTAATTTGCTCTCGATGAATATTTTAATGTTGTTCTGTGTTTGATTGCAAGACGGGAATGAATGTATTGCATTGGGATCAACTCCACTATCATTTCTTGATATTCCTTCAACAGTAATTATGTCTCATGAGGTGTAAAAACAGTTTGTTTCCGGTCAATAGCTGAAGATTATTTAGGCACAGGAACTAAATACTTAGTATGCTAGTTGGACAGTTAGTTACACCAGTACGTGACCCATATTGATTTAGAAATCAGTAGGTCAAATATAAAGTTAGTTGTGAAGGTGGAGAATGTTGGCGCTGACCTTAAGCTGAAACAAAAACCGCTTCCACCCAGGAACTTCATAATTTGTATGCCAGTTGGTCATGACTTGTTGATTGTTCCTTGACAATAATTCCAGGTAAAAATGACCTTTAGGTGAAAAACGGTTGTCATACTTAGTATGTCAGTTGGTATTGAATAGTTGGTGATCCAAATTGATTTTGGGATCAGAAGGTCAACGATCAAGGTCAGAGTTAAGGTCACAGTGACTGTGAGGTAAAAAACGGTTTCCAATAAAGAACGCTTCATATTTGGTATACCAGTGGTAATGACGTGTAGATGACCCCTTAATGTTCATGCTTGTAGGTCAAAAGTCAAGCTGGTCTTATGGAAAAAAAGGTTCCACTGAATAAGTAAAGAAAGATTGGTCCCAGAACTTTACAATTGGTTTATTTAAGATGGTCTTGATTAGTAGCTGGCCCCTTTTGATATTGAGATTAGTAGTTCAAGGACACAGTGAACTTCTGGTCACCAGTCCGTACGTCACACTTTTTTCCGCTCAATAACTAAAAAACGCTTTGACCCAGTAACTTTATACCTGAACCCAGGAACTTCATAACTGGTAGGCAGGTTGGTCATGACCAGTAGATGACCCCTATGTTTGTTCGTCTCCAGTGCAAAAGTACTAATTTTATGTCCAATATTGATAATTTCCACATACGACCACACACTAAGGGGACAAGCGCTTTTTCAAAAACGCATGCATTGTTGTTTGACAATCTTGTTAACTCCGCCAAACTGTTGGCTGAGCATTTGTGTAGAACTATACATAGAGTGAAATTAAATAACACTGAAACGAAGTTAATCAAACCCAGGTTATTGATTGAAAATTTGGTTGACAGTAAATATATCTATCAGATGGTAGCGTTATCGTGCTTATATCTCACAGTATCAGTCAGGGATGAGGAAACAATCGTTTTGGGTATAATTTGGAATGTTTATCTTGTGTTTGGCGTTAACTGTAATAAGGTATATGCATTGATACAGCATATGACCAAATGTACGAATATCCAAACGGGTACTTGCGTTGGCATCTGTTTGAAAAAGGTCTTGGTGGTATTGCTGGATGAAACCCGCCCCTGACCTTTTTATGAAGAACATGTAAAATATAGACATTTTGGCCCCAAGGGGGATCTTTTCTGGTAAATCATTTGAAATTTGATTTAAATAACATTTTAAGTATCAACTGATGTAGGTCTACACATATTTGCACTCATTTCAAGTTTTCGTTGTCCGTTTTTTTTCATTCACTACTGACATTTTGAGGACGACTTAAATTTTCTAACTTTTTATAACAAAACATTGCGAAAGGGGTCAGAAAGCCAGAAAACGAGCACGCTTTGACCAACTTGGAATGCATTAAAAAGTAAATATATATTTGAGGGAATGCCCACTATGGAACTATACATATTTATACCTATTTTTAAGCCATAAAAAAGAAACATCTCCCCACATAAATAGACATAAAATCACAATGTCCGTTGGAAATAACCATTAACTTGGAAACAGTAAGTTTTCATATTGACGGTTAGAAATCTCAGGAATACTCATTAAGACAATAATAAAATTTTGTAATTCATAGTGAATTCTGCATGTTACAATGTATCAACATTTTACAATAGTCGTCTCTTTATAATGAATGACGCAATGCATGCATTCCTTTGCGATTACCATGCACATTTAAGAATGATTGTTTTGTGACGCCTGGTTTCATAAGCCACCAGAGAATCATAAAGAACCAGATCCAAAGGCAATACTTTCTGTACCAAGATAAACGTATCTTAATCTAACCATTTTGATACGTTACATTACATAATCAGCCATCGTGTTATTAAATTTACTGCTTATTTAATATAATCTCACCGAAGGCCATCAAGGAACAGTTGCATGAAAGGCTTAAGCTCCGGGGAAATTTGCATTTCGGAAAATAGTGTACATCTTTGACAATCGGGCTGATAGAACCAGAAATGATATGGCTGGATGTTGATGAATCATTCCATTAAAAGTGTCATTGTCTTAACATGTCCTAAGATATCAGCTAATTGAATGAACTGATATGTTTACGCATTTGAAATTTCAAGGGAATGAAATAAATTTCATGAGGGGATTATTGATAACTGAACTCCTTTGATGATTATCATTTCACCGATTTTTGTTTCTCATACATTTAGCATTAAGAATAATTAACTGACGATTGTCAGACGTTGAGTGTATTAATTTTTTTGATAGCTCGATTGTCAGGGAAGCTATAACAGAGGAAGAACTCACGTGACTTCAATGGTGATCACCCGGAGGTCACAATGTATTTAAATGATGCAATCCTTTTTCCAGAATTTCAATTTGACGGAATTTAGTTAAACGATGCGCTGTGTGCGCCGTGAAAGTTTGACCAAGGATCGCATCGTTAAAATACAATCAAATCTTAAAGCTGCACTCTCACAGTTTTACCTTTTTAACAACTTTTTTTATTTTTTGTCTTAGAAAGAGCAAATTTTTGCGTAAATATCTGCAAACCAATGATAAAAGATTGCTGACAAAAGATCAGAGCGCATACTCGCATATTTCCGTTCAAAAAATAATGTTTTATGAGTTAAACCGTTACAAACGGTTTAAGAAAAATGCATAACACATGAATTTTTGAACTTAAATATAAAAATATGCGATCTAATTTTTTGGAGGTAAAAAGAGTAAGAACAACCCAAATAATTATAGGGCGATAACACTGTCCTCAGTTATCTTGAAATTGTATGAAGTTGTATTACTTGATCGTTGTAGTGACCAAATACTAGACTCGCTTAGTCGGCAACAGGGTGGTTTTCAGAAAAACCTTGGTTGTATGATGACTTCATTTGTTTTGCGTGAGTGTTTATATTATGCCAAGGAGAACCAGTCTAATGTGTACATCTGTTATTTGGACGGCAAGCAGGCCTTTGACCATGTATGGCACCATGGGCTACTATATAAGCTTTTAAAGTGCAATATAGACAATACAACGTTGATAGCGTTTAGAGAAATGTACAAATCTGCCACTAGCTGTGTCAAATACAAAGGTTTAGTGTCAGATGAATTCCCTGTGCTACAACGTACCCGACAAGGAGGGAAAAGTTCCCCGACCATGTATCTACTTTATATCGATGGACTTATTCGTGAACTAGAAGCGAGTGGTTTTGGACTTTGTATGTATGACTTTAATATATGTTCACCAACTGTCGCAGATGACATGGTTTTAATGTCCTTATCAAAATCTGGCATGGACAATATGCTTCAAATTTGTTCGAATTATTCAAGGAAATGGAGATATTTCTACAACGCAAATAAATGTGCTATTGTCGTATTTAATGATCGAATTCCAAAGGTTATATGTGATCGAAAATTTACGCTAGGAGCTGAAAGTATAGATAAATCAAAGTCTTATACGCATCTGGGAATACTGACTAATAATTGTTTAAGTTCAAAAGAATCGATGAAAAATGCGTGTATAACGTTGAGAGGTGTATATCTGAAGACAATCAATAGCGGTATCCATCCCAGATCAATATCACCAGTTACACTTAGGACAATATACGAATCTGTGGTCATACCGAAGGCGTTGTATGGATGCGAAACGTGGACACAATACTGTGAAAGTGATATGCTTGGCTTGGAGCGTGCTCATCGATTTTGCATAAAACACATACAGGGATTCCATCGCAACACAAATACAGAGATTGCTCTTAGTGCCCTTAATATTACTTTGGTAGAGACAATTGTTGATTACCGGAAGTTGCAGTATTTTGGACAACTATGTAGACTGCCATGTATGTATCACGCAAAACAGATATTTGTGTATAGACTTACGAAGTTTCAGTTTTTTGACGGACAGATAGTGGGATTTATTCCAGATATATTTCGGTTGTTAAGGAAATATTCACTGGAACATATTCTTATTGAATACTTGGCGTCTGGAATTTTCCCATCAAAATTAAGTTGGAAAATAATTCTGAATACAAATGTGATAAAAATGGAGAAGACTAAAATAATGGATCATATTAGAGACAAACATGGTGATGTGACAAGAGATATTCTGCGAATTGACGACTGCTCAAATTTATGGATTATATGCAGGAACACTCCAAAATTAATAAATGTATGTGCACAACTTTTAAGATATTTTGCTTCTGTACTCTCAAGACAATACCGACAGATTTGCAAAAAAATGTTCACTTTATGTCGAAAACCTTAATGTGCATTTAATGTTCATATGTCATGAGAATGAGGCAAACCAAGTGAAACTGTGTGAGTCTGTGCTGGATTCGTGTACCATTGATGCCTTTACTGAACTAATAAGGTATCCAATTGAGGAACAGTGTGTTCGCATATTTAAACTAGCGACCGAGAACGATGGTGAAAAATTAAATAATGTCAGGGTGGCATATTTCCTGAAACAAGCATTAAATAGAAACGTGGCGAGTGTGTTATAGCTTAAATAAAAAAAAATAAAAAATTGACCTTGTGTATTTAATGTCTACTGAGCATTAATTATTGCAGCTATTGTTCTGTTTCACTGCAGTATATACATGAGCTTGTTGATAAAATATGAATTCAGTTGCATGTACGTTATTTCTATGACATGCACACTCTAATTGTTTTTGTTGTTGCGTAAATGCTTTATTTATCATTGAAATATGTGTTGTAAATACGTTCTGCTCTTCATTATTGGAGGAAATAAAAGTATATCTATATCACTGGTTTCTATGGATTTTCGCAAAAAATTGGCTCGTTCCGAGACAAAAAATATAAAAGTTGTCAAAACGTTCAATCTGTGAGAGTACAGCTTTAATATGTCACACAATATGATAGGCCAAAATAACGTTTGCAGATCCAAGGTCCGGGTGTGTCAATCCTACGGTCGACTATTTTTGAATAAAAGATCTCGGCAGTTACATTATAGAGGATAATTGTTTTGTATGTCGCCGAGTAAGCACCAAAAGTCACATTTCACGACTTGCTCAAAATAATTGCAATTATTCCATAGTATTCCAAAGTATTTTGCCTGGGCTAATGATGGAAACATTTTATTATGGTACACTTCTGATTTGAAATAACGTTGAACTATCGGGTCCATGCAATAATTTGTTTCAGAATCTATAAGGTTCTTCCATTTTGTTTCTACCATGTACACCCCTTAGATTTATTACGTCAAAATGTAGTCATGTTAACAAATACATATACGTTTATCAACGTGCTTTTCTATTCAATATAGGTTGTTATAAACTTGTTAGGTTGTTTTTCTTTCTCTCCTACACAAAAGAACACAACTCAATGGTATTTGAGTCTGTCCAAAGTTTTCATTTAGAACTAAATGAAAAAAAAAACAAACAATTGTACTTCAAATCATTGGATAATTGGAATAGACTTAAAGACAACCGTTGATCGTTCTGAATACAAATTATGCGGTTTTTCCTTCAATAACTCATTTATGACAATAATAATTAAAATATTTTGGCCATACTATTCCGACTAAATGCTTTACAGGAACATCTATTTATTTTTGGAAGTATACGGTATGGAAGACACTTAAATATAAATGTTTTGTTTTATATCAAGTCTTTGGATCCGCTGAACTGCTGTGATAAAATGGGATGAAAATCAGCTAACGATACTTTCTTTTTACTTATATAAATACGAGCGTATATCAAAGCATTATTTTCACCAGCTCTGACATATGCTGCCACGGCCGTATATATATATATGGAAAATCTGGGAAATTATGTACTTGTTATAGCCTAAAAATATTTTAGACAAATGTTTTATTCTGCGAAGTTGCGACATAATGGAGTCATCGATGTCATTTGCAGGTTTCGCGGTATTTCTTCTTGCTCGTGTTTTTTCCCTTAAAATGTCTTTATTTAATTTATGTTGTTATACGACGAAGTCATATGTATGACATTTTTAATTTTGAACCACATAGGAATGCATATTGGATGTAATTTTGGGCCGTTTTCGACTTTTATCATACCGTTTTCCGAATCATTTCGCCAAAACCGTTCTATACGGGGGCCATTAAAAATACGTAGACTTTCTGAATAAATTATTAAGTTTTTGACGTGATTAAAACAAAAGAAAATAGAAAATATTTCACACGTGTAAAAGCAGAAAATAGTAAAGTTCTTTATAGGCTAAGACATAATTTCATTAATTTCCTGTCAAAGATTTTAAGAAATTAACGTTAATATCTTGCTTGTTTACATCGGTTGTGACCCGTGGTGACCCATGTGAGAACACATTTAAAGTCACGTGATTCCTCAAACTGGACTCAATGTTTGCACACAATAATTAATAATTGGATCTAGATTACAACCGATAAATTTCAGTCAAGGTTGGAATTAGGTTTTTATTTGTATGCCTACATATACGCACGCTCAATAACATGCCCAGATTAATTAAAAGCGTTTGTGCTTGTCGAGTAGGATTTGAAAGTCATACCCAGAGCTTACGATTCCTCTCAATCGTTAATTACTTTCGTTCCTTGGAGAAATAATTCAATTTGTGAAACATATTGCCATGCCACAAATTCAATTTACAAAGAAAGTAGTTTCTTACTTTGGAAAACTAATATGTTAAACTGCGTTTCAAATTCACACATTTTTAAGTTAAGTTTTAAGTTAAATGATACAGGCTAAACGTTTGATTGGTGTTCGAATGATGCCGACAATGGACCGACTATACACACAAGGTGGTCCAATGGGGTACCTGGCGTGCGCCTCTCCACCTCCTTAAATCGTCAAAGTTTACGTTATTTCATTATCGGAGACAACTGTAAAACAATCGGCCAAAAATACACCATTTCAGACTAAAATTCGGGTCTGAGGGAAGGGTGCAAGTCAAAAGGTAACGCCCCTACTTTGCGCCCCTCTTACGTCAAATCCTGGTTCCGCATCTGATATTCATAAGAAACTTTCAACTTCAATATGACCGTTCAGAAGAATACCCCTTCTCTAGTTTGGTGAAATTATAGTATGGACCACAACCCGAGTTATTCACATTAAACACAAGAACGTTAGCGCAAGAATACAATTTCTATCATTGTGGCACAATTTGGCATTGTGTTACGTAACTGTTTTATAACGTAACGTAACTGTTTTGTATCATATTGTCAAGGACAATGTACAATAGCTAGCGTTCTTTATTCACAGAAGAAGGTAAATATAGAAATACTGAAAGGGTAAATAGAATATGTACTAAATCCAATATGAACTGTGTTGAAAATGAGAACCCTTTGCTACTTATATGTCCATTGTATCGTGGCCTTGGAATATCTCATTTATAACAATATTATACACGTCGGTCATGTTTGGCAAAGTTTCTAATGTCATTAACAAAATTGCAAGCTTTTAAAAGACGAGGATAATATTTAATCACGTTGATTCAAATATAAATTAAAGTTTGTTAAGTTTTGATGATGGATTTATCAACAAGTCCACTTCAAATCATTAAGTACGCATATTTTTTCTGCATAATATTTTGTCATAATTATGTTGATTCAGAGTAAATTTCATCAACATTCTTGTTTGTTCAATATGTACGGCAATGTTATTACTTCTTTTTTAGTATTGTCAGTTCCGAGGATTTGTAATTCGTAGCGTTTTCGAAACATCTATTCTAAAATCAAAGTTCTGTTTTGTGCTGTAAATGGTCATATTAAACTACGCATCAGATCACTAAAATGAAAGAAATAAAAAAAATACTTAATAAGTTTCAGACCTGTCATTTTTGAACATGTATATGTTTATCAAAAAGAACAACATGAAACACTAGATGAGCAAGCACGAGTTTTAACTCGTATGTCAAAAAACATTTTATACAATACTTAGTAGTATGTCGAATTGGACCAGAACGAATTTGTAACTGGGTCGAACTGGTTCACGCTGAGTTGTTCACTGGGTCAAATTGGACCAGGCCGAGTTAATCATTTGGCCGAAAAGGACTAGGACGCGTTTTTAACTGAGCCGAATTTGTCAAGCCAAGTTTGTCACTGGGCCGACTTAGACCAAGCCGACATGATTAATGGGCATAAACGACCAAGATTACTCCAGATGATCTTGTTAATATGGATGAGTAATATGGACCATGGCGCGTTTTCAACTGAGCCGAATTTGTCAAGCCAAGTTTGTCACTGGGCCGACTTAAACCATACCGACATGATGAATTGGCTAAAACGACCAAGAATACTCCAGATGATCTTGGTAATATGGATGAGTAATATGTAGAAGCTATAGCATCCTACAACTAGCAGATGTAGGGAAATCAACATTAAACAGGTTTATAAAACTTCCATCAGCACCATTTCTGGTTCTATCAGCCCGATCGTCATGTATGCATAATTAATACTATTGATGATGATAATATCTCAAAATAAAGCTTTAATGTTGAAAGTGTTTTCTAAAATTATTTATCACGATGAATGCATCCAAAAATATCGGGTAAAATATAATTTATACGAATACGTCACACATTGCAAAACAGTCTATGCCACTAAGATAGATCAGGGGTCATATTATTATTGCTGTATCCGATATAGACCTCATATGTCATAGGATGCTAGAACATATTGAGTAAATGACCCATGTACAATTTTGGGCCATTGGACAAAAAAGGTGAAGGTCCAGGGTGTAGTTATGTCGATTTCTTTAGCACTCAATATTTTGATAACCTTTCGACAAAGATACTTCATATGTGCAGTAGAAGTTCCATGTTGTTGTAAGGGGTCAATTGGTCAAGGTAACATGGGGTATTAAACATGCTATCCTTTAAAATCTATCATCTTCGTGGAGGTAAATTTGTTTATCGGTGATTTCCCAGAGTTGAAATCGTAAATTTAAATTGCGCTTATCATCAAAGCATATGCAAAATATAAACAGTTTGATAAAGTTTGCATTGGTCTGTGTGTTAAAAGTCATATAAAATTCGACGATTTAGCCAGATTTGAGTATTTAAATATTATATGAGTATATGTATAAAACATACCGCTGCGTATCATTCGCTTTTAAAAATGGACCATAAAGTTGTTCCTATTTATAAGTATTGTTAATGAATTTACAAAACTGATGCATGTCATCTATTATATGATATTTTTAAAGCGCGTTTACATAGGGAGTGTACCTATAACCTGTATATTTAGAGGTCAGGTTAAACTGTTTACTTGAGGTTATCAAAACATGGTCAATGTTCACCTAAAAGATATAGATGCGACTCTAAATATAACTCTAGTTTGTAGTTTAAAAATTGACGTGCACCTCTGTTTTTACAATCGCGCATATAGAGGTGCACCTCTAAATTTGATATAGTTGTACCTTTTAAATAAGGCTATTGTTGCGACCTGATGATATTCACTAAATACGGCAACTGGCGGATTAATTTAATGAACGAGCGATAAACAAAATGTGAAATATATTTTGGTAACTAGAGGTGGTGAAAAAGGGGGTAAGAGAATTTTACAACACCTTTTTGTGACATACTCGTATTTGTGAAAACTACGGTTTAACAGATCAGAGTTTTAATGTTTAAGCAATCAAATGTGAAAACTGTGAAATTAAATAAAAAAGAAATAAAGAGATATAGTTTCCTTGTGAATTGTGAACTTTTCGACGAAACAATGCAATAAACATCAAGATTGTAGAGCTACTAATCGGTTTTAACGAATTAAAAAGTCATCGTCTGCTTTTGGCATATGGTGCTCACATTCCTTACTGATAAAAAATTCTAGCATTAACTAGATACCGATAACACGTTATTTGCCAATCAGCACATATACAGTTGCAGGAACTCTTTGTGGGGTAAAGGAAATACACAAAGGCTTACAAGTTTAAGCAAAGTTTTTTTGATGTCGATGGAAATTTGTTTGTTTGATGTTGTTTTGTATTCGATTTTAAGAGGGGGTTAATTTTATTACATTGGGATCAACACTGATTTAAAAATGCCATTTCTAGATATTCCTTCAACAGTTATTTCTTATGAATCGCCGCTATGGCGTCATGTTTACATTGAAAAACGTGCTTTGAAAGTTGTATAGTTGTTTGGACAATCTTGTTAATTCTACCCAACTGTTGGTTGAGCATTCTTGTAGGAATATTCAGAGATTGTAAATAAATAACGTTGAACAACCATTTAATCAACCCATTGACTGATAATAGGCAGCTTTTAGCGTTATCGTGCTTATATGTGACAGTTTCAATCAGGGATGAGGAAACAAATGTTTTGAATATGATTTGAAATGTTTATCTTGTGTTTTGTAGTTACTTAATGAGTTATATGCATGTCTGATAGTACATATTGTATTTACAAAAACAGTTACTGTGAAATCATTAATGTTCGTGGGGCATTAATGTTCGTGGTTTTCGTGGGTTGGGTGATCCACGAATTCAAGATCCCACAAAATATAAACCCTTTATTCACTTTTTCAATTGCCTTGTTACGAACATACTCTAGTATATTCTTTACAGAGGTCGCAGTATACAGTGTTAAAACCTGTCTCACTGTATAACTTACGATCATTATTCTGTTAATACATTATAACTGCCTTTAACAAATAATCAACCAAATCAATTAAATGTGTTTTATGCAGCAAATGACAGTTATAAGCACGTGTTTAAACGTGTGCTGTTAATGAAAATCTCCAGGTTTACAAGATGTGCGTGATGAGTGTCCATACTCGATTTTTTTATTTAATGAAATTATTAATCGATTACTAGTACATTGAAGGTTACTAAGCGCCGAACGTGACAACGTACAAAACAATATGTTCAATATATTTATTAAACAAAAACGTGTGAATAAATATTAGTATTTAATAAATATTAGTATTGAAAAGGTATGATATTTACAGTGAACTAAACTATATACTAGTATACAGTAACAACATGTCATACAATATAAATACTAGTACATTCAACGATAGCACATTAAATCAGCAGCACATAATGCACCCTGAGTGTAAGTAATCCTACAAAAGTCCTGCCTTCCTGAATCCAGCCTGGATTAGTTCACGGCGATCCTCCATCTTTGAATGGGTGGCGATGATCCATTCGGCATGAAGTGGCTTCATGTTTGAAGTCTTCATGTTGACCTGGGTGACAGCCGGCATGTCGTTGGCGTCATCGTCAAGGAGGGATACGACCTGTGATGAATACCACTCATGGAAGCAGCTTTTGATGTTCTCTTTGTATTCAAAATTCACTGTCAGGTCTAGCGGTTGAAGACGGTCTGTACATGCGGCCGGGACGTACGTATAACAGATGCCATTGTCGCGTAAGAAACGGTGGAAGTCGGGGCTCTGGTGGGCCCTGAAGAAATCAAAAATAACCAACGCCTGTTGGTTACACTGTGCGAGTGGCAACGACTCACGCACACCGTTGATGTATGGAAGCAGGATCTTTTCAGCGAAACGCACCATTGAACCCTCATTGCTCCAATGCGACTCTGTGCAGGTAAGATCCCAACCCTCCGGGAAGACCACACCCTTCGGGAGACAGCGGTCAGTCTTTCCCGCGTAGATCAGTTGCGGCGGGAGCATCCTCCCGCTCTTCGTAACTGTGAGAAGGGCCGTCATCTGCCGCTTGTCATCCAGTCCGGCGATGGTGACCTGGGCCGACCCCCTTTCCTCCATTGTCCACTCGCCTCCCGGAACCATGTTGCATCCTGTCTGGTCAAAATTGAGTACCAATGAGTCAGGAATATGGTGCTCCTGGATCATGCCCTGGACCTTGGAAACGAAGGTGTCCTTGATGTCCTCGAAGTCTCGAAGTCTGCCGGGAGCGTCTTCGTTGCCTTGGTGCCCTTTCGTTTCACAAACCCCATACGTCTCAGGATTGACCTAGCCAGGGACTTCTCGACAGCTACGTGCCCGCCAAACTGTCGAAGTTTGTGACGCGCGTACTTTTTCATGATGCCCTCGGCTGCTGCCCTGACCGTCCGGATGTTGACGACGCCACCGCTAACGCGCACGCGGCGGATGTAGCTCTGGACCGTCTCGTCATACTGTCCCAACAAGGTGGGGGGCCCCGTGGTGAGTGCGCAAGGACGGTCGGTTCTTCTCCCAGGGTCTTCTTCAGCTTGACATAACGGTCACGCATGCTGCGAACGGTTGTCTCACTGACCTTCCGGTTAAGGTCGGAAGTGAAGCGCCGCGCTGCCTTGGCCACCCCATTGTCTACAGCGTAACGGGCGATCCTGGCGCGGGTTTCCTCGTCGTAGCTGCTGTACTCCCTTTTCCGTTTGCCCTGGACCTTCTCGACGGCGTTATTTGCTACCTGCGTTGTAACAGCCTCTTGCTCTGTGGTTGCCTCTGATGGGTTCGGCAACCCAGGTAACGATGGAGCCCGAGTCTCAACTGTACCCGTTTTTAACCATGCTCTAAGTGCCATGTCGATTAAACGTAAGACGTGTAATAAATTACTGCATTGACATTTTGACTCTGCAAAAGTGCATCTTTAATTGCTGTTTCATTCTCATAAACACTATGTATACATGTTAATCCACAAATAATATAATACAATGCAAATGTATGCAAGTAATCATTCATAGTTTATCTTGTGAAATAACGTTTATTCGAAGTATTTACCGATTTTAGGAATTCCTAAAGTTGTCATGGAACTGTCATTTCCGCCATTTTGAGACCTGGGAACTTGCAAGTGCGGCATGATACATCGGTTCATTTTCAGAACATGAATATTATTTATAACTTTTAATGTAATTTTAAACTGTCTTACAATGTTATTTGTTAATAGCAAATCGTAATTCAACAGATGCATCACATGATGCATTACTCTGAACTGGTATGTATTTGAACTATTTTGTAACATCCGCGCGTTCCTAACTCGGAAATCCAAGGTTATGAAAATTATTTTGATTGTGACTTTTGCAAATGAACCAAGGTCACAAAGCATTAAATTGATATTTCCATGACGACAGTTACTGCCCTTTGTTAATATTTGTATGTTGAACTCGATATTTATGCATAATATTGTTGTTGTTTGCTCGACCGAAGTACTGCCTTCTAGGGTTAGGAATTCCAAGCACCGATGCCATTGGCTGGTAATTTCCTAAAGACTTTTTGATTGGTCAGAATTCCTAATTCCTAAAATCCAAACCGACTGTCGAGTATATAAGGCGGCGCAATCTGGCAGTGGATATCTTATATTTTTGATCACTCAACCATTAATATTCTATCACGACAAGATCTTAGAAATCCTAAAATGGCAACGCCATATGTAATTCCAAAACTGGTAGGCACTATTTAAACACAAACTAAATATATTCTACAGTTACATTGCTATTTAAAAGCTAATATTATTTATTTACTGAGAAGATAAAACGCTGATTATAATTACGCAGACATGATAATAATGATTGTTTTGCTTCCAAAGAGACACTGCGTTGCGCCGCTATGAACCAGTTAATTTATATGCATGTGTTTCATGTATATTTAAATAAGGGAGCCATAAATTAGACGTCTTCGGAAATGAAAGTCTGTGTTGTTGTCTTTGACGAAATTGTTCCAACGGTCAATTAGAATAGAAGCCATCCTGACGAAGGCAAAATGTGTTACAAATTGGTGTCAGAAGTGCAGATATTTTACAAATATTAAAATCTGAGTGATCCGAACACCTCACGCCTGGAAAAAGGGCAAATCAGCAAAAACATTCTGAAGGGAGCGCAGTCAATAGTTTTCATCTTTATAAAGAAGGCACTCAACAATTTTTATTTTATTTTTCACCCAAACCTAAAAACGTAATATGGCGTCACCTGATCCTGACATCTCGTTTAACTTAAACACCATTCATGACGACGACGATGCAGACTCAATGCATAGCGGTGATCACGATACTGACCAAAATTACCCTGCTGGTGACACAAGAGTAATTCATACTACACACGACACACCACCAATATTTTCTGCACCATCTATAAACCACCAAAATAGGACAAATAATAATCCTGTTTCGGGCAACAATTCCATACATGACCGTCGAAGTAACAGCTATGGGCATGGTGATTCCCATCTGCAAAGGCCAACTTCTTTCTCTGTTCCGGTGCAGCATTCTTTCATGAAACCAGACACATATGATGGGTCCAATAGTTTTGAGCAATACATGTCCCACTTTGAGGACTGCGCTGAATTATCGAATTGGGAAGTTAGAACCAGGGTTCTTGTTCTTGCAAGTTGTCTGCGAGGCCCGGCCAGAAATTTTTACATGAGTCTTTCAGATGTTGAGCGGCGGGACTACCATTATCTTAAAAAGAGGTTAACAGAGCGGTTCGGTAGCAGTAGACATCAAAATCTATGGCTCGCTAAGTTTGAGAACAGGCGGCGTTTGCGTGGGGAGCCTGTTGGTACTCTTGCTGATGATCTCCGGCAGTTGGCACAGAAGGCCTATGTTGATCTTGATCACATGGCACAGGAGCGGTTGGCGCTAAACCAGTTATATAAGCAGGTGTCTGGAGACATGCAGTGTCGCTGCATTGACAACAACTGCCAAACAGTGAACGATGCCGTCGAAGTCATCGAACGTTACGAAGCAGTACTTGGGACATCCCAGTCGTCACTTGTTCGAGCAGTTGATGTGGGTGCTACTGATACCCAGCTTCTGGCTGCTGTTCAGCGCCTTGAAACTCGGTTGGAGCGCATTGAGAAAATATGTCCGCCAATAACATCGCGCCAACATCCAAGTAGACCAAGAACTTGCTATGGTTGTGGGTCACCAAGCCACTTTATGAGAGATTGTCCCCAACGAAGCAAGGGCAGCCGGTACCCCCATAACACGTACCGTAACGGAGGTCACAATCCTTCAACTTTCCCGCAAAATGTACCTGTGACCCCACATGAACCATCGTTATCGGAAAACTAATTTTCGCCGATTCTGAGGGTCAAGTGTCGGCGACATGTGTTGACGAACCCAAATCTATTTCTGATGTTTCTATTGTTGAAATACATACTGCACGTTCAGGTGCAGACGCAACAAAGTTTGATAATGGTTTTTATGCAACTGGCAGTTTTGTCAAAACCAGTTGATTTTCTTATTGATTGTGGTGCAACCACATCGCTTCTGTCAATCAAAAAGTTTGCCCTGCTCCAGCAACAGTATAATGTTACTCTAGTTGCGGTGTCCCAGACTTTTCACACAGTTAATGGTCAGCCAATGAATGTAGCTGGTAAAGTCGATCTTCTCATTGAGTTGGGCGCAGGGCGTTTTGATGTTGCTTTTGTGCTGTGCGATATAGAGTCAGATGGAATTTTGGGCCAGGATTTCCTTCGTGCGCATGTGGACAGTATTAACTACCGGAAATCCTGCCTTGTTATGTGGTGTGACGTTGTTCCTCTTTGGGTTGGTGGTTCATCTTTACAGATTTGTAGAGTGGAAGTAAGGAACACTGTCCGGATACCAGCAAATTCTCGAATGTGGGTGTCAGTTAAAATTCCTCAGGCTGAACATATCACTCCTACTGGTTTCATTGAGCCTTCTATGGAACTGATGGGGAAGATGGAAATTTGTACTCTTGGGGGTCTTGTGAATACTACTGCCGAAAATGTCGTAGTAAATATTATCAATTACAGTTCTGAACCAACTACACTACATAAGAGGACTAATATAGGAATGTGCGAGTCATTCACCGAGGAAAGCCAGTCAGTGCGTGTTGCCGCCGTTACCGAAGCTGAATCATCAGATGAGCTACCAGAACATCTGACTGATCTTTATAATCGAAGTTCTAGTAATCTTAATGATAACGAGAAAATTGGTCTTCGGAGGTTGCTTTGTAAACATAGCTCAGTATTTTCAAAATCATCTGAGGACATTGGCCGCACGAAACTTGTGCAGCATTCCATCAACACGGGTAACGCTGCTCCTTTACGGCAACCACCAAGGCGACTTCCTCTTGGAAAGCGGGCTGTAGAGTGCGAAGAGGTCAACAAGATGCTAGAAAGGGGGATCATTGAGCCATCGGCAAGTGCATGGTCATCCCCAGTTGTTCTCATTACTAAGAAAGACGGAACCCCTCGCTTTTGCGTTGATTATCGGCGTCTTAATGACGTTACTGTCAAGGATGCCTATCCCCTGCCTCGTGTGGACGATTGTATAGATTCTCTTTCCGGTGCTCGGTATTTCAGTTCTTTAGATCTCAACAGCGGTTACTGGCAGGTTGGAATGAGTCAAGCTGATAAGGAAAAGACTGCATTTGCCACCACCATGGGCCTTTACCAATTCACTGTTATGAGCTTCGGTTTAGCCAATGCCCCATCTACATTTGAAAGATTAATGGAAAACGTCCTTCGTGGTCTTCAATGGGAAGAATGTCTCCTGTATATGGATGACATAATTGTTCCTTGTTGCACAGTAGGAGAGGGTCTAGCTCGGTTGGAGCACATTTTTCAAAGACTCCAGCAAGCGTGCCTCAAGTGTAAACCCGCAAAATGTGTATTCTTCCAAAAAGAGGTCAAGTTCCTGGGTCATCTTGTGTCCGAGTCTGGTATTGCAACTGACCCATCCAAGATTGAAGCGGTCAGTAACTGGCCGACGCCAAAGAGCGCCAAAGATGTCAAAAGCTTCCTAGGGTTGTGCTCGTACTATCGCCGATTTGTCCAAAACTTTGCTTATATTGCAAAACCACTCCACAAAGTAACCAACAAGTCAAATAAGTTTGACTGGTCCCCTCAATGTAATGCTGCTTTTCAGACTCTGAAATCTGCACTCACCTCCGCTCCTATACTAGGCTATCCTATTCCAGGAGCAAAGTTTGTACTAGATACTGATGCTAGCGATGTCGCCACTGGAGCAGTTCTCTCGCAAATCCAGGACAACAGGGAGGTTGTTATAGCCTATCATAGCAAATCACTCAATGTTCATGAAAAGTCGTACTGTGTTACAAGAAAGGAGCTTCTAGCTGTGGTACAGGCTTTGAAAGCGTTCCATTCGTACCTCTATGGTCAGCCTGTTCTCTTGCGAACCGATAATGCTGCAGTAAGCTGGATGCGGAATTTGAAAAACCCCACCGGTCAAGTGGCTCGTTGGCTTCAAGAGCTGGGTACATATAATTTAACCGTGACTCATCGAAGCGGTACACAACACCGAAATGCCGATGCGCTTTCTCGCAAACCTTGTTCAAGCTGTGTGAGACAACAAATCTTAAATGACGTAGACTTGGCCGAGGAGAGTACGCCTGAGGTACAGTGTCCAAAAGAGCAACTTCCGGCTGTAAGGGTAGTTACCAGATCTCAAGCTGTAAAAGATTCCCATTGCAAGCCTTCAATGTCAGTCTTACAGAACTGGTCACCACCAGAGATAATGACTCAACAACTCAATGACCCCTGTCTGTCTTACATAATACAATTGCTTCAAGAATCTAACTCCCGTCCCGCCTGGGAGAAGGTGAACGGCAAATCAACAGTTGTTAAAACGCTTTGGCGAATGTGGGATCGCTTGGGGTTGGCTACCGGTTATCTTGTTCGAACCTGGGTTGACGATGAAAACAACAGTCATTTACAAGTTATTGTCCCAATTCAACGGCGCCAAGAAGTATTGCATTATTTTCACGACATCCCGTCAGCTGCGCATCTCGGTACAGAGAAGACACTTTCTAAGATTCGCCAAACGTTCTATTGGCCAGGGATGCAGGAGGATGCAGCGAAGTATTGTACACGTTGTTCACAATGCACCTCACGAAAAACCTCACGGCCTATGAAATCCCCTCTTGGGAACGTTCCTGTTGTCGCTCCTATGGAACGGGTCGCTGTCGATATTTTTGGTGCACTGCCAAAATCAGCTGCTGGTAATTCTTACGTCCTTGTTGTATGTGATTGTTTTACTCGGTGGACTGAGGCTTTTCCATTGCCAAATCAAGAGGCAGAAACCATATCAAAAGCTTTTGTTGATGGTTTTGTTTCCCGCTTTGGGGTACCTTTGTCCATCCACTCTGACCAAGGACGGAACTTCACCTCCAAATTATTTAACGACATGTGTGAACTCCTCCAAATAAAGCATACACTTTCTACTGCACTGCATCCCCAGTCGAATGGTACGGTTGAGCGATTCAATCGAACACTCGCCACGATGCTTACAATGTATTGCTCTGCTAACCAGCGAACATGGGACCAGTATCTACCCCAAGTCATGATGGCCTATCGGTCCTCTGTACATACAAGCACTGGACAAACACCAAACAAGATGGTCTTCGGACGAGAAGTTATACTTCCAATGCAAGCTGTTATTGGCATGCCGCCTGTATCTGATGCACCGAGTCGCCCAATTGACTATGTTCTTCAGCTTCACGACCAGCTCATTCAGACCCACGACTTGGCTCGGACTGTCTTGAAAGGCAAAACTAAATATCGGAAGCGTCTCTACGACCTTCATGCGAAGAAGCGTCATTTACAGACTGGTACTGCTGTGTGGTTGTACGACAATAGTCGCAGACCCGGTATATGCAGCAAATTAGCGTCTGCGTGGAAGGGCCCTTATCTTGTAGTCGCGAAAGTAGATGACCTAGTGTATATGGTAAAGAGATCTCCCAAGTTACCCGCCAAGCCCGTCCACATCGACCGGTTGATGCAATACCACAGCGATAGTGTTCCAAAATGGTTCGGCCAGACACAGTTTTAATTCCCATTAACAGTTTTTTAGGTCACATAAAACATTTCTGACAAATTCACACAGCTGAGAGCATAAGAGGAAGACATCAGAAAAAAAATCTTATAAGTTGCATACACTGTGAGCAATTACAATTAGGTATCACGTTAGGTTGCTGAGAAGATGGAGTTTGGTAATGGCATAAGGAGAAAAATGAAAGGCGTGCACGCGACAATTATATGAGTAATGAGGACGGGTTGATCAACCGTCTGCGATTTACTTGCTGAGATGAAGTATTAAAATGCCGTTGACCATTACTAGTAGCGCAACGCAGATGTTTATAAAAAGGAAATGCCACATGCCACAAAACAACTTTGATATGCTCATTTTTTTTATTTTTTTTAGCCTCCAAACGGTCAACCTCCGACAGACTTGCGGGTGGTCTGCCCCCTGTGCATCAGTGGAAAACCAAGGGAATTTAAACGTTGCGGCGACCTTCGCTTCCACCTGCGAAACAAACACATGGATGTCATGAACTCAATGCCATCAGAAACCTGGAGCTCCAAAACATTCTTTTATTTCTCCAAATGTCCGGAAATATACATTGAGGCGCATGGTGCTGCTGATTTCCATAGCCCAGAAGGAAACTATGCCAGATATCTTATTACTAAATGGGCAACAGGGCGATCACCGGGAATTACATCATGGCTTTCCGGCTGGGACAAGGCAAAGACCCAACCTCCGTCCAAGACTCAACCTCCATCTAAGTCCCATCCCCATTCTAAGACACATTCTCCACTGAACTCCCAGTCAAAGAAGAGGAAGTTGCAGCCCATGTTAGAATTGGTGGCGATCCAAAATAAATTCGATCAGATGCGGATTTTTCTGTCTGGGGAATCAGTCCTGTATCAGATTAAACTGTCGAGAGAGATACAGAATGATCCAAAGTTGATCGAGCGACTGAAACGGCGGCAGACAACCTTAGCCCCACGACCCGGGATTGCGGATGGGAAGTGGACCCGTGTGGATGATGCCAGTCTCCATGATAGAGCCGCTGATATTTTGGGCATATCTCCTAGTCTGCTAATTACAATTCTACAGAAGGAAAACATCGTCTTCGAGGCAATGAGGGCAGCGGACATTCGTTCACCTACTCCCATTGAACTTCTTGCTGTGGAAGACGTTGCCACAACACATCTCTCACCCATCAGACCAGAACCCACAACTAACATCCGCGCAGAACAGAACTTATCAATGCCCCTGCTGACAGATTGCTCTGAAAACATGGCACTACATAGTTCCCACTCCTCAAGTTCTGGTTCAACAAGTACATCATCTTCGCCACTGGTACATACCACACCCATTACAGCTCCCACTCCTGCCGTTTATTCCCCTGGACCGGTTTCGGGCATTAAAACATACATACCAACACCAATCCCAATCTACACAGCAACACTTGCAACCGTCAGTCCAACGCCTGAAGTAATTACTTCCTCATCATCCATGTTCGCTCCTGTGTCCGGAGGTTTAGCCGGTTTGACACCGTCACTGACAAGTTTGTTCAGTCCTATTCCATTTAAACCAACTTTGGCTGCTACTTTAATGACGTCCCCCATCACACCTTCGACCACAACCATTAGATCCCCATTGACTTCACCTGGGATGCATCTCTCGTCCAGACAAAGCCCTCTATCTCATCAAAGCATCTCTAACGTGCAGGATAGAGCGCGGCACCTCTTAATCTCAGGAAACATGCCCATCCTTCCACCAGGCCGCCGTGAGTGGGGACAAGTCGAAGAGGAGTCAATAGGACTTACTAACTCCATCTCCTGGCCACCACGGGGCTGGAAACACTACAGTCCTGAGCAAAGGGGTGTTGCTGCCGAGTATGCAGCTGGTGTGTTGGAAATGAGTGATGGCATACATCCAATTGATCGCCACACTTTAATATTTAAGTACAACTATTTAGTACTTCCCGGAACCTCCTTGCCGGCTGGTGGGATTCATACCCGCATGCTATCCAGCAATTATGAATCTATTAAAAGCATTGCACTAGGAACCACTACTTTGCCCCTAGAGACTCAAACACAGATCGTCGAGGCCTTTCAACCACGGACATCGCTGGAGCTAAAGTTTCTTGAGGACGTTCCACTTCGGCTGAGGGGAGCTCAGCATTGAAGCATTTAAAAATCTTACAATATTTAGTGTTCTAAATGTTTTCTCATATTTAAATAAAGTTACTTAAAACAAAAATTAAAATGTGTCTAAGACGTGAAATCAAAGTTAGGTTATATACAACTTTACAGTGCTACGGGAATTACCTGTATAATAAAGACTTACTGTTCTGATGATGGATGTCAGAAAAGGACATTAACCAGATATATTGTTGTTTACTGTTAAAAGTGTTAAATTTTAAACTTCAGGAGAAGTTTTTATCTTTAAGGTGGGGAAAATGTAATAAATTACTGCATTGACATTTTGACTCTGCAAAAGTGCATCTTTAATTGCTGTTTCATTCTCATAAACACTATGTATACATGTTAATCCACAAATAATATAATACAATGCAAATGTATGCAAGTAATCATTCATAGTTTATCTTGTGAAATAACGTTTATTCGAAGTATTTACCGATTTTAGGAATTCCTAAAGTTGTCATGGAACTGTCATTTCCGCCATTTTGAGACCTGGGAACTTGCAAGTGCGGCATGATACATCGGTTCATTTTCAGAACATGAATATTATTTATAACTTTTAATGTAATTTTAAACTGTCTTACAATGTTATTTGTTAATAGCAAATCGTAATTCAACAGATGCATCACATGATGCATTACTCTGAACTGGTATGTATTTGAACTATTTTGTAACATCCGCGCGTTCCTAACTCGGAAGTCCAAGGTTATGAAAATTATTTTGATTGTGACTTTTGCAAATGAACCAAGGTCACAAAGCATTAAATTGATATTTCCATGACGACAGTTACTGCCCTTTGTTAATATTTGCATGTTGAACTCGATATTTATGCATAATATTGTTGTTGTTTGCTCGACCGAAGTACTGCCTTCTAGGGTTAGGAATTCCAAGCACCGATGCCATTGGCTGGTAATTTCCTAAAGACTTTTTGATTGGTCAGAATTCCTAATTCCTAAAATCCAAACCGACTGTCGAGTATATAAGGCGGCGCAATCTGGCAGTGGATATCTTGTCCGCCCGGTTAGCTCAATCGGTAGAGCGTTGGACTCTGAATCGGATAACCCGGGTTCGATTCCCGGGCGGGCCAGGTCACTTCTGTTGTGATTGGTTATGAAATCCTTTCTACGACCATTCGCACTGTACCACTGCCCATGGCATGTACAGAAGTTGTCAGTTCCTTGCAGAGGTGAAGGCACCTAGTACTGGTTCTGCCCAGGATAGGTGTGCGGTGGTCGAACTGTCACTCTGGGACCCTTCAATGTGCTCACGCCGGGACCCGGAGTATAAACTACTAACACCACCACCACCAGTGGATATCTTATATTTTTGATCACTCAACCATTAATATTCTATCACGACAAGATCTTAGAAATCCTAAAATGGCAACGCCATATGTAATTCCAAAACTGGTAGGCACTATTTAAACACAAACTAAATATATTCTACAGTTACATTGCTATTTAAAAGCTAATATTATTTATTTACTGAGAAGATAAAACGCTGATTATAATTACGCAGACATGATAATAATGATTGTTTTGCTTCCAAAGAGACACTGCGTTGCGCCGCTATGAACCAGTTAATTTATATGCATGTGTTTCATGTATATTTAAATAAGGGAGCCATAAATTAGACGTCTTCGGAAATGAAAGTCTGTGTTGTTGTCTTTGACGAAATTGTTCCAACGGTCAATTAGAATAGAAGCCATCCTGACGAAGGCAAAATGTGTTACAGACGTATGATGTTTTCAAGACCCTTAAATTAAACTTAAAGACAGTTAATATTTCACGTGTAAAACTTTAAAGAAAGTGATTGAACTTGTTTACAACAGCTATCTTATGGGATTGTTTACTAAAATATACGCACCTTTTCGGTGTTTTCAGAGTTTGCAAAATTCTTAATTGGCATTCAATGGCTTCCCCTATCTCTATTTATGATCAGGGTACATCTTCTTTTATGGCCTTTATTCCCAATTATATCGATAATTGACATGGGTATGTGCACTAATTGGCATGTCCTACCACATTAGCGAGTGTCATAAACCGTGAGACGTAGAAGACGGAAATCACGGGCCAGCGCGTGGATATTATGCAGACGATCTAGGACGATCGCATCTTCGATTTTTTTTTTTCAAAATTGAAAATCCACGAATTATAGTACCCACGAAATTGTTTTATTTCGGCAAACCACGAAATTTCATGCCCACGAACATTAATGATTTCACAGTATTCAAACTTATATGTTCATTGACACCATCCCTTGATGACTGATACATGTGGTTAAATAAATGAATATCCAAACGGGTACTTGCTTCGGCACCTGTTTCAAACGGGTCTTGGCGGTATTGCTGGACCCGTCCCTGACCTTTTTCGTTTTGGCCTAAAAGTGACAATTTTCGGGTATTTCAGTTGAACTTTGATTTAAAAAGCATTTTAAGCATCAAATGATTCTTCACATATTTGCACTCGTTTCAAGTTTACACATTCATTATTTCATTCAATTCTGACATTTTGCGGACGACTCAAAAGCAATTCTAACTTTTTGTAAAATAATATGCAAAAAAGGTCAGAAAGCCAGGAAATTTGGCACACTTTGATCCAAGTTGAATGCATCAAAAAGTAAAACCTTCCCGGAAAAAGTAAACAAAATGCATTTCTTGCAAAAACTGATACTTTAAAGAAAGGATTTTTACCCTTAAGGTTAAACGCTACAATTACCATGATCTAAACATGTCTATGTCAAAACATCTTGTATCAAAATTTAAGATATTTTTAAGCGAATACAGACTATTATATTTTCATATCGATACCTTCTTTAAAAATCTCCTAACAAAAATAAACTTAAAAAATCACATTGTCCATCTGAAATGGCCAGTACCTTGGCAACGCAGGGAATGCAGACTGTGAAAATTTAACATATGTATATCTACTTTTTTAAGCCGGACAAAATGTAAAATCTCTCCACATCAAAAATAGACTTAAAAACCATATTGTCCACCTTGATATTCTGTCAGAAATTACCAGTACATTCGAAACAGTTAGTCTTCATCTCTACATATTGACGGTTAGAAAGGTCAGGAATACTCCTTACAATAATGGCATTTATTTTTATTCACAGTGAATTCTATGTATGTTACAATGTATAGTCATTTGACAACAGCAGTCTATTTCTGAAGAGACGGAAGTAGAATAACTCAATGCTGGCATTTCTTTACGATTACCATGCACATTAAAACATTTTTTTGTGACGCCTGGTTTTATAAGCCACCAGAGAATCATAAAGGTCCACATCCTAAGGCAATACTTTCTGCCTCAAGATAAACGTTTCTTATTCTGACCATTTTGATACGTTTCGTTACATAATCAGCCATCGTGTTATTAAATTTACTGCTTATTTAATATAATCTCACCGAAAAGGCCATCAAGGAACAGTTGCATGAAAGGTTTAAGCCCCAGGGAAATTTGCATTTCGGAAAATAGTGTACATCTTTGACAATCGGGCTGATAGAACCAGAAATGATATGGCTGGAAGTTGATGAATCATTCCATTAAAAATGTCATTGTCTTAACATGTCCTAAGATATCAGCTGATTGAATGAAGATCTGATATGATTTACGCATTTGAAATTTAAGATAATGAAATAAATTTCATGAGAGGACTATTGATAACTGAACTGCTTTCATGATTATCATTTCACCGATATTTGGTTCTCATACATTTAGCATAAAGAACAATTAACTGACGATTTCCAGTCGTTTAGTTTATCGAATAAATTTTCGATTGTGGTGGGAAGCTATATCAGGGTAACGATGATCTCCCAGGGTTCACCATGTTTTTAAATGATGTCATCCTTTTTCGAATATATAAGCTTGACGATATTTTGTTGTACGATGCTCTGTGTACGCCGTGAAATTTTGGCCAAGGATTGCATCGTTAAAATACAAGCAAATATAAAAGAATACAAGTGTAGCAGCAGAAAATTCAATGATCTTTTATAAGCTACGAACTAAGTTCATGTCTTTTCTGTCAAAAAAGTTATTTTGAAATAAATGACACTTACTTGTTTGTTTATATCGGTTTTGACCTATGTGATATCCCCGCTGAAAACACGTGATTCCCCACCCTGGTATATAATAAGACTGTTCATCAGATTTGAGCTGTGGGACCACTCTAGATGTCATTCATCGTAGGGCTCGCGACATTTGGGGTACAAAATTACTCGTTTAACGAATATTCCACATAACGGTGGGAGTAAAACTCCCCCTTTGGTCGTAAAATTATGTTTCAGTCACACTTGGGGAAGTGACGGGGTCAAGCCTTAATTCAGCCTTTATAGGGCGCGGGCAGACCTTTATAATCTCAACAACATCAACGACTGTGGTCAATAATTCAATATAAAAACTCCTATTGCGAATATCCCATGAACTTGTGGGGGTAAAACTCCCCATTTGAATTCAAAATAATATTTAAGTCACGTTTTGTGATTTTACGGGGTCAATCCATAATGCAGCCATTATAGGGCGCGTGCAGACCTTTATACACCCAACAACATCAACGACTGTGGTCATTCCTTGCCCAATTTTCTCAAACTTGCAAGAAATAAAATTAATTCATGGGTGCCTACCTGCATGCAATAGTTGTCTTGAGTATCTTGGACGCATTCTAACGCTCGCGAAAAACCACGTTTAAAAAATTAAACGATTTGAGGGAAATCCTACTTTACATCCCAATTTACCGTGTTAATTTCTAACAGTCAAGCTGATAACGTGGACAACAAACACACACGTGAAATATTTATTGAATGTACCCGCAGGAACGAATCTTCCAAAGTAGTTAAACTATTTAGTTCTAAATGAAGAAATTTACAATTGTTCTTGAAATATTGGATAATTTGAATAGGCAAACACTGGTCGTGCTGAATACAAAAATACAAATTCAGTGGTTTCTCCTTCAATAACTCATTTATGACCATAATAATCAAAATACTTAGGCAACACTATTCCTTCTTAATGTCTTTACAGGAATATCTGTGAATTTTTGGGAGGTATACGGTGTGGAAGGCATTTAAATATATTTTTAATCATATTAAATGATTGTATCCGATGAACTGCTTGGGATAAAATGGTATCAAAACTTTCAGATTTGTTAGGCAAGGGACGAAAACAGTCTTCGATACTTTCTTTTTGTAATTTGATATATAAATTAATCAAAACATTATTTTCACCAGCTCTGACATATACTGTCTGCTACTGATGCCCGTATAGATATGGAATAACTGGTAAATTATGTACTTGTAATATCCTTAAAATATTGCAGACAAATGTTTTACTCTGCGAAGTTGCGCCATAATGGAGTCATTGATGTCATTTGCAGGTTTCGCGGTATTTCTACTTGCTCGTGTGTTTTGTCTTGGAAATTTTCTTATAATATTTATTTTGTTATACGATGAAATCGACGTCAAACCTCTAAAATTCTGAGCAACATAGAAATACACATTAAATGCATTTTGTGAGCCGTTTTTGGCGATTTCCGAATCATTTTGTCAAAACCGTTCTATACGAGGGTCATTAAATATACATTAACTTTCTTAATCAAGTATTAAGATTTTGATATCGTATTAATATATTTGGTGATTATGTAATAAGTTACGGCATTTTTATGCTTATTGGTACCAGGTTGACGTATCAGAAATTGGCAAAAAAAATAATCGTTGCTTCGTTCTACAAAATGCCGTGAAATTGAAATTTGGGTCAAGCATTGCATCATTAAAATAAAAGAAAATCGAAAATATTTTATACGTGTAAAAGTAAAAATAGCTTAAACTTTAAATGCTAAAAAAACATAAGGCCTGTTAAAAAGAAATTTAGAAATAAACGTCACTGACTTGTTTGTTTACACCGGCTGTGACCCGTGGTGACCCATGTGAGAACCCCTTTAAAGCCACGTGATTTCTCATCCTGGATACGATGTATGGCCATAATAATTACTGACGCTATGGTGCTAGATTACAACCGATAAATTTCAGTCAAGGTTGAAATTAGGTTTTTGTTTATCTGTCTACATATACGCACGCTCAATACCTATCGTGGCTAGAGTAATTAAAAGCGTTTGTGCTAGTCGAGTAGGATTTGAAAGTCACACTCAGAGCTGATGCTTCCTCTCAATCGTAAATTACTTTCGTTCCTTGGAGAACAAATAATTCAATTTGTGAAACATATTGCCATGTCACAAATTCAATTTACAAAGAAAGTAGTTTCTTACTTTGGAAAACTAATATGTTAAACTGCGTTTCAAATTCACACATTTTTAAGTTAAATGGTACAGGCTAAACACTTGATTGGTATTCGAATGGTGTTGACAATGAACTCACTACACACTAGCCGGTCCAATTGGGGGAACTTCTAACAAAGGCATTATCGTAGCGTATCATGTTGTCAAGCACAATGTTCAATAGCTAGCGATTGAAGATGGTAGATATAGAAGTATTGAAAGGTGGAAAAGAATACGTATTAAATGCAATATGAACTGTGTTGAAAATGAATACCCCTTTCTAATTATATGTCTGATGTATCGTGACCTTTGAATTTCTCAATTATTTAAATAGTTTACACGTGGCAACCTTTTTATGTATTATGTCAACAACGTAATGTTATTTACGAAATAGCATATGATTTATATCAAGCTTTTCAAAGACAAGGATAATTCTCTATCACGTTAATAAAACATCTAATTATTGGATGTTTCGTTGTGATGATGGATATATCAACTCGGCGATATTAAACTATAAAGTATGCTTAATTCTATCCATATTGTTATATTTTCATTATGTTGATATATTGTTAGTTTCATCACCATTCTTGTTTGTTGAATATTAACAGTAATGCATTAAATGTATTAAATGTGTTTGCGAAGGAAATGTTGACTTGACTTGACTTGATATAAGTGAATAGGTTGTAATTTATTCGCAATTAAGTAATTGCATGGTTAAGCTCCGCCTACTTGCTACCGATCCGATAAGGGAGTTAATGTAATGAAAACCAAGATAACTCTATAAAGTTGTTCAAATTGACGTTATTGTTTGCTTGAGCACAAACTTTAAACAGGCCTCAGCGTCTAGAATATGTTTAAGCATTATTTTACATATCATTATTAAAGTTCTTTCATAACGTTACATCTTTACATGATTCGAAATTATTTGATTTTTATATACTTTCATATTATAATGTTAATGAAGATTTTTTGGTAAATATTTTGTAGTCTTTTTATCTAATTATTTTATCACAATAACTATGTTATTTTTATGATTATATATGATCGAAATCATAAGTAGACCAGCTTTTAGCAAATACATGGTTAAAAAAGTATCAATATTTATAACGTTTAAACATTACTTACTTTTTTTAATATTGTCTGCTCTGAGGATAAGTAATTCATGGCGTTTTCGAAATAACTAAACTAAAATCAATGTTCTATTCTGTTCTGTAAATGGTGGTATCAAATTGCACATCTAACAAAAAAGAAGAAAAAAATATGTTTCAGACCTGTCTTTTTTGAACATGTACATTTTTATTCAAAAAAATGTGAAACACTAGATGAAGAAGCACGAGTTTTAACTAGCATTTCAAGAATTATTTAGCTTAGTATAAAAATAAATCAATTAAAATATTTATTGATTGTGAATAATTTATACAATACTTAGTAGTATGTCGAATCGGACCAGGCCAAATTTGTAACTGGGTCGAACTTGATCACGCTGAGTTGTTCACTGGGTCCAATTGGAACAGGCCTAGTTTGTCATTTGGCCGAAATGGACCAGGACGAGTTTGCAACTGAGCCGCATTGGATCAAGCCGAGATTGTCACAGGGCCGACTTCGACCAAGCCGACATGATTAATGGGCAAAACGACCAAGATTACTCCAGATGATCTTAGTAATATGGATGAATAATATGTAGAAGCTATATCACCATACAACTAAAATGTGTAGGGAAATCAACATTAAACAGGTTTATAAAACATCCAGCAGCACCATTTCTGGTACTATCAGCTCGATCGTCATGTATGCATAACTAAAACTATTGATGATGAGAGTGGCTAAAAATGAAGCTTAAATGTCGAACATGTTCCTAAAATTATTTATCACCATAAATGCATCCAAAACATCTGTAAAATATCATTCATACGAATCTGTCACACATTCCAAATCAATCTATGTCACTAAGGTAGATCAGGGGTCATATTGTTTTTGCTATGTCCGATATAGTCCTCATATTTTACAGGATGCTAAAACATATGACCCATGTACAATTTTGGGCCATTGGATCAAAGGTCAAGGTCATAAGGTGTAATAATGTAAAATTCTTTATATTTTGATAACCTTTCAACAACAATACTTTATATGTGCAGTAGAAGTTCTATGTTGCTGTAAGGGGTAGCTTGGTCAAAAGTCAAGCTAACCTGGGGTCATAAACATGTTATCCTTTAACATTTAACATCTTCATGGAGGTAAATTCGTTTAACCGTGAGAGTTGAAATCGTGAATTTAAATTTCGTTTATAATCATAACATTATAAAAAAATGATCAGTTTGATAAAGTTTGCATTAGTCTTTGTTGAAAGCCATATGAAATGCGATGATTTTGATAGATTTCAGTATTTAAATATTATATAATTATGTGTATAAAACATACCGCTGCGTATTATTTGCGTTTAATAAGGTACCGTTTTTCCTATGAATAAGTCTTGTTAATGAATTTACAGAACTGATGCATGTCATCTATTTTATGATATTTTTAGAGAGTGTTTATATGGAGAAGTTCCCCCTTAACCCTATCCCTCAAAGTAGAGGTTCACCTGTATATTTGGAGGTGTCGGTCATAACATTCCGGTTCATCTCTTTATTTGAGGTAATAAAAAACATGTTCAATGTTTACCTACAAGCTATAGATGCACCTCAAAATTTGAATGTTCAACTCTATTTCGTATTTTAAAATTTTACGCTCTAAATTGAATATAGATGTACCTTTTAAATATGACTACTGTTGCGACCTATTGTTATTCTCTCAAAAATACGGTGGCTGGTGGCCTAATTTAATGAACGAGCAATAAACGAAATGTGAAAAATTTCGTTGGTACTAAGAGCAGGTGAAAAGTGGGGTAGGAGAATTTTACAGCACCTAAATGTGTCAAATTTGAATGTGTGAAATCTATGGTTCAACATACCAGCTGTTTTAATGTTTAAGCAATCAAATACGACAACTGTGAAATGAAATAAAAACAAATTAAAGAAATAAAGAGAAATAGTTTTCTTCCTAAAGAATTGTGAACTTTTTGACGAACCAATGCAATAAGCATCACGATTGTAGAGCTATTAATCGGTTTTAACGAATTAAAAAGACATTTTCTGCCTTTGGCACATGGTGCTCACATTCCTTCTTAAACATCGTTATCCAGATACCGATGCCAATCGGGCCTATGCAGTTGCAGGAACTCGAAGCGAGGTAAAGGAGATGCAAAAATGCAAAGTTTTACCCACATTTATATGATCTCGATGCAAATGTGCTTGTATGATGTTGTTTTGTGTTTGACTTTAAGAGGAAAATGAACACATTACATTGGGATCGACTTCACTGATTGAAAAATATTACTTCAACACAATTTTCTTATTATTCGCCCTTATGAGGTCATGTATATATTGAAAGATATTTTTTTATATAGTTGTACAGTTGTTTAGACAATCTTGTTAACTCCGCCCAACGGTTAGTTAAGCATTCAAGTGGGAGTACCCATAGGTTGTTAATAAGTTACACAGAAACCCATTGGATTGATTAATTGGATGATTGACTGATTAATAACTATGATCGATAGGCAGCTTTTTGCTTAATCGATCTTATGTGTGACGGTATCAATCGCAGATTTAAAAACAAATGTGTTGGGAAGAATAACGCAATGCTTGCATTCCTTCACGATTATCATGCACTTTTAAGAAATATATTTTGTGACGCCTGCTTTCATAAGCCACCAGAGAATCATAAAGGACCAAATCCGAAGTCAATACTTTCCGTACCAAGATAAACGTATCTTATTTTGACCGTTTTGATACGTTTCATTACATACTCAGTATAATCGTGTTATTATCTTTACCGCTTATTTAATATAATCTCACCGAGAAGACCATCAAGGACTGATAGAACCAGAAATTATATTGCTGGATGTTGATGAATCATTCCATTAAAAGTGTCATTGTCTTAACATGTCCTAAGATATCAGCTGATTGAATGAAGATCTGATATGATTAAAGCATTTGAAATTTAAAAAATGGTGAAATAAATTTTAATGAGGGCATTATGGATAACTGAACTGCTTTGATGATACTCATTTCACCGATATTTGTTTCTCCTACATTTAGCATTTAAAATAATTAACTGACGATTGTCAGACGTTTAGTGTATTAAAATGTTTTGATATCTCGATTGTAAGGGGAAGCTATTACAGGGTGAGGAATCAAGTGACTTCAATGATGATCTCCTAGAGGTCACCATGTATTTAAATGATGTAATTCATTTTTTTTCCAAAATTTCAATTTGAAGGAATTTGGTGAACCGATGCACTGTGTGGGCCGTCAAAGTTTTGCCAAGGATCGCATCGTTTGAATACAAGCAATTCTTAATATGTCGCACGTGGGAAAGCAGACAAAACGAATAGCATTTATAGGCTAAGATTATTATCATATCTTTTCTGTCTAAAATGTTATTTAGAAATTAGCTGACGTGTCCAAGGTCCGGTTGTGTCCATCCTATGTCCGGTCAACCAATTTGGAATAGAAGATCTCGGAAGTAGCATTTAAGATGATAATTGTTTTGTGTGTCACCGACAAAGCACCAAAAGTCATATTTCACAACTGGCTCAAAATAATTACAATTTTTGCATCGTATTCAAAAGTATTTTGCCTGGGCTAATGATGGAAACACGTTATGATGGTTCACTTTTGAATCGAAATGATGTTGAACTGTCGGGTCCATGCAAAAATTTGTTTCAGAATTTTGAAGGTTCTTACATTTTGTTTCTACCATGTGAACCCCTTAGATTTATTACGTTAAAAAGAAGTCATGTTAACAAATACATATACGTTTATCAACTTGCTTTTCTATTAAACTATAGGTTGTTATAAACTTGTAAGGTTGATTTTCTTCCTACATAAAAGAACACAACTCAATGGTATTTGAGTCGGTCCATAGAACGTGTAAAAATTCTCATTTGTTCGCTTTTAACAAACCGATACTAGTTTGAATGCCCAAAAGATTGTTCTAAAAGCAAGTAAAGCCTCGAAAACAATTAAACGATTTGAGGGAAAACCTACTTTACATCCTAATTTACCGTGTTAATTTCTTACAGTCAAGATGATAACCACACACGTGAAATATTTATTGAATTTACCCGCAGGATCGAATCTTCTAAAGTAGTTAAACTATTTAGTTCTAAATGAAGAAATTTATAAATTTATAATTGAACTTAAAATCATTGTATAATTTGAATAAACATAAAGAAAACCATTGGTCGTCCTGAATAAAAAAATACAAACTATGCGGTTTCTTCTTCAATAACTCATTTATGACAATATGATTAAAATACTTTGGCAAAACTATTCCTTCTCGTCTTTACTGGAACTTCTTTTAATTTTAGGAAGTAATAGGTGTGGAAGGCATTGAAATACATATTCTTTAAACCATATTAAACCATTAGATCCGATAAAACTCTCGTGATTTGTTAGGCAAGGGACAAAAACAGTCTTCGATACCTTCTTATTGTTATTTGATATATAAATATATCAAAACTTTATTTTCACCAGCTCTGACATATACTGCCACTGATGCCTGTATCGATATAGAATAACTGTCAAATTATGTACTTGTAATAGCCTTAAAATATTGCAGACAAATGTTTTACTCTGCGAAGTTGCGACATAATGAATTCATTGATGTCCTTTGCAGGCTTCGTGGTATTTCTACTTGCTTGTGTTTTTTTTCTTGGAAATTTGCTTGTTTTATATATAATGTTATACGATGAAATCGACGTAAAACCTCTAGAGCTCTGAGCAACATAAAAATACATATTCGATGGTTTTTAGGGCATTTTTCTGCTCTTACCATACCGATTACCGAGTTTGTCAAAACCGTTCTATCCCAGGGCCATTCAAATAAAACGAAGACTTTCTTAATTAAGATTAAGTTAGTGACGTCGTATCAAAATATTTGGTGAAAATATAAGTAAAGGCATTTTTTCGCTCGTATATACCAGGACGAGGAATCAGGAATTGGCAAAAAAATCAGCGTTGAATCGTTCAACAAAATTCCGACAAATTGAAATTTGGGCCAAGGATTGCATCATTAAAATTGAGAAAAATCGAAAATATTTCAAACGTGCAAAAAGCAGGAAATAGTATCGTCTTTTATAGGCTAAGACATATTTATGTCAAAAAAGTTATTAAGATTGTTTAATTAGCGTCAGTAACTTGTTTGTTTACATCGGTTGTGACCCGTAAATATCCATGTGAGAACCCCTTTAAAGTCACGTGATTCCTCACCATAGATACAATGTATGCACATACTAATTGTTAACGCGATGGAGCTAGATTACAACTGATACATTTCAGTCAAGGTTGAAATTAGGTTTTTGTTTGTCTGTCTACATATACGCACGCTCAATACCTATCGTGGCTAGAGTAATTAAAAGCGTTTGTGCTAGTCGAGTAGGATTTGAAAGTCATACTCAGAGCTGATCCTTCTTCTCAATCGTAAATTACTTTCGTTCCTTGGAGAACAAAAATTCAATTTGTGAAACATATTGCCATGTCACAAATTCAATTTACAAAGAAAGTAGTTTCTTACTTTGGAAAACTAATATGTTAAACTACGTTTCAAATTCACACTCATTTTTAACTTAAATGATAAAGGCTAATCGTCTGATTGGTGTTCGAATGATTCCGACAATGGACTCACAATATACAGAAGCTGGTCCAACAGCCCCCCCCCCCCCTACCCCCCGCGAGCCTCCCCAACCCCGTTAAATCGTCCAAGTATACTTTTTGTTTCAAAATAGGAGAATAAAGTAATAAACCCGGCCAAAAATGCACCATTTCAGACTAGAAATTCGGTTCTGAGGGAGGGTGCAAGTCAAAAGGTAACACCCCTACTTTGCGCCCCTCTTACGTCAAATCCTTGCCCCACCCCTGATATACATAGGACACTTTCAACTTTCTGGTGACAGTTCAGTTGTAAACACCTGCTCTAGCTTGGTGCATGAGGTGCACGTCACATTATGGACCACAACCCGAGTTATTGAAATCATACTCAAGAACATAATCGCGAGATTACAATTTCAATCATGAAGGCATTGTGTACTGGGGCTTAACTAACCTCCTATTCATGTGGATTCATAGTTGTGCTTAGGACGTGCCCCTTCGAAAGTTTTTGAAAACCATAGTGCAATCTGGTGCATTCTTGGCTTTCTGAGGTGCTTTATTTAGTACTCGAAAATGGACAGTTTTAGGTTCATGTAGTCAAGTAGGCATACTACAACTTTGGCTGATTTTTGTCATGAGTATTCAGCCGCGTACTAGCGTATAAGCATCGATGCGCCTGGTTTAACGTAACTGTTGTGTACATTAGTGTTAAGGACACTGGTCAATAGCTAGCGTACTTTATTGATAGAATAAGGTAGATATAGAAATATTGAAAGGGTAAACAGAATATGTATAAAATGCAATATGAATTGTGTTGAAAATGAGTACCACTTCCTACTTATATTAGTCTATACGTCCATTGTTGCGTGACCTTAGAATATATCATTTACGTTAATATTATACACGTTGGCCCTGTTTGGTCAAATTTGTAACATTATTGGCAACAACGCCAACAACAAATGTAATGCCAAACAAAATTGCAACTTATTTATATCAAGCTTTTAAAAGATGAGAATAATTCTGTATCACGTTGATAAAACATCTAAATAATTGGATGTTCAGTTTTAATAATGCAATTATCAATTCGTCGACTTAAAACCATTAGGTATGCATATTTTCTACATGGTCTTCATAATTATGTTGATGTTCTGTAAATTTCACAACCATTCATTCTTGTTTAATGGGCATTGCAATGTATTTTGTGTGTTTGCCAATGACTTATTGACTTGACTAGACTTTATATAAGCTAATAGGTTGTAATTTATCCGCACGTAAGTTATTGCTTGGTTAAGCTCCGCCTACTAAATGCCGATCCGATATGGGAGTTAATGTAATGAAAACCAAGGAAACTCTATCATAAATGGTACAAACTGGCGTTATTGTCTGCTAGGTAGAACATTCTTATGGGGCTACTGATGAGCACAAAATTAAACATGCCCCAACGTCTAATCCTATTAAGCAGTATTCTATAAACCATTTAACTCATGAAACAACATAACATCCAGACATGGTTTATGATATTATTTTTTTACTATAACAGGCACATTCTTCCATATTATTAAGTTTTATGTTTATGTATTCTATTTTTTAGTTAATATTTGTAGACTTTATATGTATATATTTTAATACCTTTCTTATTATTTTATTATCATTTTATTTTTTAATGATTAGATTTACTCGGAATTATCAATAGACCAAATTTAAATTAAAACACTTAAGGTGGAACGCGACTATGAACGAAATTTCGAGTTAATGTCTGAAAATTGGTATACGAATAGAAGAGCATATGCCCAGTTAGGGACTGTTTTCAATATTCGAAACAGCTTTGAATCTACGAGTCTTCAAAGTATGTCACTGACGTCAATTTTGAGACGTCTGTCATATTTTTACGTTCCAGCTACAATAACCGATATTTTCATCAAGTCTTCGTTTACCGCTATTAAATTTCAACCCCAAGTTCGTCTTGTGAAAACGTTCTTTCTCTTGTTTTACGTTATTTATTTTAAATTCGTTTAGAATGTCATTTTTCGCGGGAAAAACGGCGTCGTGTTTCGCTGAAAAAAGTGCGCCTTTCTTTAATTCTTGAAAAAAACTGCTCGTTTAATTTTTGATTGTTATAAATACATGTATTCAATGTTTTATTACAAATCGCCTGATATCAAGAAAAGTGTACCTTACCGACTTCGATTTTGCGCAGTATCAAATAATCTAACCCCTATACCTGTTTCTTTTTCAATACGTATTATATTAAAACGTTTAGCATGACGTTAATCGAACTATTGTTGGACTAGGGCACTTGTGGCCCAGTTCATAGCCATAAAAACGCTATCTGCATTCTCAAGCCGCATCTGGGGGTTCACTGACGTAATGTATTCACACGCTGTATTTTGATTGGATTACCGTTAGCGAATTTGAATAATCAAAGTAGTACCAGAACTGATTACAATGAAAACATCCAATAAAAATAGTTCTCCTAACAATTCAAGCTAACTGTATGTTCTTTTAATGAAGCACAAGAAATTCATACGTAGCGAGTCAGTTAATCGGGTTAAGTACATGAATGTTCTTGCATACGGTCAGATTATATGCAATAAGAATATGAACATATTGGAAAAGTACGCATCGAAATTTTTCCGTTCAATGCTCTGTATTGATAGACTGGTACCCTCTTCTCTTTTATCCGAAAAGAAACCAGTATCAGCTAACCGCGGTGCCCGTCGCGCATTCGAAATGTCTTGTGAATTCATACGTAAAGCGAATAAAGCGTGCGGTCCAAGTAGAAAACAACCAGGAAAGTTGGTTTAAAAAAAGTATTGTTATCCTTTGTATACAATGTTGGTATTCCGAAGTAGGTCCCTGTTCTTTCTTTTCGACATAATTTGCATGTTTCCGTGATATTTTCTTTTCGATACAAAGTTTTTATAACTAATCATCGCATGGCACGTTTTTAAATACAACATGATTTTTGGTATTTATTGTTCAAATACTATTAATGTTAACTAAAATCATATGCCGCTTACCTGTATAACTTTATATTTTTGAGGAAAAGTAAATCAGGGTACCAGTCTACTTATTGACCTCAAAATTTACTCTGATCAGAGCGGCCGAATGATTCAGACATGTATGTTATCACTACTTCCGGATGATGATGAAGTGAATTTCATAGTGTTTTATTGAGGAAATTTATCAACAAAGCCGCCATTGAATGATTACCACTATCAAACGGATTTATTTTCATCTTACCGTGGGTAGCATTTTTAATTTGACACATAAATTTTCAAGCAATACAAGTTCGTTTGAAAAAATCATGTGATTTCGATTTTGCAAAATGGAGATAAAAAATATCAAATATGCGCATACTTATTTATGAAGTTTCATTCTTAATGAAGCCAAATGTATGGATATGTGCACAGCATCTGTGAATAAGATGATTGTTTACCTATGTGCATAGAAAGGTCTTGGAGCCACTCTCAGTGTAAGTACATGACATTGTGATAAACCATCGCCATTGATAAAACAATCTTGCATGCTCAATTTTGATTTCCTCTCTTATAATGCACCAGTCAATTGTTACCACGCCTCCCTCGGGATATACCAGGGAAAAGGGCTGTGCTTTTACCTTTCAGGTGTCCTCGTAGCTAAAGAACTTCAGCGAACACATTATATATTACCTTTTTGGATGTGTTGTAAACATCAAAAAAATAAATATCAACATTAAAGTTATGGAAGACAGAACTAGTGTCCTCGCAATGCCGGGTGATTGCTGGTTACAATTGAATGATGCATACTTTACAAGTTCTTTTTCTGAAGACGCTTTGTGCTCACTTTTTGTTTTCTTGCCAAGAATGATAATCAAACATCAGTCAGAGATACAGTATGGTGATGCATTGTTGTTGATAGATCAATAGAAATTCGTGAAATATTTGAGGGAAAGGTATTTGGTTAAATAATTAACAAGTGTAACTTTTGAGTTTTATTTAACAATGCAGTGCCGAATATTGTGGAGATATAATTGAATTTGTATTAATTAATCAGTTGACTTGTGGCGTTTAGGGAACAAAATTAAAATCAAAATATTGAATAAAGTTCCCTTATCACCCAATGTTGTGGAATAGTAAAGTAATGAAGATTTTACCTCACAACAGTCTTTCTCAAATGCTGTCCAGGCTTTTTATGCTTAAGAATAACTAACCTCGCGATGTCAGACCAGAAATCATTTTGGCTTAGATTGGATCACTATGGATTATTATGCACCAGTCAATTGTAACCACGGCTCCCACATCCGGGAATATACCTGGGATAGCCGGCGATATGGGCCATGTTTTTACCTTTCAGGTGTCCCAGCAGTGCCAGGTCTTCCTGGAAAATACAGTGTGGATGGGGATTAACCTAATGTCCCTTGGGTGCGGGGCATTTGGTGGGGACTTTATCATCAGATTATCTCCGCAGGGCGGAGATTTTAGCTGGGGTTGGCTGGACCGAATGTAAAAGTCCCCGCTATTCCGGGACCGGGGGGCGGGGGGCATGGTTACAATTGACTGATGCATTAGCTTGTGTATTCAGATAAAGTTAAGAATATATATATATTTATATAAGTTATACTTTGCAATCTAAATCAAAGATTTAAAAAAGGTATCCTTTATCAATAAATGCAAGTATACATAAATGACTGTGCAAATCTGAGTACCTTGCAGGGTGAATGTTATTTGTAAAAATTATACTAAGTGAGCTTTCTAGATTACCTTTCCATTCGCATACACAATGCAGTTTGAAACCTGGATAATTAAAACAAATTTTGGTTGTAGACCATTACTATTAAATATTTGATAAGTCACAGACATTATAAGGTACAGTTTAAAGGGGCTGTACTCAGTTAATGATGTAAAAGCAAAACTTTAAAGAAAATTTTAGAAAATTTACATAAACTTGGTATCGATGTGTACAATTACTGCATTGAAACTTACTGATGATCCCCATAGTTTACAAATGATTTATCAATAGCAGTTATTTCGTGTTTTTCCATTTAAAAAAAGATTACCAGGTATGTCTACCGAGTAGAATTCATTCCTTATGCGTGATCTGTCGTTGATGTTATTACATGATATTAGCGAGTTAGGTATACATCTGGAAAATACCACCCAGTATAAGTAAGTCTTCATAGCAAAGTGGATACGACACTTCACTGCAATTTTTTTTTCATTTTGGTATTTTATTTACAATAACGATATAAATTATTCCTGTCATAGTTTAAAGCTACACTCTCACAGATTTACCGTTTTTACAACTGTTTTTGTCTTGGAAAGAGCAAATTTTTGCGTAAACATCTTCAAACCAATGATATCAGATTGCTGACAAACAATCAGCTCGTAGTTTGTCATATTTCCGTTCGAAAATTAATGTTTTACGGATTAAACCGTTACTAACAGTTTAAGAATAATGCTTAAAACATCAATTTTTTAACTTTAATATAAAAATCTGCCATCTAAATTTTGGTCAGCAGTCTTATATAACTGGTTTCCATGGATTTTGGCTCGTTTCAAGACAAGAATAAAAAAGTTGTCAAAATGAGAGTGCAGCTTTAAACTCATAATAAAATTTCAATGCACTACATTTGACATAATTTTAAACAGATGAAAAAATGTTATTTTTAAAAAGTACAATATATCCTTTATGTGACCTAACATTATAATGAATTTATTCAGATCATAATTAAGAGACTTTTCTTGCACTTAAATGTGAACAAGAAAGCTTGGGATTGAACACTAAATGAAACAAGAATGAAATTAAATGAATCACAAAATATCATCAAAATTATACACACAAATGTTCTTTGATTAACAAAAAAATGAAACTTTTTAGACTTTCAAAAATTTAACATTTACTTAATACGGTTACATAAAATGATGAATACATTTGTAGGATTTGATATCCTACTAGATGTAACTCACCTTCGTTCATTTTTCTTAACTTTCTCTCAGTGATGAGAAATAAATTTTATTCACTGCAATTGTTTACTAAGTTTATGAAAATAAGAACAATTGAAACAATTCATTAACTTCTGTTGATCAGTGCAGATTGTGGGAGGTCATGGTTGATTTCAATGAACCACCAATAAGCCCTGCCACAATTGGATACTGACTGGTCAGTCAGGTGCTTTTGGTAGGCATGATTAGCATGAATGTTAATTTTAACCATCATTTATGAATGTTTACAAAATCATTGAATATTGAAATAATAAGCGAAATGTTAGTTTGAATGATGAAAGCCATGAAATATGTGAAGTATTGAAAAAGAGACCATTTTTTTTCAGCTTGTGTAAAAAATGAGAAAATTGTTAAGTAAAATTATTTATTGTTTATCAGGAAAATGTTGAAATCTCATGTTTAGGCCTATAGTGATCATACCTGATTGCTATGTTATTGGCACTTATTGAAATATGTTTTATTCATTGCAATATTTATGTAAAACATTAATTATTATGCTGACTTAATTTTGTAGATAAGAACTAATGGTATAGGTGATGTGAGAATGATCTCATAAGTCTTTAAAACCCCTTTTAGTATTCAGGGCTTCCATTAAGAATTTGAAACTGGAAGTATGAACTTCCTTGACATCAGTATCGGAAGTTTTTCTCTGAAATATGGAAGTTTATACCACTGTAACCACATTATGTCCAACTAGATACTTAAAATGTTAAATAATATTTAACTATAACTAGCAAACTTCACAAAGTTGTATTTAAATAATTTGTTTTCTTTAAGAGTTATTGAAAATGTTGCCATAAAGTAACATTGACACCAAGTTTTGAGCCTTCCAAGCTTTCACTTTTGGAAGTTTTCTAAAAAAAGTGGAGGTTTTTGTACTTCCAAGGAATCCATTATGGAGGTTTTGGCCCATTTTTAGGAAGTATTATACTTCCAAACTTCCTTTGATCGAAACCCTGAGTATTGTGAGTTTTTTGCTACAGTCTTGTTCAGATTAGCTTTTGAAGATTTTCAAAGTAATTGCAAAACAAGTCCAGCTGTCTAGATTGACTATGTCAAACCCTGACCAGATATAATTTCTTGTCTTTTCAAATTACCAACTTGGCAATGGTTTTATCGTAACATAGGATATTGGTTTTAAAGAACATGTTAGTGTTTTTGTATGTAGAATGAAATATCATAAGTGGCACTAAATTGAACATAATTTATTGTTCTCATTGATATTTACACAGCCCCAAGTACATGTTGATCTAAGATTTAAGGCTTGGATGGAGTCAGGGCAAGAAAAATGCATGATAATACATGATTGTACTTTCCAACGCAAGAACTGTTTGTTTATTCAAGTAAATAAAGCAATCCCCACACCAAGGAACTGCAGTATTGCATAACCAGCTTAATTGACATTATGAGTTGGAGTTCAAATTGCTGCAATTAAAGGCACATCTAGTTTTCAAAATTATTAAAACTCTGATTTAGCAGCCTTAATATAGTTATATGAACTACTTTTGCAAAATGAAAGCTTTTTTTAGATTTACAAGGACGGGTGAAAAGTATTTGCCAAATGTACTGCAACAGCTGATACCTGTTGTCTAGGAATCCAACAAATTCTTGGCACTCCAAATGTTACAGTACTATTCAATTTGGAGTGTCTGAAAAGAAAGCTTCTTGATTCTACATTCAACATCTTCTTTCTGTATGACATATTGGACCAGGAGAATCATGAACCTACAACCTTTTGCATCTATTGAGATAGGGAGCTATCAGGACAGTGACAGAGGACAATACAAGAATGGCCAACTGCTGCATTTATTGAGTTATCTAATGCATACAAATTAAGACGGAGAAAATAATTCTTAATTTTTCCAAACTACTTCCTTAAGCATCTTGTACATGTAGTTGTCTTTAACAATGATTGTTCAAAGTTACAATGGCCCTGTGGGTTAAAGATGCTCTGTCCACGGGGTAACAGGTTTTGTTCATAATAGGGTTATAAGTACTGCGTTTTGATCCAGGAGGTTGCATTCGACTCAAGTAGATTTTTGCAGATTCGGATTTCACAAGGCACAAGCCGAGTAAAATCAAAATCTACAAAAAACTACCAGAATCAAATATGCCATTCCGCCATATCCTGATCAAAACGCAGTACTAATAACCCTTTTATTATATACATTACTGATTAGATCACTTAGAAGCCACATCTTTGCATAATAAATTTCATTTTGCGCAACATACTTGTTACGACGTGACGTCACAAGAGTGGTATATGGCCGTATTGCACTGGAGCGGAATATGGGTTAACGTATTTTGTGATATGTATTGCATGTGGATAGATGATGGGTATAAAATAAAGAATAAAATTATGTTTGGTATTCCATTCTCACTAGCAGTGTGATGAACTGCTGACACCATGTTATGAAATTTGATGGTCAAAGTATTTAAAAGACATTTCAATATTTCATACTTTAAAAACGATATTCATGTCATCTTAGCTAGTCTACTCAACTTGCTTTGCTATGTACAAAAGTCTGCAGCAGTAATATGAATAGCATTAGACAGAAGGCAGTGCCTAATATTTATCAACAGCACTAAGTTATCATGGTAACATGTTATTTGAATTGAATACCAAGCACAAATTAAGAGGGACAAGATTGTTCAAAGTATGGTCCTATGGTTTAAAGCTCCCCTGAAAAAGAGGTGACAGGTTTTCTATATAGTATATAATTACATTATTGAAAATCTTCTCTGAAACTGCAAATAACAGTCCTTTGATATAAAAGGATTTGATCAAATTAAAGAAGTATGTGTGCCAACCACGTAAATTAATTTGTACAAGTCTGATTTAACGACTTTGAGAAATTCAAAAGAACTATGACTTTATCTGATTTAACGCTTTAGCCCCCCCCCCCCCCCCCCCCTCACTCTACACACACTTAACTAGATTTTTCAAATTACCTCTGCAGCTTGCAAGCGGTTTTAGTTTAAAGTTTAAGCTAGCCCATTAAACAGTGACCCCTTGTGATGTGAGCCGATTTTTCCAATGCTTAGAACATGGCTGTCAACATTCCCCTGAATGAAGCCCTGGTCCATCAGTGCTTTCAGCACTTTGATTTTTGTTAATTAAATGAAAAGATTAGACATCTTAGAGTGTCTGATCAGATTTATGTTAGGGATATTTGTTATTGTTGTAGTACAAAATATCTTATTCCACACAAGACGGGCGCTGAATTACCAGCGGATAACTTAAATCTGGCGGCTATTTTAATGAGAGGCTTCCTAAATTATTAAGCAATCTAATTTGCCGAATTATAATATTTTCATAATACACATCAATAATCGTTCAAATCATCGGACTATGCTGATTAGTGCTTTGTTTTTTTATATATTCATCTACAGTAATAACACAACAATAAACAGTCCTATTACTTTATTTATTAACAATTTCTTATATAAGTATCAAAAGAGATCTGCAGTTATAAGGCTCTAAACTAAGCAAAAGCATAGTAAATCCAGTGTGTGACACTCATTTCATACACAAAATATAACTTACAAACCAAAAAATGATAATCGACAGAAATCTGCACTGTAATAAGCACAAACGGATCCAGGCAGTAGAGGGGGTGTAACTGCCCCCCCCCCCCCCCTCAAAATCATCCAAGTTTACTGTATGTCACTATCGAAGGAAAATGTAATAATATACAGATCTAGCAAATACGCGACTATAGCGTTCAGTGTTTTGAATCTAAGTTTGATAAAGCCAATCGGTTATCGTTGAATAAAAACATATACAATTAATAAATTCCACTAATATTGACTAAGTTTGTTAGTGAATATAACTCTTGAACAACTTTCAACGAGGGCCATTTGTTACGCAACGGTTGGGGGAGGGTGGAGGATGTTCAGTTCTTGACGTTAAAAAATGATCGGTCATTCTTTGAACAGAAAGAAAATGACTCATGTGGTTAATATATAACGGGGTCAAAATTGAATGTTAAAAAGGTTTAAATATTTATCATTTAATCATTGACTTTATTGTGAGTTTCGTGGACTTTAATGCATCGCGTTTTCGAAATCTCTAAACAAAAATCAGTTGCATGACTATTTTTGTTTTGCAAATTAACTGATTGTTAAAAAACACCCGCATGCTATATGGAAATAAGCCCTCCATTATTAGATTGCTTGAGTTAAATATCTGTGAAGCTATCTTTGTTTTCCTTTTTCTGCAGCATAGAACTGACAGACCGAAACATTGGTCGATTATATAGAGATATCTGAAACTTTCAATGCTTTTTTCCAAATTTTATCATCTTTGCATAGCACACATTTCATGAAAATATCATTCATGCAAAAATCATGCACATAAACATCAAGCGAATGGAACTGTAGAAATATTTGCCTTATTGGTTAATCGGCTGCTTAGCGCGTGCTCCCTGTATTGGTTCGTCTGCGCTCGCCGTTTGCGCGCTGGATTTGGAAAGTCGTCTGCTGGTGTTTCCAAATGTGGCCAAAATGTGACGACTTATTTTAATGAGTACTCGTGCGTGCTTATGTCGAACTTGAAAACATGACAGGACTTTCGTTATTAATTGTGATTTCACTCAGTTCAGGTAAAGTGTCCTGGTATTGTATTTGTAATGCATGCTGTTTTATATATATATATATATATATGAATTTACTGACTTGTTAGGTATTGCATGTGCTATGATATTAACAAGTGGAAATAAGCCTTCGTTCAATATTGCTTTCATCTGGTGATTATCACATGATTATGAATTATTAACAAGTCCATAAGTGTTTTATTGCATTTTGTTTTATTATATCTGTTATCTGGAATCGACATCACACTCCAAGCTATTGTGTTTCCATTTATATTTTAATTCTTCATATGAAAACAAACTGCTTTGTAGACAGAAACATGATTATCTATTTTTAAAAGTGTCAGAGTGATAATTAATAGAGCAATAGGGGCACAATAGAGGTTTATGCCAAAACGTTTATGACAGATAAAAATTATTAGCGATATTTTAGCGCTTTTTAGGTGGGGATTTTGTGGCCACGTAATCATAACTAAAAAAATATAAATTTGTTGCTCATTAAATATATTTTGTGCCCCTTTATATGTATCTAAATGTTTGATACAATCAGAACGTGTCCTAAGAGTCATTTAATCAAGACTCCTTGTACCTAGGAGATATTGTTAACAGTAGTACTGCACTGTTTTAAATCCTGCCTAGGGGCAACAATACTAAGAGACTTCATGTAACGGACGTCAGGTTGACTTTTCAACTAAGTGTAAAATTGCTTTGATCAAAATGGTCCACAGGTTAAGTTTTCCACTTAATATAAATTGCCTTTTATCGAAGATTGAATTTTCCACTTAGTATACAATTGCCTTTTATTACCGCTGATTTTAAAGAAATGATCAATTTTTGCTAAAGAAATATGAACACGTTTAGTATATGGGTCTTAAATATGAGTTAATATGTTTTTAACTAAAAGTAAAGAGGATGTAAAATGAACATAATCAACAAATTAGGAAAATGTTCGCTGGGTTAAAATGCTTACCAAGATCCTTCATGGAAAATTCTAAAAGCCCCTGTTTGATCACATGAAATTTGTTTTAAGATCATATAATAAAAAGAGATAAATACCCTGGTTAAATAAGCTGTAAATGGTAAAATCTATTTTTGGTTGAATGGTTGTACCAATATTTTAACATACACGATTACGAATTTCCTTTCTTAGCATTGCGATGATATTTAAGTAAATATATAATGTGTTATTGATGACATAAACGGCTGATTAAGTATTAAGTTGATTTTTAAAACTTTAAATAATGATAATTTGTTCAAGCATTTGCTATTCGTTCGCCTTTTTAGGGGTTTGGGGTACGAGACAGGGGGTCGGCAGGGAGCATTAAAGGGGCTCAAAACATCAACATTATTCTCTTGTGACAAACTTTGGCATAACGACATATAGGTTCAAGTAACATCATATTCTATTTTTAGAAGTGTCAGAGTGACATTGCGGTTAAACTTCTGATCCCACGGCTGTTGTCAAACCTCCCCTGTACAAAGGGCAGATTTGGTCCGCAAAGTCCGACTGATTATTACCCCCCCCCCCCCCTCTAACACCACCACCTTCCACGTTCCTGTTTATTTAACTAGACATAGGTATTGGTTATACATGCAGAAATGATGCATGCATTTACTGACGTTACTGAAATGATATATTGAATTCCTGTTTAAGAGACTGTATAACCACTCAAGAAATAAACTGTATACAGGAAGCAGTTATGCAAATGACGTCTTTAACGGAATCATTGCAGACCCACTTACATTCGCTCCTCAAAATTACGGTGTGCGGCTAATCTACCTCTTCCTCCTCCCACTAATGAGCGGGGAGAAAACACTGAATGATTCTTTGATCCAAAAACGGATATGCACTCTATTAGTAATGGGCTCTTCCTGTTTTGAGCATGTATATACTTTGAAATATAAAGCCTTACAGAATTCCCATGCATTAAGCAGGAGTACAAAACACTCGTAACAGTTGAAAATAAAATACCTTTGGTTTAAAAAGGACAGGGTGCTGCAGAGTACAAGTTGATTAGGGTGAAAAAGGCACATTGTATGGGGCTGAAATAAATGTGATCATTATGAAATTGAGAGAAAAAGGTTTGAATTGTGTTCACTTGTAGTAATATAAGGTTTGAATTGTCACGTATGAATCGTTAATATAAATCGATAATCATATTATGAGTCAAAATAAGCTAAGCATTTATTTCTTGGAAAGCAAAAGGGTACAAACGCTAGTCTCCATTTGGGCAGAAGAGTACCCATGCCAGTCTCCATTTAGGCAGAAGGGTACCCGTGTTAGTCTCCATTTGAGCAGAAGGGTAGCCATGCTAGTCTCCATTTGGGCAGAAAGGTACCCATGCTAGTCTCCATTTGGGCAGATGGGTACACATGCTAGTCTATATCTGGGCAGAAAGGTACCCATGCCAGTCTCCATTTCGGCAGATGGGTACACATGCTAGTCTCCATTTGGGCAGATGGGTTACCATGCTAGTCTCCATTTGAGCAGAAGGGTACCAATGCTAATCTCCATTTGGGCAGAAAGGTACCCATGCTAGTCTCCATTTGGGCAGAAGGGTCCACATGCTAGTCTCCATTTGGGCAGATGGTTACCCATGCTAGTCTTCATTTTGGCAGAAAGGTACCCAAGCTAGTCTCCATTTGGGCAGAAGGGTACCCATGCTAGTCCATTTGGGCAGAAGGGTACCCATGCTAGTCTCCATTTGGGCAGAAGGGTACCCATGCTAGTCTCAATTTGGGCAGAAAGGTACCCATGCTAGACTCCATTTGGTCAGATGGGTACCCATGCTAGTCTCCATTTGGGCAGAAAGGTACCCATGCTAGTCTCCATTTGGGCAGAAGAGTACCCATGCTAGTCTCCATTTGGGCAGAAGGATACCCATGCTAGTCTCGATTTGGGCAAAAGGGTACACACGTTAATCTCCGTTTGCGCAGAAGAGTTACTATGCTAGTCTCCATTTGGGCAGAAGAGTTACCATGCTAGTCTTCGTTTGGGCAGAAGGGTACCCGTATAAGTCTCCTTTTGGGCAGAAGGGTAACCATATTAGCCACCATTTGGGAAGAAGGGTATCCATGCTAGGCTTCAATTGGGCAGAAAAGTACCCATGCTAGTCTCCATTTGGGCAGAAGAGTACCCATGCTAGTCTACATTTGGTCAGAAGGGAAACCATATTAGCCACCATTTGGATAGAAGGGTATCCATGCTAGTGTTCATTTGGGCAGAAACGTACCCATGCTAGTCTCCATTTGGGCAGAAGAGTACCCATGCTAGTCTACATTTGGTCAGAAGGGTATCCATATTAGTCTCCATTTGGGAAGAAGGGTACCCATGCTAGTCTCAATTTGGGCAGAAAAGTACTCATGCTAGTCTCCATTTTGGCAGAAGGGTACCAATGCTAGTCTCCATGTTGGCAGAAGGGTGCCCATGGTAGTCTCCATTTGGGCAGAAGGGTACCAATGGTAGTCTCCATTTTGGCAGAAGGGTACACGTGCTAGTCTACATTTGGGCAGAAGGGTACACATGCTAATCTCCATTTGGGCAGAAGGGTACACATGCTAATCTCCATTTGGGCAGAAGGGTAACCATGCTAGTCTTCATTTTGGCAGAAGGGTACCCATGCTAGTCTCGATTTGGGCAGAAGAGTACCCATGCTAGTCTCCATTTGGGCAGAAGAGTACCCATGCTAGTCTACATTTGGTCAGAAGGGTACCCATATTAGTCTCCATTTGGGAAGAAGGGTACCCATGCCAGTCTCCATTTGGGCAGAAAAGTACTCATGCTAGTCTCCATTTTGGCAGAATGGTACCAATGCTAGTCTCCATGTTGGCAGAAGAGTGCCCATGGTAGTCTCCATTTGGGCAGAAGGGTACCAATGGTAGTCTCCATTTTGGCAGAAGGGTACCCGTGCTAGTCTACATTTGGGCAGAAGGGTACACATGCTAATCTCCATTTAGGCAGAAGGCTACACATGCTAATCTCCATTTGGGCAGAAGGGTAACCATGCTAGTCTCGATTAGGGCAGAAGAGTACCCATGCTAGTCTACATTTGGGCAGAAGGGTACCCATATTGGTCTCCATATGGGAAGAAGGGTACCCACACTAGTCTCCATTTGGGCAGAAAAGTACCCATGCTAGTCTACATTTGGGCAGAAGGGTACCAATGCTAGTCTCTATTTTGGCAGAAGGGTGCCCATGCTAGTCTCCATTTTGGCAGAAGGGTACCCACGTTAGTTTCCATTTGGACAGAAGGTAACCCACGCTAGTCTCCATTTGGGCAGAAGGGTACCCACACTAGTCTCCATTTGGGCAGAAGGGCACCCACGTTAGTTTCCATTTGGGCAGAAGGGTACCCACGTTAGTCTCCATTTGGGTAGAAGGGTACCCATGCCAGTCTCAATTTGGGGAGAAGGGTACCCATGCTAGTCTCCATTTGGGCAGAAAGGTACCCATGCTAGTCTCCATTTGGGCAGAAGGGTACCCATGCTAGTCTCTATTTGAGCAGAAGGGTACCCATGTTAGTCTCCATTTGGGCAGAAGGGTACCCACGTTTGTCTCCATTTGGGCAGAAGGGTACCCACGCTAGTCTCCATTTGGGCAAAAGGGTACCCACGCTAGTCTCCATTTGTGCAAAAGGGTACACATACAAGTCTTCATTTGGGCAGAAGGGTACCCATGCTAGTCTCCATTTGGGCAGAAGGGTACCCACGTTAGTCTCAATTTGGGCAGAAGGGTACCCACGCTAGTCTCCATTTGGGCAAAAGTGTACCCACGCTAGTCTCCATTTGGGCAAAAGGGTACACATACAAGTCTACATTTGGGCAGAAGAGTACCCATGCTAGTCTCCATTTTAGCAGAAGGGTTCACAAGCTAGTCTCGATTTGGGCAGGAGGATACCCACGCTAGTCTCCATTTGGGCAGAAGGGTAGCCATGCTAGTCTCAATTTTAGCAGAAGGGTACCCATGCTAGTCTCGATTTGGGCAGAAGGGATATACACGTTAGTCTCCATTAGGGCAGAAGGGTACCCACGCTAGTCTCCATTTGGGCAAAAGGGTAGCCATGCTAGTCTCCATTTTAGCAGAAGGGTACCCATGCTAGTCTCGATTTGGGCAGAAGGGTACACACGTTAGTCTCCATTTGGGCAGAAGGGTACACATACAAGTCTCCATTTGGGCAGAAGAGTACCCATCCTAGTCTCCATTTTAGCAGAAGGGTTCCCTTGATAATCTCGATTTGGGCAGAAGGGTACCCACGCTAGTCTACATTTGAGCAGAAGGTTACACATACAAGTCTCCATTTGGGCAGAAAGGTACCCATGCTAGTCTCCATTTTAGCAGAATTGTACACATGCTAATCTCCATTTGGGAAGAAGGGTACACATGCTAATCTCCATTTGGGCAAAAGGGTTACCATGCTAGTCTCCATTTGGGAAGAAGGGTATCATGCAAGTCTCGATTTGGGCAGAAGAGTACCCATGCTAGTCTCCATTTGGGCAGAAATGTACCCATGCTAGTGTACATTTTGGAAGAAGGGTACCAATGCTAGTCTCCATTTGGGCAGAAGGGTACCAATGCTAGTCTCCATTTTGGCAGAATGGTACTCATGCTAGTCTCCATTTTGGCAGAAGGGTGCCCATGCTAGTCTCCATTTGGGCAGAAGGGTACCAATGCTAGTCTCCATTTTGGCAGAATGGTACTCATGCTAGTCTCCATTTTGGCAGAAGGGTGCCCATGCTAATCTCCATTTGGGAAGAAGGGTACACATGCTAATCTCCATTTGGGCAAAAGGGTTACCATGCTAGTCTCCATTTGGGAAGAAGGGTATCATGCAAGTCTCGATTTGGGCAGAAGAGTACCCATGCCAGTCTCCATTTGGGCAGAAATGTACCCATGCTAGTCTCCATTTTGGCAGAAGGGTACCAATGCTAGTCTCCATTTTGGCAGAATGGTACTCATGCTAGTCTCCATTTTGGCAGAAGGGTGCCCATGCTAGTCTCCATTTGGGCAGAAGGGTACCAATGCTAGTCTACATTTTGGCAGAATGGTACTCATGCTAGTCTCCATTTGGGCAGAAGGGTACCCATGCTAGTCTCCATTTGGGCAGAAGGGTACCAATGCTAGTCTACATTTGGGCAGAAGGGTATCATGCAAGTCGCGATTTGGGCAGAAGAGTACCCATGCTAGTCTCCATTTGGGCAGAAGGGTACCAATGCTAGTCTCCATTTGGGCAGAAGGGTACCAATGCTAGTCTACATTTGGGCAGAAGGGTATCATGCAAGTCTCGATTTGGGCAGAAGAGTACCCATGCTAGTCTCCATTTGGGCAGAAATGTACCCATGCTAGTGTACATTTTGGAAGAAGGGTACCAATGCTAGTCTCCATTTGGGCAGAAGGGTACCCATGCTAGTCTCCATTTGGGAAGAAGGGTACCAATGCTAGTCTCGATTTGGGCAGAAGAGTACCCATGCTAGTCTCCATTTGGGCAGAAATGTACCCATGCTAGTGTACATTTTGGAAGAAGGGTACCAATGCTAGTCTACATTTTGGCAGAAGGGTACCCATGCTAGTCTCCATTTGGGCAGAAGGGTACCAATGCTAGTCTCCATTTTGGCAGAAGGGTGCCCATGCTAGTCTCCATTTGGGCAGAAGGGTACCAATGCTAGTCTACATTTTGGCAGAATGGTACTCATGCTAGTCTCCATTTGGGCAAAAGGGTTACCATGCTAGTCTCCATTTGGGAAGAAGGGTATCATGCAAGTCTCGATTTGGGCAGAAGAGTACCCATGCTAGTCTACATTTGGGCAGAAAGGTACCCATGTTAGTCTCCAATTGGGAAGAAGGGTACCCATGCTAGTTTCCATTTGGGCAGAAATGTACCCATGCTAGTGTACATTTTGGAAGAAGGGTACCCATGCTAGTCTCCATTTTGGCAGAAGGGTACCCATGCTAGTCTCCATTTGGGCAGAAGGGTACCCATGCTAGTCTCCATTTGGGCAGAAGGGTACCCACGTTAGTCTCCATTTGGGCAGAAGGGTACCAATGCTAGTCTCCATTTTGGCAGAAGGGTGCCCATGCTAGTCTCCATTTGGGCAGAAGGGTTCCAATGCCAGTCTCCATTTGGGCAGAAGCGTACCCATGCCAGTCTCAATTTGGGCAGAAGGGAACCCATGCTAGTCTACATTTGGGCAGAAGGGTACCAATGCTAGTCTCCATTTTGGCAGAAGGGTGCCCATGCTAGTCTCCATTTGGGCAGAAGGGTACCCATGCCAGTCTCCATTTGGGCAGAAGGGTACCAATGCTAGTCTCCATTTGGGCAGAAGGGTACCCATGCTAGTCTCCATTTGGGCAGAAGGGTACCAATGCTAGTCTCCATTTTGGCAGAAGGGTGCCCATGCTAGTCTCCATTTGGGCAGAAGGGTACCCATGCCAGTCTCCATTTGGGCAGAAGCGAACCCATGCCAGTCTCAATTTGGGCAGAAGGGAACCCATGCTAGTCTACATTTGGGCAGAAGGGTACACATGCTATTCTCCATTTGGGCAGAAGGGTTACCATGCTAGTCTATATCTGGTTAGAAGGAAACCCATGCTAGTCTACATTTGGGCAGAAGGGTACACATGCTAATCTCCATTTGGGCAGAAGGGTTACCATGCTAGTCTTTGTTTGGATAGAAGGGTACCCATGCTAGTCTATATCTGGGAAGAAGGGTACACATGCTAATCTCCATTTGGGCAGAAGGGTGCACATGCTAATCTCCATTTGGGCAGAAGGGTACCCATGCTAGTCTATATCTGGGCAGAAGGGTACACATGCTAATCTCCATTTGGGCAGAAGGCTACACATGCTAATCTCCATTTGGGCAGAAGGGTACCCATGATAGTCTCGATTTGGGCAGAAGGGTACCAATGCTAGTCTACATTTGACCAGAAGGGTACCAATGCTAGTGTCCATTTGGGCAGAAAGGTATCCATGCTGGCCTTCATTTTGGAAGATTGGTACAATGCTGGTCTCCATTTGTGCAGAAGGGTATCCATGCTGGTCTTTAATTTTGCAGAAGGGTGTTAGTAAAAAAAGGAAAGTGTGCAGCACCTTTCCTTGACTCTTTTGCTAAAACCCCACTGGGTGAGCAGTCACTATAAGGCCGAATATTCTGAATCTTGTTAATTTAAACAACGTATTAAGCGATATCGTTATTAACTTTTTAACATGAAATCGTTGAGGCTATGCTCATATATTTAAATAAAACAAATACAGCTGAACAGGTTATGTCAAACCTTATAATTGTTACAGCAGATAAAAAGTTTATCCAGTAAACTTCAAAAGCAAAAAAAAAAACTATTTGAAAGTTAACTTATATGACGAAAACAATGTTGTTAACTTTAACAAAGTTCTGAACTATCGGCCCTTCAAATATCTTTTCAATTCATGCCCATCACTGATATTTATTTTAAAATCTAAATTTGAAATTAGGATATGACTTGATAAAATCCTTTTAAAATATTTTAATGTGAGATAGATTCTGCTATTCTTTATACGATTGTATAAACCCGTCATGCAAATCGGAACACACCGCTGGAAGAAATTAAAACCGTTCTCACTTAAATGCACATGTAAATGCTCTTCAGTTTCAATGCATTATTTATAGTATTTGATTGTCGGGCTTGCCCGGGTATTTTCCATTGCAATAATTTATTATAATACGAAAAAGACGCACTTTTAGTAAATTAGTCTTGATAGACCGCCTCAATATATCACATATTTCACCAGATATTTCCAACTCATTGCATCTCGTTTAAGCAACCATTTCGACCGTCTTATAAAGATCAACTTCATGACTTGATCATATTGTTTACAATAGGGCTTAAATTTCATTAACCAGACGTACCCTATTTTTTCCTCCCGACCTTTCACTTTTTTAGCCTTAGTGTGGACTTTTTCGTAATTTCTTTAATAACTGTAAACTAAATAGGAATTAACATGTTAAAATTTGACATTTTTGTATTAAACATTCTCTACAATAGTGATACACATTGGGTATGTTACAGAATGCCGGTTTTCTATACATAAGTATCAACAAAGATTTGCCTACCCACCGACCCTATTTTTTGGAGAAACATGTAATTAAGGAAACAAATTAAATATGCTCTTGGCCTTAGCACATTAAATTCATTAAGACTGATTGCGAAACACAACGTGCACGTGCACTTGTACGTAAAGCTAGTTGCAGTTGAGGTTGAGTACGTGCACGCTCGCTGATTCACACATATAACAATTTCCGCGAGTTATCGGCAATGACATTCTTAACATGTACAGTGTATTACATATTTGGATGACGTAGTGCACAAACAAGAGCCAACACGTACACCTGCCGGTATCATTAGTTTTTTGCTACTTCTCTATTGTCATGGTCATGACTGACTAGATTCATATATGCCTAATTATCTGTAAGTAAGGATTGTATGGGAATATACATACGAGGGATGATCCAAAAAACGAAGTTTGAAGGGGGTATATTGGAGTCACCCTGAGGTCGGTCGGTCGGTCCGTCGGTTTGTCGGTCGGTCTGTTGCAATTTACCTTGTCCGGAGCATAACTTAAAAACTACTGGATGGAATTGGATTAAACTTCATACAATGGTAGAGCATAATGAGAGGAGGTGCAGTGTACAATAACGATAACTCTATTCTTGCTTATTACTGAGTTATTGCCCTTTGTTAGTTTTTTTTTCTGTCCGGAGTATAACTTGAAAAGTACTAGATGGAATTCATTGGAACTTCATACAATGGTTAAGCACAGTAAGAGGAAGTACAAAGTTCAAGAACCATAACTCTACCTAAACTAATTACTGAGTTATTGCCCTTTATTTGTTTTTTTTTGCTGTCATTTTTTTCCAGACATTAAATTGCAAACTACTAAATGGAATTTATTAAAACTTCATACAATGGTAAAGCACAATGAGAGGAAGTGCAGTGCACAAGAACCATAACTCTAGTTCAGCTTATTACAGAGTTACTGCCCTTTGTTATTTTTTTCTTGTCCGAAGCATAACTTGAAAATTATTGGATGGAATTTAATAAAACTTCATACAGTAATAGATCATAATGAGAGGAAGTGCAGTGTACAGGAACCGCAATTCTATTTCAGCTAATTACAGAGTTAGTGCCCTTTGTTACTTTTTCTTGTCCGGAGCATAACTTGAAATATATTGGATGGAATTTAATAAAACTTCATACAGTGATAGATCATAATGAGAGGGAGTGCAGTGTACAGGAACCGCAATTCTATCTCAGCTTATTACATAGTAACTGCCCTTTGTTACTTTTTTCTTGTCCGGAGCATAACTTGAAAACTATTAGATGGAATTTAATAAATCTTCATACAGTGATAGATCATAATGAGAGGAAGTGTACTGTTCAGGAACCGCAATTATATTTCAGCCAATTACAGAGTAATTGCCCTTTGTTACTTTTTTCTTGTCCGGAGCATAACCTGAAAACTACCGGATGAAATATAATAAAACTTTATTATAAAACTTTTATTAGCAAATTACAGAGATATTGCCTATTTCTGTGTTTTTTTTTGTCAAACTTTTGTCCGGACAGTAACTCGAAAACTACTAGATGGAATAGCATAAAACTTCATACAATGATAAATCATAATGAGAGGCGGCGTTCGGGGGTATTAATCACATTCAGTAATAGCTCTAGTTTATTTTAAAAAACAACAATAAAAAAAACTGCAATAATTCTTGACAAAATAGATGTAGCACAATTTGCTTCGTTAGATTATATGATCATCTGTATGTTATGAATGTGTTAATATCTTTGTTAGTCTAAAGCAATCGCCCAAATGTGGTATAAAGACTCACGAGATGCATAAGATTGTTTTCCTCTACTCTGTTTACCGAAATTACAGAAAACAACAAAAACGGATAAAAGTTTTTCAAAAATTGAGCAAATATAATTCTGAAAATTTAAGGATTGTATGCAGAAAACGTTGGATAATCTTTGCTTGAACCAAATCCTCGAACTGATGTACGAGGTGTTTTACACGCACACATGCTTCGTTATGCTTTATAAAGAGGTCAATAGAGCAATTTGTCATACTTCTGATCATAATCCAAGGCCACGTCACAAACCCCTTCATTTCGATTATCTTTATGATGCCTAATAATTATGTGGAGTTTGTAGCTAATCTCCCATGGGACGTTATTTTAAACTTATTTATTTTGCAACGATTGTGAAACAAGTTTTTACAAAATTATAGTAATTACTCTCGTTGCCACGATGTTATATGAGAGCGTGATCACGTGTTGTGGGGGAAACCGGAGTATCCGGAGGAAACCTTTTTGTCCGGCTTGGTGATCACAAACCAAACACACATGCCCCTAGTTCGGGAATCGAACCTTGCCTACGTGAGAAGCGAGTGTGCTTTCCACTGCCCTATCAGGATATCCGGGAGTCGGCGACACCTAAGATTTCTGGACGTACAGACGTAGACAGACAGACAAGATCAACTCGACATTCAAACCAATTTCTGAGTTTAACATAGAGGTTTATACTTCTTATGCTGTCTGCTATTCATGACAAACTATACAAATAGATGTGTTATATACAAAAAATAACATCTCATTTGCAATATAACCATTAAAGTGACACACTTATTAAAAATCAATATATACACATGTATAACAAACATAAATTTTGAGTAATTAATCTTTAACTACTAACTAAATAATGCATTTATGGAAACAATTTATTACAACTTATTGATAACAAGATTGTAGCGGTGTATTTAATAGCTAATACGCAAACAGATATTAAATGATTGGTGAATGCTAAAATATTTACTGTGATCTACTATCGTTTCATAATATAGAAATACCGTGTTTTCTGCACCTTTCTTTCAAATTAAACTTGGTATCCTTCATAAGAATCATTGTTTTCGATATTTATTCATCCTTTTGGTATATTAAAACCATTTAAATAATTGTGGTAAATCTAATTTGGGAGTAATATTGCATCTTTTAAGTATTCTTGCGTGTGATATAATGCTACAATGGATGTCTAGCATTATGCAATTATATATTAAATGCAAATCAGTGATTTAGTATGGCGAATCGAATCAATTAAATTGACAAAAAAGTGATGACGATTATAAAATGATGTCTGCATATATTGTATTTAAAATTGTGCAAAGCAAATGTGTCTTAAAACAAAGCACAATAGACGACCGAGTAAACAGGTTAAGGTTGTGCCCCCCCCCCCCCCCACACACACTTTTTACAGCTATATTTTCTGAAATTTATACGCCTGCTGAACCTTTTACCATTTTCTGCCAATTGACCGTTGAGGTTTTAAGGAGACACAACATGTTTGAAACGTTACCCCTTGATTTCAAAATTCAAAGTTGTTTCTAGCTCTTGATATTTTTCTTAAAAAATATGTATCAAAACAATAATGTTTTACCATGTTAGATAAACACATTGATCACTTTAACGTTCAGGAAGAAAAAAACAATGCTTATATTAACTGAAACTGTATTAAGGCCTGTAATTTCAGTTATAATACGTTACTGTTACAGGTAACTCTTCTGTTTTAAACAGTAAAATTGTATCACTATTACCTGAAATTATGTAAATTGCTTTTAGTGCATTGTTGTGTGTCAAACCAGCTCGGTATTATTTTCAATCTATAGAGTTACTGTTATCGTTTGTTTCAATGTTACAGCATTTTGTGTACATAACCTGATATTTCTTTATTTTAAGTATTTGTAAATTATTGATCTTTAGTTCTTAATGTCTTTAATATGTGGACTCGAATACAGTTTCTTTCTATTGTCGTAAGGGTTTAAGATTGCAACAGATATATTTTCTGTGCTAATTGAGATTCTAACAGTATGTAGATTACATAACTGTACGTTACCAAAATCAACTGATACTTTTCATTTATATACTAGGGTTTTATGAAAAGATTGAAGTCAAAAAGTAGTAGATCCAAACTTTGCTTGGTCGCTGTAGCTGCAATTGCTTTACTTGCGAATCTTTTATGTCGTGTCAACAAAAATCACACTCTTTTACCTGGTTATGTCAACGTTAGGAGCTATCTTATACGTGAACACTGTCATACAAAAGGATTTGTATCAAATAAATGTCATCAAGGTTAGTGCTGGAATAAAAAGACACACTTATTATATGCATGCATCGATAATGACAGCCTGCATGCAGTACAATCCAAATTGATATTTAGTGCTCCTTGGGTTTGAATAAAATAACAGTCTGTTCTTACAAGGATGAGACGCAATAGCATGCAGTATACTGACCGAGTGAATACCTTGAACCGCACAGTACCTACATCCCGTCAACCCCTTTTAGAGCGTTTCCGCTTCAATATTTAAACATTAGCATCAGAGAAAAATAATGTCAAAATCACATGATTATACAAACATCCTTGTAGTACCATTCGTTTTCAATATTTAGGACAAATGTTGTCAAAGCTATAAATAAACATCAAAGGGGTAATGACGTCATTAGGTTCATTATTATTCAGTTTTTTAAAACCGTGTAATTAGAAATTTTGATATCATTTAATATTTTGAAAATTTGAACCGTTCTGCTATCCAAATCAAAGGTCAGCACACATCAGTGAGTGTATATCACGTGATAAATTACGTCATAAATGCTACATCGCGAAGGCAACATTTTGCTAAAGTTGAAGACTTAAAACAAATTATATAACTTTTCTTTAACTACACCATTTTAAATGAAACAAAGGGCAGTCAGTCTATGGCGGCGCTTAAGGAGCCCCGCACACGTATTATTACCGGAGTTTGATAAGGTGATTATTTTTACTAAACACTTCGACAAACCTGTTTCCAAAATAATGTTTTGACAGTGCTCCGTCAGCCGGCCGTTTTGTTAAAAGGTTTATCAAAGTGTTTTAAGAAACTAAACTCTCAATCAAACTCTTGTAAAAGACCGAAGGCGGGGCTCTGTAAGCGGCGTAGACTGCGCTATGTTTCATTAAAATGGTGAAGAAATAGTGAAGTTAGCTTTATTTAAAGTCTTCATTCGAAGCAAACTGTTGCCCTCCGATATGTATGATGCAATTTATCACGTGGTATACACACACTGAACATACATCTGGGGCAAACAATCAATGACGTCAATTCTTAAATAAATCATTAGTACGTTAACAATGACTTCAGAAATTCCAAGCTTCCAAGTCTATTTCGTATAACTCATGTCACAAAACATGACAATAAGAGTACAGAAATATATATAACTATGTAGAGAACGAGAATAGTCTCAACATTTTTAAAAGTTGCACTCTCACAAATTGAACGTTTTGACAACTTTTTTATTTTTTGTCTTGGAACGGGCCAAGTTTTGCGAAAACGCATGTAAACTAGTCATACAAGACTGCTGACAAAAATTAGAAAGCAGATTTTAATATTAAAGTTCAAAAAATGTTTTATGCATTTTTCTTTAACCGTTAGTAACGGTTTCAGTCATAAAGCATTAATTTTCGAACGGAAATATTAAAATGTACGATCTGATATTTTTTCTGATCTTATATCATTGGTCTGCAGATATTTACGCAAAAATTTGTTATTTCCAAGACAAAAAAGTGAAAAAGTTGTAAAAACGGTATATCTGTATTTTTTAAGAAACAATAAATAATTCGGTGTCATACAATATTAACATTATACCTTTATAATGGAGGAGGCATTTAAAGGGAAACAAAATACATCAATGAATTTATCATTATCAAAATCTAACCATTATTTCTTTAATGATTTTACAGAGCGTTCTGATGTTATTTAAAATGAGCTTTTAGCATGTAATAAAGTAGCAATTTGTTTCAATGCGTTTTTTGATTAATGTTCATCTCTTCTACACAGATAATTGATATTTTGGTACATCAATGCATTCTTACTTTCAAATTTCCTAATACATTGGATGACAATATTGTTTGTCAAACCATCCTGGCATTCAGTGTCGAACGTTATTTATCATGGGAGCTCGAAGTTCGTTTTCGGAATGTCGAATGGCGACGTTAATTGACATTCAATGTCATTTTGATAGTATTTCCACGTTTTTGAAATCAATTTTATTAGAAGATGATGGTGTTAGTCGAGTCAGCTCAACATTCATTTCTTAAATGTCAAATGGTCATTGTAAAGTCAACATGCAATGTCAGGTGTCAATCTAGCTTGACATGAATGTTCTGAATGTCATTTGTCAAGTTCCACGGATGCTTTACAGGTCGTTTGTCAAAACCACTTCAACATTCAATGTTGATTCTTGTTTATTGAGTCAAATTAACATTAACTTTCGAAAAACAAGTTTTGATTTGTCAAACCAATATTCACAGTTGATTATAATTTATATCATTCATTCAGCTTACTTTTACACTAGCGGGTTTCGTGTGTGTGTGTTGCACCCCCCCCCCCCCCCCTGAAACCGCCCAAGTTTACTTGATATGTCAATAACACAAAAAGAAGTTATGAAATACGCTCAATCTAAAATGCACCATTTCGGACTATAAATTATAAAATTTCTTGTAGGAGTAGTCCTTTACCCCCCTTGCAAACATTTCATGTCACATTTATTTCTGTTTTGAGGGAAGGGCGCACGTAAAAAGATTGCGCCACTAATTGACACCCACCTCTAATATTCAATTTCAATATACATTGATTTTAGTCACATCTTTAATTCGTTGCATGTGGAACTGCAGACATTAGTTCATTTAGCATTTCAATGTGCAGTCCCTAAGGCCTTCTGCAATTCCTTTCACGTAGACGGATTTCTAACAGGATTTTGCCGAGTCCTTTGTTAAAATTAATTGAAACACAATTTTACCAATTTACATGTACACTAAATTAATGGCACAACTTCATGAAATTACATAGTATATACTGTTGAAACTAATTATATGTGCGTGTAAGCACAAAAGGTTTTACATGATTAGAAAACAAAACTCTTTTAAAGGGGCTAGACACCAGATGGTCTCAAAATCGCCAAAAACATTATTTCCACAAAAAGGCCTAGAATTGTTTGTACTAGCTAGTATGAGGCCGATAATACATTCTTTTACATGATCGAAAGAATATTTTGTATATATTATCCCAGTTTATAGTCTGTATATTTAGCACGTGAAAGTCACGTGATTAGTACAGCCACATAAGCCGACGCTATTTTTAAATTGACGTATATTTCGAATTGGAAAAATACGCAAACACTGTGAATAAAGCATGTGGCGTAAGCGATGTGATACATCCGTAAGTAAGATTCAATGCGTTTTACACAACATTATTAATGTTTTGTAAGTTTTTGGCAATTTTCTTTTTTTTCTTGCACTTTTTTTTCTATGGTGCCTAGCCACTTTAAAGTGACAGTTTTGTTCGAAGTCAATACAAAACATGTATAACAAACACCAATTTGACGGATAACCATTAAAGGCCTAGTTTAAGCTAGTTCTATAAGTGAACCCCCCTAAAACTGTGTATAGTACACAACTTCTGTGTATTGATCTTAATGTTTATTGCCTTGTGCTGTCTATCAGATCTCTGATCTGAGTATCCTGCTGTGCTGTTCAAGTTTTATTATAGAAATAGTCAACCTCTTTATGGCCCTGAGCTAATAAACAAACACACAGGAAATTGGCCCCTACTGTGACACCAGTGCATTTAACAGGGGATGCACAGCAGGGGATCATCATGCCAAACATTCCTTAAACTAGGCCTTGAACTTCTTACTAAATAATGCATTTATGAAAAATATCAGTTACTGATAGCAAGATTGTAACCGTGCATTTAATAGCAGAAAGCGCAAAAATATTAAATGATTGGTGAATGCTAAAATATTTACTATGGTATACTATACATGTAGTCTCATCAGATAGAAATATGGTGTATAATGCGCATTTCTTTCAAACTAAACTCGGTATCCTAAATAAAAAACATTGTTTTCAACATTTATTCATCCTTTTTGGAATATTAAAACAATATAATATTATTAATTGTGGAAAATCTGATTTGGGAGTAAGCGTGCATCTTTAAGTCGTTGCAACATCAATACTGAAATAATTTACTGTAATGGTACGCAACATGTAAACAAAACAAATCACGATACAAAACAGTTTCCAATCAAAACAGACACGGCGTCTTTGATGCCATGCAATGTCATGTATCGACATTTGCCTGTGAAGTACTAGTGTAGTCGCTCATAGAAGAAAGGGTTACATTGACTCTCTCAAATACTCGCAATGTTTTCTCGACTCAAATAGCCTACACTCTCTCTCTCTCAAATACTTTCAGGGTTTTCCCAATAATTCTGTATTGACAGAAGTAGCCTAGACATTTCGCATGGTTCGGGTTCGTCAAATCAACGATAGACAATAGCCTGATTGAGATGACAAAAACAGTTGCAAAACTATATGATATAAACAGCTGCGTATGTTGTTATATTTTGCAACAACAACAACACCGTCGTCTGACATAAATTATATTTTGTTTTTACCTTATTTGGTGTTAAATTACCTGGCAATTTATAGCTCTACTGGATATGGAGATTTTATTAATATATGCAGCTTAAGTCAATCTTAAGGTCATACATCAATAACTTCATTCACTGTATTGGGCCGTTATTCATATCATGCAATCCGATTAGCTACACCGTTCATATATCAAATTAAGATCAGTATCATACCATAATTGTCCTCACTTCTTGAAATTTCTTAAGCGTAGTAAGAAGTTTAAGTTAGGACAAAATTCTGATTTAATATTTCTTTTATTAAAAAGATATGAGTTTGTCTTTTTGATACAATTTGTGAAATATTAACATTCTTTATCATTTTTGGATTTTAAAAGAAAGATGTCTTTATGATAATCACCGTGACTTAACTTTTGAAACTTTCTATTATTTTAAACAAAATATTTATTTTTTTAAATTTTAAAATAAACAGGGAAATTTAATTTAATTGAATTCAAAGTGTTATAATCGTATTTAATGAGAACGTTGTCAACACACAAATGGCATTTCATGACAATATAAATTTAGAAATATAAACATGAACTAGACACATCATGATAATAACATTTTGTCGTAAGGAGAAAAGCATGAGCCACAATTAAACGTCACGTGACGTTGCATATATTTAAAAATGTTAATTAAGTGAAGTTAAGCATTTCATTCATTTCTACTAAATAAGCAGCAATATCATTCAATATTCTATCATTATCACAAGACAACAAGCTGATAAACCTAGTCTTTTGAAGAAAAGTCGTCTGCATCCCCCAAAAAATAATACATGTGACGCCTAATCCAATTAAGAAGGTACTGTGGCGTTTTCATGATATCTTTTTAAATGGGATGTCTTTAAAATAATACTTCCTGGTCACAAATATGTAAATAGGTTTCTTAAAATAGAAGCATCATTAAAGTGCAGAGCACATTGTTGGTGTCTTGGTGACCAACCATTGGTCGTCCATAAACTATTCCTACACTTTTTCGCATTTGGATGCAAATGCTTTTTAAAGCAAATGTCTTCAATCTATTCCCCGAAGTATTAACAAATGTACATTAAGTCTCGCTAAAGATTGGACATAAAAACACTGACTTTTAAAAAAATAGCTTAATGACGTAATCTCGGAAATGACGTCATAAAATATATAATAAAGTGCGATATTATAAAAAATGTGGTCTTGCACCTTAATCGAATTTTCGCATTGAACACTCTCAGAACAAGTATAACAAACAATGAAGTAAATGTTTCCTGCACATTACACAAACGTAAAAGTAGATGACATGAAGTAAAATATTTTTGCTAAAGAATGGGCAGAGTAAGCTCAGCGAACGAGCCATTCCTTTATCATTTACATTTTACATCAGGTCATCTTACTGCATGTACTGACTTAGAATACAACCTCATCGGCTGACACATTGGCAACGCAAAATCTGAAGCAGGGCATCGGCGGACCTTTAAACATAGGTGAAAGCTGAAATTTTAATAATACAGCCTAATATCTAATGATCTTACTGAAATTTCATTGGCTAAAAAATCTTGGTTGTATTTTTTATGTATTCTTGTATTACTTTCAACGCGGTGGTTGTTCAAACATCAATATAATAAACATAATTTTTAAGCCAACCACATCGGTAAACGTGTCAAAAATCGTTGCCTAATGGCCTTACTTCTGTATTTAGTTTTGCTTAATTAACTTCCAATACAAATAATAAACGTTATGCCGCCTTTGATGTGGTTTTCTGTTCAGTGCTGCGTTCAAAAAAGTTACTTCAACCATTCGGAGCTCCTCGGCCATTTTTTTATGGAAATACTCGGATGTATTTGGACGGTTTACATACTCAAAAAGCGGTACGTTTAAGTCCGCTGCAAGTAGATCGCGTTGTTATTTTATTAAGCAGTTAAACTTTATGACTTAACTCTTGGGAATCTGAATTATGTTTGCAATTAAACACTTCACTGGCAATCAATTTAAATTTAATAAATATCAATAAATACAACTCTTAAAGGGACTGTACACCAGTTTGGCACCAAAAAAGTTTTGTTTCTGTAACGAATCTCAGGACAATTATTTAATAAAATGTTTTACTCTTTGATATCATAATTGTAAAAAAACATACCAAAATTTAAAAAAAAATCAAGTCGGAGACCGGGTTTGAACCGGTGTCGCCAAAATTGCAGTCCAGGGCTGTATCCACTGTGCTACGAAGGCTTACTTATATATCACGTGATAACATCGACTAGCCAATCACGCATAAGGAATGAATTCTACTAAGTAGACATACCCAGTAATATTTTTTAATGGAAAGATACGAAAAAACTGCGAAAAATAAATTAATTGTAAACTCTGTTGTACTTCAGTTAGTAAGTTTCAATGCATTGTACACATCGATACCAAGTTTATGACAGTTTTCGACAATTTTCTTTTTCCCCCGCTGTTTTATTATACGGAGTACAGTCCCTTTAAACACAACATTTAATTAATGATTTAATTAAAAAAATACGAACTACTTCAACTGATGTACCCGCATACATCCGAGGTTATTTTCAATAAAAATAGCCGAGTAGTTCCGAATGATACTGCACCAATTAAAAAAGAAAAGAAATCCCAACAACAACAGATCCACATACAATACCTTTTGTAGTAATAAAACAAATATCATTATGACATTAATATCATCCACAGCTATGCTATGTGAGGTTTTAATCGAGTTACAAAAAAAGACAAGCTTATATTTTCTTCTTCGCAATGATCGGAAAGGCATAAAAGTCAGGCAATTTCCCGAAATTGGAATTCGATTACCTAGTAACTAGATTAGTGATTCGCGTTGGTACAAATAAGAGATCGCAATCGAATTATTGCAATATGTTCCTTTCATCTTTTACATTTTTATAACGATTTACACTATTTAACTAGACAAGAGATACAAAAATTAAGATAATATCTCCGAGCAATAACAAAGATAAATCCGAAATGAAAAATAGGGAGTCATACCACTAAACTATCATTAATAGAATAATTAGATACAGCTTTGATGATTTTTTGATCAATGTTCTTTTGTTCTTTTAAACAAGAAAATGCACTCCAATCAAAATAATTAAACTATCAAGTATAGAAGTGTTTTCACATTATACGTTCTCAACATGCATAAAAATTAATATACATTATAATATCATATCATTTTTTTTTCTAAACATTAGTTATGTTTCTTGATTAGATAATTAAGTACGTCACCGTACTGACGCACACTACATATTTACAAACAAACAAGATTTCATGAAGAAGTAAACTATGTTACATTTCACAAATAACTTTACCTATTTAAGTAAGTAAGCAAGCAAGTACTTGAGTGAGTGAGTGAGTGAGTGAGTGAGTGAGTGAGTGAGTGAGTGAGTGAGTGAGTGAGTGAGTGAGTGAGTGAGTGAGTGAGTGAGTGAGTGAGTGAGTGAGTGAGTGAGTGAGTGAGTGAGTGAGTGAGTGAGTGAGTGAGTGAGTGAGTGAGTGAGTGAGTGAGTGAGTGAGTGAGTGAGTGAGTGAGTGAGTAAGAGTGAGTAAGAGTGAGTGAGTATGTAAGCAAGGAAGCAAGTAAGCAAGTAAGCAAGCAATATGGCAAGCAAGTGAGCGAGCGAGGGTGTGAGTGAGAGAGTGAGTGAGTTTGGGTGAGTGAGTGAGTTAGTTAGTGAGTAAGTAAGATAACAAGCAAGCATGCAAGCAAGCATGTAAGATAGTATATATTTATTACTATGACATGTGCTATATACAAACATGACCAGACAAATAAATTATAACCTCACAAAATGAAATAGATTCACCCGGCCCCAGTGGACCTAAATTTCGCCATGTTTAACGCTTAAACAATGGCTGCTTGTGTGAACCAAGTGTTACATACTGAAATTCAGAAACATCAAATATATCAAGTAATTCATTATCAAAAAATTCGCATATCACATATAATATATACAAACATATTACAATATATTTTCTGTAATAAATGCGACAAAAAGACCGTCCACGCTGAATGGAGCATGAAGAAGGTGGGATAGACACAATTTATTGGCTTGTCTCTTAACTGGTTTCTCAATAAACTACATTTTATCCTTTTTCAAGGCACCTTTGTTTTCCCACTTTACAAAACTTACGTAAGTCTTTGGGTAATAATTTGATTATCCAAGAAGACAATGTTTTAGTAATAAAACCCTGAATCCAGGACCAGCTTTTCACTAGGTCTCGAAACACAAACCGGAAACAGTAAAGAAACCGGTCATATTTAATTATCAAACAAAAAAACAGATTGCTATTTATTATGTAATAAAACGCCATTACAAAAAATGATCCTATCAGAAATAGGTTAATTTCTGACATATCACACAATCATATAAACGGTATTGTTCTGGCCAAAAAAAAATAAATGTTTGTTTAGGGTAACCTTCCCCAAATTTTTTAGGTAGGGTAGGTAGGGATTTTTTTTTTTTCAAAATCTGTCGTAAGTTCAGAGTGTTTTCTTGCACATGGCAGTCTTTCCTACATTACTGTCATTGCCTGGCTGTTTTATCATATAAACAATAATTCTGATCGTCCAATTCGCATTTATCCGCCCTTCGTAACTCTCTATTCACTAACGAATATTTTTTTGCTCAGAAACGGAAAAATAGTTAGGGTCGGCGCGTTTTTATAGGTAGGGTCGGGTTACCTGAAACAGACAAAATTATTTTTAGGCCTCATGTGAAGTCATAAGCCTGGTCTACACATTAAGACAAACGACCTATGCTTCGCAAAAATGACGCCTCTCCCCTTATTGTGGCCTGTTGGTCATTCCAGACAAGCCGACGTCAAAACCAAAAGCGGAGAGGCCAACGGTAATTACTCCCGGGAGAGGGCGCTGCAACAGCTAATCGTCCCTCGGATGGTTGTAAATGTCGGATTAGTTTTATCAGATACGAGACTCTACAGGGACGTAGGGACATCATGTTGACACGTTGTGACTCTGTCTGAGATTGTTGTCCTCTGAGATTTAGACATTGAACAAAAAGAGTCGAAAATACTGCAAATGTCAAGTAGTCAATGTTGTTTTGGGTCTAAATACAATTTTCAGTTTCAAACCATAAAAAGCTGCAATAGAAAAAGACAGTGATATTCCAATGGCATTCATATCAAACACAAAATAACAGACAAAGTTCACATATAAAAACTATTTAATAAGGTTTATCAGTAAATGCTGATTCTTTAAACATATCTATGATAAAATGTAACTATGAATAAATCTGCTAAAAATGGTAGGGGCAACCTTCTTTAGAATTCTGTATTAAAATAATAACATTAATTTTAATCAACAAGAAGCTGCTCAAATGCCTTTTTGAATGGTTAAACCTAATATTTTAATCATCATATTTATTATATCAATAGTGTATACTGACATAATTTTACCTGTTTAAACAGATAATTTTACTAACTATTCCTTAGTTAAATCCAAGCCTTACAATGTGCTGTTTCGTCCAGGCTGGAACGACCATGCACAATAGTGACATATTTTATATAAAACTGCTAGGCAATTTATGGATTATACTAATCAATTAATCCATGTTCATATTATCTTTCTAACATAAACATATTATGTATGCCATAACTCGCTGCTGTAAATCTCTTGTATTTTGTCTCGACAAGATTTCTGCATCCAAGCGGCGAATCACATACGACCTTCCTATCATGGAAGTCAAATAGACTAATTTTATTTGCATATAGAATATAAGCTTTTTATTTATACTAAAGGAATGAATGCGGGGTTGATGTCATTATCGGGCTAAGAACGCAATTGGGCTGGTCTAAGTGTGTGGAGTCCGAAGGAAAATGCATAAAACATCAATTTTTGAACTTAAATATAAAAATCTGCGATCTAATCTTTTGTCAGCAGTCTTATATAACTAGTTTCCATGGATTTTTTGCAAAAAAATGGCTCGTTCCAAGACAAAAGAATGAAAAGTTGTCAAAACGTTCAATCTGTGAGATTGCAGCTTTAAAAAGTTTCGAGAAAATTAAGGCCAGTTAAATGCACTTTAATTTATACTTTTCGATGATTTATTAAACAAATAACGGCAGATCATATACTAATAGCATCGTTTGAAACAGTGAGTTGTTGGAAATATCAGTTCATTGTTTAACTTATTCAAAAAGAACGAAAGTAAACTCGAACAGTGCTAGGAAAACTAGCTATTACGTCATTTCCGGTGTGTCATCCTTTGGTTCGATTTCCAATTGAATATCGATTATCTATTATTTTCGGGAAATTATGAGCATGAAAAAAGAATAAAAAACACTGTTTGTTTCGGTGTGAGATCAGTGTATTAAATCCCGCGAACACATTAAAAGGATATTTCAGTCGTGTTACGGCCATTCGCGAAATACAGCTGCTGGCGCTCAGTCGGTAAGCAACCTATTTTCGACCACAACCTGTTTTTGACCGGCCCCTGAAAATATTTAAAACAATTTCATTGCGAGTATCTTCCGGTAAAATACGTTTTGACTGTTTACCATAACAGCAGAACTGTCAATAAACTTCATATGAAGAAAAATGTAAATACTGATGTTAAAAATCTTGAGTTTTACTCGAAACAACATACATTAGTCATTTTTGATTAATACTAAATTAACCTACCGGTATTGATATATTGCGACCTTACTCTTAAACAAAAAATTATCATCAATATATTTTCATTCTAGTGACAGCATATAAACTAATTTTATACATAACGAAATAAACATAAATGCCTGCAAAACACCCACTTTATTAAAGTTTATGTTTTCTAGTCAAGTTCCCGAAATACTTTTTTGCAATCATCATTGACCCTGTTTAGGGTCTACATCGGAAAAACCGGACATCGCTTAAAATTGTCCGGAAATGCTGTAGGCCACACAATGGTATATTTGCTGGAAGCGACAAAACTTATCTGCATAGAAATTACTATCCAGACCAAGACATAGAATATTTCCTCTCGTTACATTTTCTCGGAGAGTGCCTGAGTGAGCTATTATTCCTAATAACCTAATCAATTAAGAAGAAATTACCCGCAGTAATCTGTGCTTGACAACTGATTTGGTAAGAATATTATGTGGGTTTTGTTTCTCCAGCACAGCAAAGTGGTTCTTAATGCCAACATTTAATTTTCTGTACGGCGATTCAAGTGGGCTTAAAAAGTATCACGCTATTAAGCTTATAAATAAGATAATTAGTTTTTTTATATTATTTTAGAGACCAGTGTTTCATTGTAGCCATTTTGTGTCAATGCAATCATCACAATTCACCTAGTAGAGACAGTAGGAGCAGCAACAACAGGAGCAGTAGCAGCAGCAGAATCACTACTACTAGTAGTAGTAACAGTTGTGGTGGTAGCAGTAGTATAAGAAGTAGCACAGTAGCAGCAGCAGAAGCAGTGATTGTAGTATTGGTGGTGACGGAAATAGTTGCTGTAGCAAATGTAGTTTTCTCAATTAGTTGTTGTAGACTGAATAATCGGAGTAGCTGTTGTAACCTAAAAATGTAGAAACGGAATGAAATAGTTACTGTAGCAAATGTAGTTTACTCAATTAGTTGTTGTAGGCTGAATATTCCGAGCAGCTGTTGTAACCTAAACATGAAGAAACGGCATAAAAAAATACACGGTTTAAGTGCCATTCGAGTTCTGAAGAAGTAATTGTGGCCTTTTTAACAATCAGGATGTTTTAATGAGGCTGTCAGACAAGTCAACCACTTGGACGACAGAAAAAACAACATGTTGTGTCTGCATATTTGTGGTTAAAATCTGCGAAATTAAGTCAAGGGTCTGTCCCAAGTGCTGTATTAGAAATAAATATTTTGCTGACAACAAGCAGTTCTAGTATCAGAGTATAACAGCTACCAGGGAATCTCTACTCTATGCGTACACACGAGGCTGTCAGCTTTCTGTTTGTCACAGGAAATAGATCCAATGAAAGCTGATAGGACCAGGTTCAATACTTACCATTATCCTTGTAAGACAGGTTACACTAGCGGCTTCAGGCGGGGCGCACCCGGCGCGCGACCCCCTAAAATCGTTCAAGTTTGCTTTTTATGTCAAAATTGAAGAAAAACAGTAATAAAATACGCTCAAATTCCGACTTTTAATTGTTAAAGATTGTTCAAAATTTTCGGGGGCGAACCCCAAACCCGCCTCCAAACATATTTTACCAAATATTTTAGTTCCGAAGGAGGGGCGCAGTTCGAAAGATTGCGCCCCTTAATTTCGCCCCCTCTAACGTAAATTCCTGGATATGCCCCTTGGTTATTCTATTTCATGCATGCTAGAATTGGCTATTGAACTGGCTTTTGATGGCTATTGTACTGGCTATTGCACTGGCTAGTGTTGGCTATTGTACTTGCTATTGCACTGGCTAGTGTTGGCTATTGTACTTGCTATTGCACTGGCTAGTGTTGGCTATTGTACTGGCTATTGTACTGGCTAGTGTTGGCTATTGTACTGGCTATTGCACTGGCTAGTGTTGGCTATTGTACTGGCTATTGCACTGGCTAGTGTTGGCTATTGTACTGGCTATTGTACTGGCTAGTGTTGGTTATTGTACTGGCTATTGCACTGGCTAGTGTTGGCTATTGTACTGGCTATTGCACTGGCTAGTGTTGGCTATTGTACTGGCTATTGCACTGGCTAGTGTTGGCTGTTGTTCTGGCTATTGCACTGGCTAGTGTTGGCTATTGTACTGGCTATTGTACTGGCTAGTGTTAGCTATTGTACTGGCTATTGCACTGGCTAGTGTTGGTTATTTTACTGGCTATTGAACTGGCTTTTGATGGCTATTGTACTGGCTATTGCACTGGCGAGTGTTGGCTATTGTACTGGCTATTGCACTGGTTAGTGTTGGCTATTGCACTGGCTATTGTACTTGCTAGTGTTAGCTGTTGTAATGGCTATTGCACTGGCTAGTGTTGGCTATTGTACTGGCTATTGTACTGGCTAGTGTTGGCTATTGTACTGGCTATTGCACTGGCTTTTGTTGGTTATTGTACTGGCTATTGCACTGGCTATTGTACTGGCTATTGCACTGGCTCGTGTTGGCTATTGTACTGGCTATTGTACTGGCTAGTGTTGGCTATTGTACTGGCTATTGCACTGGCTAGTGTTTGCTATTGTTCTGGCTATTGCACTGGCTAGTGTTGGCTATTGTACTGGCTATTGCACTGGCTAGTGTTGGCTATTGTACTGGCTATGGCACTGGCTAGTATTGGCTATTGTACTGGCTATTGTACTGGCTAGTGTTAGCTATTGTACTGGCTATTGCACTGGCTAGTGTTGGTTATTTTACTGGCTATTGAACTGGCTTTTGATGGCTATTGTACTGGCTATTGCACTGGCTAGTGTTGGCTATTGTACTGGCTATTGCACTGGTTAGTGTTGGCTATTGCACTGGCTATTGCACTTGCTAGTGTTAGCTGTTGTACTGGCTATTGCACTGGCTAGTGTTGGCTATTGTACTGGCTATTGTACTGGCTAGTGTTGGCTATTGTACTGGCTTTTGCACAGGCTTTTGTTGGCTATTGTACTGGCTATTGCACTGGCTATTGTACTGGCTATTGCACTGGCTCGTGTTGGCTATTGTTCTGGCTATTGCACTGGCTAGTGTTGGCTATTGTACTGGCTATTGCACTGGCTAGTGTTGGCTATTGTTTTGGCTATTGCACTGGCTAGTGTTGGCTATTGTACTGGCTATTGCACTGGCAAGTGTTGGCTATTGTACTGGCTATGGCACTGGCTAGTATTGGCTATTGTACTGGCTATTGCACTGGCTAGTATTGGCTATTGAACTGGCTATTGCACTGGCTAGTGTTGGCTATTGAACTGGCGTTTGCACTGGCTAGCGTTGGCTATTGTACTGGCTATTGTACTGGCTATTGTACTATCCAATGTACTGTCTATTTTACTGTCGGATTTGAGTCCATAGATTGAAATCAATCAACTTTTAAGTTTAATGTTTTCCTAGCAGTATCACACCTCCATTACACAAACACTAAACAAGAATGTAAATCATGTTTCTTATAAAGTTATATAAAAGGGCAATGAGATATATTTTACACACTTAAAATCGTCAATGTATATATATTGTTTGAATCATGTACTAGTGTTCGAATTGCTCGTACATGTCTTTGTATACTACATTTTAAAGACATAACTTTAAAGATGAACTTTTACTCCCAAAAGAGATTTAACACAATTAATAATATTGTTTTAACATTCCAAAAAGGATTAAAAATTGTCGAAAACAATGGTTCTTATTAAGGATAATTTGAAAGAAATTAGCATAAAACACGGTATTTCTACCTTAGGAGACTTTAGTTGATCACAGTAAATCTTTCAGCATTCACCACTCATTTAATATTTTTGCGCTTTCTGCTATTAAAAAATACACGGATAAAATATTGTTATCAGGAATTGATATTTTCCATAAATGCATTATTTAGTAAGTAGTTATAGGTTTATCAGTCAAAATATATGTTTGTTATACATGTGTATGTATTGATTTTGAATAAAAGTGTCACTTTAATCATTTGCGTGCGTGAACGAAAGTATCAGTGGTTAATACACGTGTTAAGAAAATATATTTCTTGTATTTAATTCCTTTTCCTGTTGGTTAGGCTCTAAAAAGTTTTCTCTGTTTCCACTTGCCCGACCGACCCTACATTTTCCACCCGACCCTACAATAATTTTCGTTTAATTGTTGTTTTTAGTAATTTCCTAAATAAACGAATTCATTTGGGAGAACATGTTAAAATTTGACCATTTTGTATTTAAAGTTTGCTACACTAGAGATATACCCTGATACAAGTTGGATTGGAACCGAATCCGGACTCTCAAAAAATGTTATACCTACCTGCCTACCCTATTCTTTTTAAAGATGTCAGTGGACACAAGGATTGTTTTAGGCCTTTTTAATAGAGTGTTGCCTGGTAGCTGTTATTTGCACACTTTTGCAATAAAGCGTTTCGTGGAATACCTATATATCAGAAAGATTGTAAAACTACTTGTAGTTGTACTTGTGAACTACATTTTGATTGATAGGCCATCAAATTATGTGTACGTTGAACACATTGAAAGCGTTGAAAGCGTACATATAGGTATGTGCACTTTGCACTAGTTGAAAGCGTACATACAGGTATGTGTACTTTGTACAAGTTGAAAGCGTACATACAGGTATGTGTACTTTGTACAAGTTGAAAGCGTACATACAGGTATGTGTACTTTGTACAAGTTGAAAGCGTACATACAGGTATGTGTACTTTGTACAAGTTGAAAGCGTACATAAAGGTATGTGTACTTTGTACAAGTTGAAAGCGTACATAAAGGTATGTGTACTTTGCATTAGTTGAAAGCGTACAAACAGGTATGTGTACTTTGTACAAGTTGAAAGCGTACACACAGGAATGTGTACTTTGTACAAGTTGAAAGCGTACACACAGGTATGTGTACTTTGTACAAGTTGAAAGCGTACACACATATATGTGTACTTTGTACTAGTTGAAAGCGTACAAACAGGTATGTGTACTTTGTACAAGTTGAAAGCGTACATAAAGGTATGTGTACTTTGTACAAGTTGAAAGCGTACATAAAGGTATGTGTACTTTGTACAAGTTGAAAGCGTACACACAGATATGTGTACTTTGTACAAGTTGAAAGCGTACATAAAGGTATGTGTACTTTGTACAAGTTGAAAGCGTACATAAAGGTATGTGTACTTTGTACAAGTTGAAAGCGTACATAAAGGTATGTGTACTTTGTACAAGTTGAAAGCGTACACACAGGAATGTGTACTTTGTACAAGTTGAAAGCGTACACACAGATATGTGTACTTTGTACTAGTTGAAAGCGTACAAACAGGTATGTGTACTTTGTACAAGTTGAAAGTGTACCGCAGGTATGTGTACTTTGTACTAGTTGAAAGTGTACATACAGGAATGTGTACTTTGTACTAGTTGAAAGCGTACACACAGGTATGTGTACTTTGTACTAGTTGAAAGTGTACCGTAGGTATGTGTACTTTGTACTAGTTGAAAGTGTACATACAGGAATGTGTACTTTGTACAAGTTGAAAGTGTACCGTAGGTATGTGTACTTTGTACTAGTTGAAAGCGTACCGTAGGTATGTGTACTTTGTACTAGTTGAAAGCGTACACACAGGTATGTGTACTTTGTACAAGTTGAAAGTGTACCGTAGGTATGTGTACTTTGTACTAGTTGAAAGTGTACATACAGGAATGTGAACTTTGTACTAGTTGAAAGTGTACATACAGGAATGTGTACCTTGTACTAGTTGAAAGCATGTGGTCGATATTTATAAAACATGATCCATATCCATGATTTTGCGTCAAACATACATACAAGCATAAATAACACGAGGAAAGCATGTTGTGCATGTACACCTTAAAGATCACGAGGAAAGCGTTCAATGCATGCATTGACACCTGAAAGATCACGAGGAAAGCGTTCAATGCGTGTATTGACACCTTTAAGATCAAGATGAAAGCGATTTATGCGTGTATTGACTCCTTGAAGATCATGAGGAAAGCGCTCAATGCATGTTTTGACACCTACAATTTCCCGCCGAAAGGGTTTTGTGCTTGAATCAGTGAGCATATTGTTCACATGAATAGAAGTTTCACGGCCAATTGAAACTTGTAGGTAGCTACCCATATATCTCTTTGATGGGAATTCTGTGAACTATGCGCGTTTGGAATGTAATGCGTTGTATTGAAACGTTTCAACAATTCAATAACAAATAAAAGAAATTCTTTTGATTTTGCCAACTGACGCTAAAACTGCTGATAAATCACCTGATTGCTCAGTCGATTTATAACACCGTCTGGAAATTATTTATTTATTAACAAAAGATTCCGGATATAGGTGCTTTAGACCGGTAGCCTAAAACCATCGCGATCATTGACATTCTAATGATTTAATAAGATTTCTATTGTCATTTCTGCGTCTCTCAAACAGTGGCTTTTAACGCCGGATAATCTACGTGTTCTGTTTTACATGACTAATAGCCTATATTTATGATGATGGGCATTCTAGAATCGATGTTTATTCGAGTTGGGCTCTTAGAAGCTAATGTCCATTTCCCTTATAAGCAATAAAACACTTTAAGTAAGCAACAAAATCGACATGAGAAAACGTCTCGTAAAAATGACTTAGTCCTTTCTTAAGAACCACTTCTGCAGAAGTTGATCAAGTATTTCGTATTGTGTAAGAACATATCATTCAGCATATTCTCATTAACGCATTCAAGTGGTATACTTAACTTAATTTTTAATCAAATGTCAATGCCTTATGACATATCTGACACCCTTAAGAACTAGTACAGACCACAACAAACCACAAACATTGAACGAACCAATGCCGAATACTTAAATAGGAAAGACATCTCATTATGTTAAAAAGTATATTGTTTGTTAATTCAGATGACAGTTTTGTTTAGACTGGTACTCTTCAAATATATGTCGGGTAAAGTCCAATCAGCGGTTACACACAACAAGTCTGCAGCGGGAAGACATTTTGGCCGGTCACTATATTTTTAAGTCCCGCTTAACGCCCGCTGTCGCTTAAATAATTAAAGAAGTAACATACGTATAAAAGGTTTAATACATGGGAACATTATCCTGAACACAAAACGCCAACACTTTCAGACAGGCGACTGATTTTTTTACTTTGTACGGTTCTTACTGAATCAGTGAGAGATGACAAAGAGCGAGTGAATCAGTCGGGGTGGGAAAGACTTAGTGAATCTTTGAGGGATGGGAAAGAGAGAGAGGGGAAATCTTAGAGGGGTGGAAAAGAAAGAATGAATCAGTGAGAGATGACTGCAATCTTTGAGGGATGGGAAAAAGAGAGGAAATCTTTGAGGGATGGGAAAGAGAGAGTGAATCAGTGAAAATGGGAAGGAGAAAGTGAATCTTTGAGGGATGGGTTAGAGAGAGTGAATCTTTGAAGAACTGGATAGAGAGAGTGAATCTTTGTAGGATGGGAAAGAGAGAGTGAATCTTTGAGCGATGGGAAGGAGGGAGTGTTTCTTTGAGGGATGAGAAAAAGCGAGTAATCTTTGAGGGATGGGAAGGAGGGAGTGACTTCGTAGGAGATGGGAAAAAACATATGAATAAGTGAGGGATGAAAAAATTGCAAGAGAATCAATGATGGATGGGAGAGAGCGAGTGAATCCGTGATGGATGGGAAATGCAAGTCATCATTTTAGACTGTTATTTTTATGTGAAAGACACCAATTAACATCCCCAATGTCAAATTCCGAACAAAGTCTAGGCTGATCCGACATAATATAACATTTTCTTTAAAGAAACACAATCTGTAAAGAATATCCCATTAGTCAGCCGCAATCATAAAAAAGCAATACAGCAATAAATAGCGAATTATCCCCGCTGCAACGGGCGAGGAAGGTCGTTTTAAAGAATAATACAGAACCAAATGAAACGGAATGGGAGAAGATAAGGCTAAAGCCGACATCTGACGAGTCGTTCTAACAAATCTGGAATATATGTAGAACTGGTCATTTAGATGTGACAGTATCCCTACAAGACATGTATTGAAGATCAGAGAGAAAGTAAATTGAATCTTAGAAGAGATAATCCCTTTTGCGTGATTTTATTCAACGGCATGAGCTGATTTAGGCATTGTAGATGAGATAGAAGTTTGCATATATAAACTGAGCATGTCTTTAAAGGGGCTAGACGCCAAATTGGCAAACACATTATGGAACAATACAAACCTATAATTATCCATACGAGGCCTGTAATACATCATTGTGCATGATTAAAGGAATATTTTGTCGCTGTATTAGCTGAGTTTACGCGTTTAAAAATAGCGTATAGTGTGTATATTTAGCATGTAAATGTCACGTGATTAGTACCGATACATATACTGACGCTATTTTTAAATTAACTGAGACGTGGAAGACAAACAAAGTAAATTTCAAATTGAAAAAAAATGCGCAAAAAAGCGAAAGATGCATATGTCGTAAGCGATGTGATACATCAGTAAGTTAGCTTCAATGCGTTGTACACAACGATTTCAATGTTATGTAAGTTTTTAACATTTTTTTTATTTTTTTTATTTGCAATTGTATCATCTGGTGTCTAGTCCCTTTAACGATATGATCAAGTGACATTGACATTAAAATTGAGTAAGGAGGGAAATGAGTGTTTTCAAGACAAACTGATCACCCATTCATTCATTTGAGTAAATCAGTTGCATAATTCACATTTCTTGAGCTGAACTAACTTTTAAAAATCAGTATATCAAGTTTAAATGTGAAGCATTAACAAATGATTCAGACTTAGGTACACAAATAAAGAAGTTACATTTTGTAACTGCATCATTTTTAACGAACGTTTAGCATAGCATAACTTTATTGTTACCTTCTTTAAATAAAGTTATTATTATTATTATTATTATTATTATTATTATTATTATTATTATTATTATTATTATTATTATTATAGCCGCCAGCTATGTTAAACGACATTGCGGTTCAGTTTTTATTGAAGATATAGTGAACTGATAATGCATATAGTGTTGAAATATATGTAATAGTGGTTTATGGGTTGTTGTCCATTGTTTTATAATTTTTCATAGCACAAGCTTTGGTGGCCATCTTGGACGCCATTATGAATTAAGCAACGAATTTGCCAAAGTCCCATTCCCTTATCAAAACGTACGAACATAATATGTGAAATAGTCTGGGCACTTTCATCTCAGAAATGGGGACTAAGAACCCAGACATGGTTGTCAAATGTGATTATACATACAAATTTCAGCGATATTAGCCAACTACCAGCCAGTGTAATAACATGGTGTCAGAAGTCATGGTGGGCATTTCTAAAAAAAGATCAGCAATGAATTAAAGACATAATCATGCTATCAAGTTTAGTCTATTAATAGTTTTACATGTTTCAGTGTTATCGGCCAACTACCAGCCCGTATTTAATGACGCCGTGTCAGAGGTCAAGGCCATCGCGGGGTCAACTGCCGTGCTGCCGTGTACGGTAATGAACAAGGGCGAACACACGGTAAGTTATCTTTAACCCATAAATATCTTTGTACAAAGTGCATTTTGCTGCATCTGCATAAGCGCTAACCTTGTCTGTGCGGTTTCTCCAAATTTAATTAAGTGCAACCCTTTTCTCTAAATTCTGCCAATTTTGAAGGAGATTGTGTTTTCTCATTTGAGGTACGTATATTTGATTATAGTTCTAGTAAACAATGCTAGAATCATACTGCAGTTAAAATACTAGTTTATGTACGTTCATAGTTCGCATGTTCAATCCAGGGTCACAAAACATCTTAGGTTCATTCTTAACTTACATCATTTTCCTAAGTCAAGTATCTCATTCGTCATATCACTCTGTTAACATTGTCTTCCTTTGTTGTTTTTGTTTATCCACGTGTTTAGTTTAAATACCAGTAAACAATATCATGTGACCAAAAGAAAAAGTAATCAAACGAAGCATTAGGTCAACATGCATTATTATTTATTTATGTGATATTTTCACTAGTAACTTAGTTATTAAACATTTGCTAGGCAATTAAACCATAATGTGTAACTAGTCAAATAACCATTTTGTAAATGCAATGTACATGTATGTGTCTGTTCGTCGTTGTGTTATTTGCATAGTATTTTGTTGAAATGTTTGATCAATTGTCATATTGACCTATTTCAAACATATCGTCTGTATATACTTTTTCGACGAATAAACGTTCTTCTTCTTCTTCTTCTTCTTCTTCTTCTTCTTCTATGTTATTATAACTAAATAATATCTAAAAAACTTTATTCTCATTAATGTTATGCAATGTCCATTATTTATTTATATTAAAAACAAGATTGTAACCGTGTATTTAATAGCAAAAAGTGCAAAAATATTTAATGATTGGTGAATGGTAAAATATTTACTGTGGTCTACTGAAGTCTCATAAGGTAGAAATACCGTGTTTTATGCTCATTTCTTTCAAATTTAACTCCATATCCTTCATAAGAACCACTGTTTTCGACTTTTATTCATCCTTTTTGGAATATTAAAACAATAGTATTAATTGTGGTAAATCTTCTTTGGGAGTAAGAGTGCATCTTTAAGATGTTCTATGAATACCAGCCGTGGTCGCACTGCATACGAACTGAATCATATCTAAATTACATTTGTACTTTAAAAACTGACATAAGATGTTTTATAAATACTGGCCTAGTCCAGTTTTTCTTTATTTTTTGAATACCGTATTTTTTAAAGTATAATTACGTCACCCAACCATTATAGTAATGGATTATTTGTGTTATTTCTAAGATGTTCAAGCATTTTTAAAATCTATTGAATATCTCTGTACAAAGTGCATTTTGCTGCATTTGCGTGATCATCTCGTGTGTGTGATTTCTCCAAATTGAATTAGGAACAACCCGTTTCTCTAAATTCTGCCAATTTTGAAGGCGATTGGTGATGTTTTCATTAAATTTGAGGTACGATTAAAGAATGCATATATTTGATTATAGTTTTAGAAAACAATGCTACAATCATACCGCAATTAAAACTGTTTTATTTTCGTTTATAGTTCGAATGTTCAATCCAGGGTCGCTATTCATAAAACTCTTAAGTTCATTTTTAACTTTAAAATTCGTTTTCCTAACTTAAGAATCGTTCTTGGCCGGTATTCATCAATCATTTCCTTGCTTACGCCATGTTCTAAAGTGTAGTATCTCAGTGATCATTTGTTAAAATAACTGAATTATGTCTAAAGTACCTTATTTTCATTAGTTTTAAGCAATATACATTTTGTTTTTGTAAAAAAAAACGCTTGAACTTTTCTTTTAAATTGAGTATAAAAACTTAGGAGAGATAAGATAAGATAAAAAAATGACTTAAGCATTTTTATGAATACCAGCCATGGTCAAACTGTATTATAACTGAATAATATCTAATACTATAAACACTGTCTTAAGATATTTTATAAATACTGGTCCAGTCCAGTTTTTCTTTATTTTTTGAATACCATATCTATGATTAAATTATATTTACGTCACCCAATCATTATAGTAATGGATTACTTGTGTTATTTCTCAGAAGTTCAAGCATATTTAAAATCTATCGAATATCTCTGTACAAAGTGCATTTTCCTTCATTTGCATACGTGATAATCTCGTGTGTGCGTGGTTTCTCCAAATTGAATTAGGTGCAACCCGTTTTCTCTAAATTCTGCCAATTTTGAAGGCAATTGGTGTTTTTTTTCATCAAATTTGAGGTACGATTAAAGAATGAATAAATTTGATTATAGTTTTAGGAAACAATGCTACAATCATACTGCAGTTAAAAAACTATTTTATGTTCGTTTATAGTTCGTATGTTCAATCCATAAAACACATTAAGTATCTCATTGGGCCGGTATTCATTAATCATAAATTCATTTCTTAACTTACGTCATTTTCCTAAGATAAGTATCTCACTCGTCATATGTTATTATAACTCAATAATATCTAAAATTTATTCTCATTAATGTTATGCAATGTCCATTATTTATTTATTTTTACAAAAAAAAGTTGAGTATAAAAAAACTTAGGAATTCGTCTTAAAGCTGCACTCTCACAGATTTGCCATTTTTACATTTTTATTTTATTTGTTGTCTTGGAAAGGGCAAATATTTGCGTAAATATCCGCAAACCAATAATAAAAGATTGCTAACAAAAAATCAGATCGCAGATTTTAATATTTCAATTCGAAAATTAATGTTTTATAAATGCATAAAACATCAATTTTTGAACTTAAATATAAAAATCTGCGATCTTATTTTTTGTCAGCAGTCTTATATAACTGGTTTCCATGGATTTTCGCAAAAATTGGCTCGTCCCAAGACAAAAATTTAAAAAGTTGTCAAAACGTTCAATCTGTGAGAGTGCAGCTTTAAGATAAGAAATGACTTAATATGTTTTATGTATACCGGTCATGGTCGAACTGCATAGGAACTGTATATTACCTAAAGTACTTAAAAAACTTACTTAATATGTTTTATATATACTGCCCAAGTCTTTTTTTAATATTATATCTATTTAAGTATATTTACGTCAACCAATCATTTAAGTAATGGATTACTTGTGTTATTTCTCA